>NC_091284.1:779805420-780125253 GCF_032444005.1 Ranitomeya imitator
AGCCTGCACTGACACCGCTGCTGCCTCATCACTATCGAAGCTACCGCCTCACCAACACCGGAGCTACCGCCTCACCAACACGGAGCTACCGCCTCACCAACTACGGAGCTCCTGCAACCCTCAACCTACTGTCTCCTTCCCCATAATCCTGTAGAATGTAAGCCCGCAAGGGCAGGGTCCTCGCCCCTCTGTATCAGTCCGTCATTGTTAGTTCGTTTACTGTATGTGATATCTGTAACTTGTATGTAACCCCTTCTCATGTACAGCACCATGGAATCAATGGTGCTATATAAATAAATAATAATAATAATAATTGACAATTTTTATGGTGTTTTTAAAGGCGGCGTGGCTGTCAAGATTTCCTAGGGGCATGTCTTTCAGCTGCTCTGCATTATTACCCCTTGGTAAAGATCATAAAAATTTCCACTAAATAAAGAGGCCCATATCTATGGAACCATAGAGTAGATTTAAAAAGAAAAGTATATTTGGGAGGCAGAAAGGGAATAAAATAGGAACAAAAACTGGACACTTTGACCTTTTGATTGGTCACCTTTAAATATGCATTGCATGAGCTAGCTCAAATATAAGCCCCTGTTAGGCCAAATGCAAAGAAAAAATAGCTCACACATCTGTATATATAGTATATTAATAACATGTAATTCCCGTGGCACATAGCAGCTGGCACTACACTTACGATGCACTCCTACATCCAATCCATTATCCTTGATATGAGTCATTCATGCACATTGTGACAGGACATGCTTAGTAGAGATAATTATCCAAATTTAATGTTTCAAGAAGCTAATAATGACTCCTATACAATGTAAAGAATATCTGGTAAGACCCAACCATTAGCAGTTTCTACACTAAATGGGAATTTGCAGGAAGAAGCCAAGGAATACTACATAAAGGCTGCTCATGATTATTACCCAGATGTCCCATTATTGCATATTCCATAAATGTGATCCGGAATGTTTTTTTTTTTTTTATTATTCAGTAACAAGATGTAATATTGTATAAATGAGCTCTTGTAATAGCATAACACAACTAACAACATGGCAGTAATTCCTATAATTTGACTCTGTTGAGTAATTTTAGTTCATATTCCTGTGATCTTTAGTATTATTGATCCAGTAGAGATTAGGTACATAAACGTAATGAAATATATGGCCATGTAACGCTATTCTCATATTTGCGTTGAAACATGCAGTGTTATGCTTAAAGAGAACCTATCAGCAGGATTTTACTAAGTAAACTACAGGCATTGTCAGGTTGGCCGTGTTTAACTGATTAAAAATGATACATGCTGTGAAGAAATCCGTCTTGTAGTTCTTGTGCAATCAGTGTTAGAAGTTTTCAGTTAATGAGATGCCCGTGCTCCAGGGTAAGAAATACAGTTAAGTCCATATATATTTGGACAGAGACAACATTTTTCTAATTTTGGTTATAGACATTACCACAATGAATTTAAAAAAAAACCAATTCAGATGCAGTTGAAGTTCAGACTTTCAGCTTTCATTTGAGGGTATCCACATTAAAATTGGATGAAGGGTTTAGGAGTTTCAGCTCTTTAACATGTGCCACCCTGTTTTTAATGGGACTAAAAGTAATTGGACAATTGACTCCAAGGCTATTTCATGGACAGGTGTGGGCAATCCCTTCGTTATGTCATTCTCAATTAAGCAGATAAAAGGCCTGGAGTTGATTTGAGGTGTGGTGCTTGCATTTGGAAGGTTTTGCTGTGAAGTAAACATGCGGTCAAAGGAGCTTTCCATGCAGGTGAAACAAGCCATCCTTAAGTTGCGAAAACAGAAAAAACCCATCCGAGAAATTGCTATAATATTAGGAGGGGCAAAATCTACACTTTGCTACATCTTGAGAAAGAAAGAAAGCACTGGTGAACTCATCAATGCAAAAAGACCTGGGCGCCCACGGAAGACAACAGTGATGGATGATCGTAGAATAATCGCCATGGTGAAGAGAAACCCCTTCACAACAGCCAACCAAGTGACCAACACTCTCCAGGAGGTCGGCGTATCAATGTCCAAATCTACCATAAAGAGAAGACTGCATGACAGTAACTACAGAGGGTTCACTGCACGGTGCAAGCCACTCATAAGCATCAAGAATAAAAAGGCTAGACTGGACTTTGCTAAAAAAAATCTAAAAAAGCTAGCACCGTTCTGGAAGAACATTCTTTGGACAGATGAAACCAAGATCAACCTCTACCAGAATGATGGAAAGAGAAAAGTATGGTGAAGGCGTGGTACAGCTCATGATCCAAAGCATACCACATCATCTGTAAAACACGGCGGAGGCAGTGTGATGGCTTGGGCATGCATGGCTGCCAGTAGCACTGGGTCACTAGTGTTTATTGATGTTGTGACACAGGACAGAAGCAGCCGAATAAATTCTGAGGTATTCAGAGACATACTCTGTGCTCAGATCCAGCCAAATGCAGCCAAACTGATTGGTCGTCGTTTCATACTACAGATGGACAATGACCCAAAACATAAAGCCAAAGCAACCCAGGAGTTTATTAAAGCAAAGAAGTGGAATATTCTTGAATGGCCAAGTCAGTCACTTGATCGCAACCCAATTGAGCAGCATTTCACTTGTTAAAGACTAAACTTCAGACAGAAAGGCCCACAAACAAGCAGCAACTGAAAACCACCGCAGTGAAGGCCTGGCCAAGCATTAAAAAGGAGGAATCACAGCATCTGGTGATGTCCATGAGTTCAAGGCTTCAGGCAGTCATTGCCAACAAAGGGTTTTCAACAAAGTACTAGAAATGAACATTTTATTTATAATTATTGAATCTGTCCAATTACTTTTGGTCCCTTTAAAAACAGGGTGGCACAGGTTAAGGAGCTGAAACTCCTAATCCCTTCATCCAATTTTAATGTGGATACCCTCAAATGAAAGCTGAAAGTCTGAACTTCAACTGCATCTGAATTGTTTTGTTTAAAATTTATTGTGGTAATGTCTATAACCAAAATTAGAAAAATGTTGTCTCTGTCCAAATATATATGGACTTAACTGTATACTGTGCAAAAATCGACTATACTAAAGAGTAATGAGACTGAAACCACTATCCAAGCGCAAAGCCAGTAATAATCATTAGTTTGCTTTAGGTTGAACATATTTTGGCTCTCAATTTTCTCTACCACCTGCCACATAATTTTTTCCCCCCAGATTGGCCAATATAGAAAGTGATGGTAACCACTAATTTTTTGTGAACATCATTGACGAACTCAGTTATTGTCCTTTTACCTTAAAAATAGAAAATCACAAGGTTTAGAGAGATTAAAAAAATAGGCGTGCCCTGTGTAACACCATGGTCAACGGGTGAGGCTGAGTTGGAGGGTTGGACCTCTCTGTACAGGTTGTGCTCGGCTCAATTACCTGAAGAGTCATGTACAATCCAATCATGGCTGCTGCTCCAGCCGCAGTACAGCCACAAAATGGAGAGAGAATATAACAAGTAAAGAAGTGAGGAGTGCAGTGGATCCTGGGTGTTGCCGCTGACAAAGATGATAATTATAAAAAAAATAAGTGATAAGTATAAAAAAAATTGCAAACTATTTTGGAGTAGAACCTACTCCTTCCTGAAGGTGCCTGAGGAATCTGTAGGTTCTACTCCGAAATGTTTTGCAGTATATTGGAAGCTTTTATATACTTACCACATGGATTAATCTTTGTCAGCGGCAGCACCACTCTCTCCATTACATATCACAATGTTTAGAAACAACCATTCTGCATTGCTAAAGAAGGAAAGAGTAATCAGTCAATTGGTATTGATCTCTGAAAGTCCCAAAAGAGAGAAATCTTTTTATGATTCTTCATTGCATGGAATCTAAAAGGGCTTCAAAGCAGAATACCAGGTTCAACTCTTCTTTTGTCAATTACAAATCTCATACATTCTGTTGCGTTTTAGTAGTCAGGTTCTAACTTTGCTAGACTTTGATCGCTAGAGTCACAATGTTGGTCTTGTTTTAAAACCAAGTGATGATTGGGTAGAAAGTGCTTTTAAAAGGTAAGTCAATAGAACTGCAGCCATGAAAATGTCTGAAATCAGGAACAACATAGGATGTTGTGGTAAGGTGCGTTTGGAATTTTTGAAGGTAGATTTTCTGGTTGGGCTGGTCACTACTCACAGACAAGCCGTGAGGCTGGGTAGTCAAGAGGTCCAAAGTCAAAAGCCAAGAGGGTACGTCATAGATAGAGGGGTGAGACAAAGGCCCACCAGTAACATTGACTTTGGGGAGCCCACTTTTCACCTACATACAAATACTACACTACCCTCATTCACAAATGTATCTATATTTCTATACAATAATAAACTGGGTAGTTTGCTTAATGAATGATGAGATGCTGCTTGCTTCTGTACAGAGTGAAGCAAATGAATTATGCCAAGTACTGCACATACAGTGGGGTTGGGAGCCCAGATCTGCATAAAGGCCCACCATTGGATTCCCCAGTCTGAGCTCCAGGTCATTACAAGTTTATAGACACCAAACATGTCTAGGTTCTTTTTGTATTTAAGTGGTGAAAGAAAAATCCAAACTTTGGTAAAAAAAAAAAAAAGAAATGGTGCCATTTTCCGAGACCTGTAGTGTCTCCACTTTTCATGATCTCAGCTTGGGTGAGGGCCTATTGTTTGCATGCAAAGCTGACGTTTTTATTGATCTTTTGATCGCATGTTTTTGCATTTTATTGCAATGTAGTGGCAACCAAAAAAAGTAATTCTGGTGTTTAGCAATCAGGTTAATTCTTTTTTGATATTCATAGATCGGGCAATTCTGATTGCGACGATACCAAATATGTGTATGTTTGGTTTTTTTATTGTTTTATTTTGAATGGGGCGAAAGGAGGGTGATTTGAACTTTTATTTTTTTTGTTTTTTAATATTTTTAAAACTTTTTTTTTTACTTTCGTATGCTTCAATAGTCTCCATGAGAGACTAAAAGCTGCAGTTGTCCTATCGGCTCTGCTACATATAGGTGATGATCGGATTGCCTGTATGTAGCAGAAATGGTCACTTATAGGGTTGAGCGACCTTGACTTTTTTAGAGTCGAGTTGGGTTTCGCAAAACCCGACTATCTCAAAAGTCGGGTCGAGTGAAATCGGCCGATTATGTCGTAAAATCGGGATCGACCGAAACACGAAACCCAATGCAAATCAATGGCGCAGCATAGTCGGCAGTGAGTGGGGGCCAGGAAAACACCTAGAGTGCCCATTTTAATGGCAAAAACATCCATTCTTCTTAATGAAGCTTGTCAATCTTAATTTCCCTTAAAATAATAGTTAGGCATTGGAAATTGGGGGTCATTTGGCTAAAGTTGTTGGGGGTAGGGCTGGTTCAAGTATTTTGTGGGCCCAGGAAATCTGGACCACGTCACGGCAGTGGAGCAGGGTGAGGTAAGTATTTCAACTTTACAAGTGCACTGGCACAGAGCCCCTCAAAGGGGCAACTTTGGCATTGGCACTGGCACAGGGCCCCTCAAAGTACGGCGGTGTGTTTGCACGGCGGGGGCACCTCCCACCGGCAGCGACACTTTTGCGTACTATGAGGGGCCCTGTGCCAGTGACGTCGCCAAAGAGTATCCCCCCCCCCGCACCTGATGAAGGAACCTGCACTTTCATCTGCACCTTCCTCTTTGTCCCCGTGTAAGGTGGTATGGTATGTGGGAAGGGGAACCTGGCTTTCAGCAGGGTCACATTCTGGCTGTGTAGCATGCACGGGGAATGTAGCGTTCTGGGTCAATGTACCAGCAGACTCATCTAGCACTGGCTGGGCAATGGGCAGGATGAGGAGGAAACACAGATATAGGCCCAAATAATAAAGAGGGCTAAATGCAGTTCAAAATTGGTAACAGGACTAACCAGGGGGCATTGCTTTGTTCAGTGGAGTACAACTGTAATGAGAGGCTGACACAGTGAGTAGGCCCAAATCAGTAAGTAGGCTAAATGCAGTTCAAAATTGGTAACAGAAGTAAACAGGCGGCACTGGTTTGTTCAGTGGAGGAGAACATCAAGGAGCGGCAGACACCGTTAGCAGGGCCAACAAAACAAGTAGGCCAAATGCAGTGTTATATTAAAAACAATTTAACAAGAGCCTGAAGATAGAATTTAGGGAGAGGCAACCTGGAGAACACCAGCGGCAGACACTGGTAGTAGGCCCCAACCCAAGTACTAGCCCCACTGCAGTTTGATTAAAAAACTATTTAACAAGAGCCTGAAGATTGAAGCTCAGGAAAGGCAACCAGGAGAACACCTTGGAGCGGCAGACACTGGTAGTAGGCCCCAACCCTAGTACTAGCCCCACTGCAGTTTGATTAAAAAACTATTTAACAAGAGCCTGAAGATCGAAGCTCAGGAAAGGCAACCAGGAGAACACCTTGGAGCGGCAGACACTGGTAGTAGGCCCCAACCCTAGTACTAGCCCCACTGCAGTTTGATTAAAAAACTATTTAACAAGAGCCTGAAGATCGAAGCTCAGGAAAGGCAACCAGGAGAACACCTTGGAGCGGCAGACACTGGTAGTAGGCCCCAACCCTAGTACTAGCCCCACTGCAGTTTGATTAAAAAACTATTTAACAAGAGCCTGAAGATCGAAGCTCAGGAAAGGCTACCAGGAGAACACCTTGGAGCGGCAGACACTGGTAGTAGGCCCCAACCCTAGTACTAGCCCCACTGCAGTTTGATTAAAAAACTATTTAACAAGAGCCTGAAGATCGAAGCTCAGGAAAGGCTACCAGGAGAACACCTTGGAGCGGCAGACACTGGTAGTAGGCCCCAACCCTAGTACTAGCCCCACTGCAGTTTGATTAAAAAACTATTTAACAAGAGCCTGAAGATCGAAGCTCAGGAAAGGCAACCAGGAGAACACCTTGGAGCGGCAGACACTGGTAGTAGGCCCCAACCCTAGTACTAGCCCCACTGCAGTTTGATTAAAAAACTATTTAACAAGAGCCTGAAGATCGAAGCTCAGGAAAGGCAACCAGGAGAACACCTTGGAGCGGCAGACACTGGTAGTAGGCCCCAACCCTAGTACTAGCCCCACTGCAGTTTGATTAAAAAACTATTTAACAAGAGCCTGAAGATCGAAGCTCAGGAAAGGCTACCAGGAGAACACCTTGGAGCGGCAGACACTGGTAGTAGGCCCCAACCCTAGTACTAGCCCCACTGCAGTTTGATTAAAAAACTATTTAACAAGAGCCTGAAGATCGAAGCTCAGGAAAGGCTACCAGGAGAACACCTTGGAGCGGCAGACACCGTTAGTAGGCACTACCGAAATAGTAGCCCCAATGCAGTTTTCAAATTCCTATAGGCTGAAAACCAGACAATTGACGCTCAGCTTTTTTCAGAAGAGGACAGCTGTATTGAGTGGCGCAGACAGACACAGGTAGTAGGCCTTAAACAAAAAATTGGGCTCAATGCAGTTTAAAAAAGGTTACAGGGGTACACAGGCAGCATTGGTGTGGTCAGCCGAGGACAATTTGAATTAGGGACTGCAGACAGACTTAGTAGGCTGTCCCCTGTGGACCATGCATCCACCACATTAACCCAGTGCGCCGTAATGGACACGTAACCTTCCGTGGACATGCCTACTGGTCCATGCGTCTGTTGTCAGGTGCACCTTTCTACTCTTAGATTGCCTGAGTGCATGGACAATGCGGACTTTTACATGCTGGTGGAGGGCTGGGATGGCTTTTCTCGCAAAAGAAGTGACGACTGGGTAGCTCGTACCGTGGTACAGCGTAGTCCATCTGGGCTTTATAAATATAAAATAAAGAAAAAAGTAGGCTCTATGCACTTTCAACTAGGTTCCAGGGGTACACGGCCAGCATTGGTCTGGTCAGTGGAGGACAATTTCAATTATGGACCGCAGACAGAGTTAGTACGCCTACAATTACAAAAAGGATGCTCTATGCAATTTAAAATAGGTTCCAGGGGTACACAGCCAGCATTGGTCTGGTCAGTGGAGGACTATTGAAAGGAGGGACCGCAGACAGACTTAGTAGGCCTAACATAAGAAAAGTAGGCTGTAGGCACTTTAAAATAGGTTCCAGGGGTACACGGCCAGCAGTGGTCTGGTCAGTGGAGGACAATTTCAATTATGGACCGCAGACAGACTTAGTACGCCTAACATAACAAAAGTAGGCTCTATGCACTTGGAATTATCTTGCAGGGGTACACAGGCAGCATTGGTGTTGTCAGCAGAGGCCGATTGTAAGGAGTGTCTGACAGTTAGTACTCCCAAAAAATAAATAGATGTTAATGTCTCGCAATACAACAAAACCCAAAAACAAAAGGGTAGCATACTTAGGTACAGGGGTGGGCTCCTCTGCTGAGTTTCAGACCTAGTAATTTGGCGCTAAGTATTTACTGGTGTAAATATAGAACACTGCCCCTGTTATGTTTGCTAATGACAGGTGTTATGAAGGCAATCCAGAAACACAGTGTGCTTAGCGATCAGAGCGCACACAGTGATCTGACAAATACCCAAAAATACAAGAACGAGCTCTGAGACGTGGAAACTCTGTAGACTGCACACCTGATCCTATCCTAAACACAACTAAAAGCGGCTGTGGATTGCGCCTAACAACTACCTAGGCAACTCGGCACAGCCTAAGAAACTAGCTAGCCTGAAGATAGAAAAATAGGCCTGACTTGCCCCAGAGAAATTCCCCAAAGGAAAAGGCAGCCCCCCCACATATAATGACTGTGAGTAAGATGAAAAGACAAAACGTAGGGATGAAATAGATTCAGCAAAGTGGGGCCCGATATTCTAGGACAGAGCGAGGACAGTAAAGCGAACTTTGCAGTCTACAAAAAACCCTAAAGCAAAACCACGCAAAGGGGGCAAAAAAAAACCACCGTGCCGAACTAACGGCACGGCGGTACACCCTTTGCGTCTCAGAGCTTCCAGCAAAACAAAAGACAAGCTGGACAGAAAAAAAGCAACAAAAAAGCAAAAAGCACTTAGCTATACAGAGCAGCAGGTCACAGGAACAATCAGGAGAAGCTCAGATCCAACACTGAAACATTGACAAGGAGCAAGGATAGCAGCATCAGGCGGAGTTAAGTAATGAAGCAGTTAACGAGCTCACCAGAACACCTGAGGGAGGAAGCTCAGAAGCTGCAGTACCACTTGTGACCACAGGAGTGAATTCAGCCACAGAATTCACAACAGTACCCCCCCCTTGAGGAGGGGTCACCGAACCCTCACCAGAGCCCCCAGGCCGACCAGGATGAGCCGCATGAAAGGCACGAACAAGATCGGAAGCATGAACATCAGAGGCAAAAACCCAGGAATTATCTTCCTGAGCATAACCCTTCCATTTAACCAGATACTGGAGTTTCCGTCTAGAAACACGAGAATCCAAAATCTTCTCCACAATATACTCCAATTCCCCCTCCACCAAAACCGGGGCAGGAGGCTCAACAGATGGAACCATAGGTGCCACGTATCTCCGCAACAACGACCTATGGAATACATTATGTATGGAAAAGGAGTCTGGGAGGGTCAAACGAAAAGACACAGGATTGAGAACCTCGGAAATCCTATACGGACCAATAAAACGAGGTTTAAATTTAGGAGAGGAAACCTTCATAGGAATATGACGAGAAGATAACCAAACCAGATCCCCAACACGAAGTCGGGGACCCACACGGCGTCTGCGATTAGCGAAAAGTTGAGCTTTCTCCTGGGACAAGATCAAATTGTCCACTACCTGAGTCCAGATCTGCTGCAACCTATCCACCACAGAATCCACACCAGGACAGTCCGAAGACTCAACCTGTCCTGAAGAGAAACGAGGATGGAACCCAGAATTGCAAAAAAATGGAGAAACCAAGGTAGCCGAGCTGGCCCGATTATTAAGGGCGAACTCAGCCAACGGCAAAAAGGACACCCAATCATCCTGGTCTGCAGAAACAAAACATCTCAGATATGTTTCCAAGGTCTGATTGGTTCGTTCGGTCTGGCCATTAGTCTGAGGATGGAAAGCCGAGGAAAAGGA
Organism: Ranitomeya imitator; assembly: GCF_032444005.1. NCBI lineage: Eukaryota > Metazoa > Chordata > Amphibia > Anura > Dendrobatidae > Ranitomeya > Ranitomeya imitator. The sequence goes on from NC_091284.1 coordinate 779,815,450, forward strand.
TAGGTCAATGCCCATCCTACCACAAAAGGCTCGCCAAAACCTTGAAACAAACTGGGAACCTCTGTCAGAAACAATATTCTCAGGAATGCCATGCAACCGAACCACATGCTGAAAGAACAAAGGTACCAAATCAGAGGAGGAAGGCAATTTAGCCAAGGGCACCAGATGGACCATTTTAGAAAAGCGATCACAGACCACCCAAATGACTGACATCTTTTGAGAAACGGGAAGGTCAGAAATGAAATCCATCGAAATATGTGTCCAAGGCCTCTTTGGGACCGGCAAGGGCAAAAGCAACCCACTGGCACGAGAACAGCAGGGCTTAGCCCTAGCACAAATCCCACAGGACTGCACAAAAGTACGTACATCCCGTGACAGAGATGGCCACCAGAAGGATCTAGCCACTAACTCTCTGGTACCAAAGATTCCAGGATGACCAGCCAACACCGAACAATGAAGTTCAGAGATAAGTTTATTAGTCCACCTATCAGGGACGAACAGTTTCTCTGCTGGACAACGATCAGGTTTATTCGCCTGAAATTTTTGCAGCACCCGCCGCAAATCAGGGGAGATGGCAGACACAATGACTCCTTCCTTGAGGATACCCGCTGGCTCAGATAAACCCGGAGAGTCGGCCACAAAACTCCTAGACAGAGCATCCGCCTTCACATTTTTAGAGCCCGGAAGGTACGAAATCACAAAGTCGAAGCGGGCAAAAAATAACGACCAACGGGCCTGTCTAGGATTCAAGCGCTTGGCAGACTCGAGATAAGTCAAGTTCTTATGATCAGTCAATACCACCACGCGATGCTTAGCTCCTTCAAGCCAATGACGCCACTCCTCGAATGCCCACTTCATGGCCAGCAACTCTCGATTGCCCACATCATAATTACGCTCAGCGGGCGAAAACTTCCTGGAAAAGAAAGCACATGGTTTCATCACTGAGCAATCAGAACCTCTCTGTGACAAAACCGCCCCTGCTCCAATCTCAGAAGCATCAACCTCGACCTGGAACGGAAGAGAAACATCTGGCTGACACAACACAGGGGCAGAACAAAAACGACGCTTCAACTCCTGAAAAGCTTCCACAGCAGCAGAAGACCAATTAACCAAATCAGCACCCTTCTTGGTCAAATCGGTCAATGGTTTGGCAATGCTAGAAAAATTACAGATGAAGCGACGATAAAAATTAGCAAAGCCCAGGAACTTTTGCAGACTTTTCAGAGATGTCGGCTGAATCCAATCCTGGATGGCTTGGACCTTAACTGGATCCATCTCGATAGTAGAAGGGGTAAAGATGAACCCCAAAAATGAAACTTTCTGCACACCGAAGAGACACTTTGATCCCTTCACAAACAAAGAGTTAGCACGCAGGACCTGAAAAACCATTCTGACCTGCTTCACATGAGACTCCCAATCATCTGAGAAGATCAAAATGTCATCCAAGTAAACAATCAGGAATTTATCCAGATACTCACGGAAGATGTCATGCATAAAAGACTGAAACACAGATGGAGCATTGGCAAGTCCGAACGGCATCACTAGATACTCAAAATGACCCTCGGGCGTATTAAATGCAGTTTTCCATTCATCTCCTTGCCTGATTCTCACCAGATTATACGCACCACGAAGATCTATCTTAGTGAACCAACTAGCCCCCTTAATCCGAGCAAACAAGTCAGATAACAATGGCAAGGGATACTGAAATTTAACAGTGATCTTATTAAGAAGGCGGTAATCAATACACGGTCTCAGCGAACCATCCTTCTTGGCTACAAAGAAGAACCCTGCTCCCAGTGGTGATGACGATGGGCGAATATGTCCCTTCTCCAGGGATTCCTTCACATAACTGCGCATAGCGGCGTGTTCGGGCACGGATAAATAAAATAATCGACCTTTAGGGAATTTACTACCAGGAATCAAATTGATAGCACAATCACAATCCCTATGCGGAGGCAGAGCATCGGACTTGGGCTCTTCAAATACATCCTGATAATCAGACAAGAACTCTGGGACCTCAGAAGGGGTGGATGACGAAATCGACAAAAATGGAACATCACCATGTACCCCCTGACAACCCCAGCTGGATACCGACATGGAATTCCAATCCAATACTGGATTATGGGTTTGTAGCCATGGCAACCCCAACACGACCACATCATGCAGATTATGCAACACCAGAAAGCGAATAACTTCCTGATGTGCAGGAGCCATGCACATGGTCAGCTGGGCCCAGTATTGAGGTTTATTCTTGGCCAAAGGTGTAGCATCAATTCCTCTCAATGGAATAGGACACCGCAAAGGCTCCAAGAAAAACCCACAACGTTTAGCATAATCCAAATCCATCAGATTCAGGGCAGCGCCCGAATCCACAAACGCCATGACAGAAAACGACGACAAAGAGCATATCAAGGTAATGGACAGAAGGAATTTGGACTGTACAGTACCAATGACGGCAGACCTAGCGGACCGCTTAGTGCGCTTAGGACAATCAGAAATAGCATGAGTGGAATCACCACAGTAGAAACACAGACCATTCAGACGTCTGTATTCCTGCCGTTCAACTCTAGTCATAGTCCTATCGCACTGCATAGGCTCAGGTTTAACCTCAGGCAGTACCGCCAAATGGTGCACAGATTTACGCTCGCGCAAGCGTCGACCGATCTGAATGGCCAAAGACAAAGACTCATTCAAACCAGCAGGCATAGGAAATCCCACCATGACATCCTTAAAGGGAACCTGTCACCCCGTTTTTTGAGATTGAGATATAAATACTGTTAAATAGGGCCTGTGCTGTGCGTTACTATGGTGTATGTAGTGTACCCTGATTCCCCATGTATGCCGAGAAATACATTACCAAAGTCGGCGTTTTCGCCTGTCAATCAGGCTGGTCTGGTCAGGTGGGCGTGTTCACAGCGTTCTTTTCTTCCCCAGGTTTCCGTTGGTGGCGTAGTGGTGTGCGCATGTCCAAGGTCCGGATTCCCTGTGCCCACGTGAAGACACAGCGCGCGATCTGCGCTGTCATTCCTTTCATCGGTGCGGGCGGCCATCTTCCTGGGGCCGCGCGTGCGCAGATGTAGTGCTCTGCTGCACGGGGCTTCAGGAAAATGGCCGCGGGCAGCCGCGCGTGCGCATTAGAGATCGCGGCGGCCATTTTCCCAAAGCCGAGTTTGCATCTCGGCTTTGGGAAAATGGCCGCCGCGATCTCTTCTGCGCACGCGCGGCATCCCGCGGCCATTTTCCTGAAGCCCCGTGCAGCAGAGCACTACATCTGCGCACGCACGGCCCCAGGAAGATGGCCGCCCGCACCGATGAAAGGAATGACAGCGCAGATCGCGCGCTGTGTCTTCACGTGGGCACAGGGAATCCGGACCTTGGACATGCGCACACCACTACGCCACCAACGGAAACCTGGGGAAGAAAAGAACGCTGTGAACACGCCCACCTGACCAGACCAGCCTGATTGACAGGCGAAAACGCCGACTTTGGTAATGTATTTCTCGGCATACATGGGGAATCAGGGTACACTACATACACTATAGTAACGCACAGCGCAGGCCCTATTTAACAGTATTTATATCTCAATCTCAAAAAACGGGGTGACAGGTTCCCTTTAAGAGCCTCAGAGAGACCCTTTCTGGATAAAGCTGCCAGCGCAGATTCATTCCACTGAGTGAGTACTGACCATTTCCTAAATTTCTGACAATATACTTCTATATCATCCTGACCCTGGCACAAAGCCAGCAAATTTTTCTCAGCCTGATCCACTGAATTAGGCTCATCGTACAGCAATCCGAGCGCCAGGAAAAACGCATCGACACTACTCAATGCAGGGTCTCCTGGCGCAAGAGAAAATGCCGAGTCTTGAGGGTCGCCGCGCAAAAAAGAAATAATAATCAAAACCTGTTGAATAGGATTACCAGAAGAATGAGGTTTCAAGGCCAGAAATAGCTTACAATTATTTTTGAAACTTAGAAACTTAGTTCTATCTCCAAAAAACAAATCAGGAATAGGAATTCTTGGTTCTAACATAGATTTCTGATCAATAGTATCTTGAATTTTTTGTACATTTATAACGAGATTATCCATTGAAGAGCACAGACCCTGAATATCCATGTCCACACCTGTGTCCAGAATCACCCAAATGTCTAGGGGAAAAAAAAAAGTGAACACAGAGCAGAAAAAAAAAAAAAAATGATGTCAGAACTTTTTCTTTCCCTCTATTGAGAATCATTAGTTTGGCTCCTTGTACTGTTATGTTTGCTAATGACAGGTGTTATGAAGGCAATCCAGAAACACAGTGTGCTTAGCGATCAGAGCGCACACAGTGATCTGACAAATACCCAAAAATACAAGAACGAGCTCTGAGACGTGGAAACTCTGTAGACTGCACACCTGATCCTATCCTAAACACAACTAAAAGCGGCTGTGGATTGCGCCTAACAACTACCTAGGCAACTCGGCACAGCCTAAGAAACTAGCTAGCCTGAAGATAGAAAAATAGGCCTGACTTGCCCCAGAGAAATTCCCCAAAGGAAAAGGCAGCCCCCCACATATAATGACTGTGAGTAAGATGAAAAGACAAAACGTAGGGATGAAATAGATTCAGCAAAGTGGGGCCCGATATTCTAGGACAGAGCGAGGACAGTAAAGCGAACTTTGCAGTCTACAAAAAACCCTAAAGCAAAACCATGCAAAGGGGGCAAAAAAAAACCACCGTGCCGAACTAACGGCACGGCGGTACACCCTTTGCGTCTCAGAGCTTCCAGCAAAACAAAAGACAAGCTGGACAGAAAAAAAGCAACAAAAAAGCAAAAAGCACTTAGCTATACAGAGCAGCAGGTCACAGGAACAATCAGGAGAAGCTCAGATCCAACACTGAAACATTGACAAGGAGCAAGGATAGCAGCATCAGGCGGAGTTAAATAATGAAGCAGTTAACGAGCTCACCAGAACACCTGAGGGAGGAAGCTCAGAAGCTGCAGTACCACTTGTGACCACAGGAGTGAATTCAGCCACAGAATTCACAACAGCCCCTGACTATTTTAAGTTGCATCATACATGTCAACACATTGGTATTGTCAGTGCCAGGCATTGAAGGATGTCAGCGCATAGACTAAACATTGGTGGAGCTGTGAGAGATAATTTTGCAAATCGTAGAGCACTGTTTGAGCTGGAGGGGGGGAACTGTCTTGTGGCTGGCGGTACAGGCCCAGGTCTCCACATGTTACAACGGTGTGTCTGACGTTGGTTGTGCGCCACCACCGCCAGAGACACTTTATTGTACTATGAGGGACCCAGTGGCAGTGCCGTCGACCAAAAGCATGCACACCCACCTCTTCAGACAAACGGCACTCTCACGGGTGCTTGCGCCAATTGGCGAGACCATGGCCCCGTGGGGGGAGTTTGCCCATTTAGGGAGGTGTAAACATGTCGTATGCTGGACAAACAGCTGCTGCAAATTACCAGATTAGAAAACTCAGTCAGACCAGTCCACAAGCAAGACCTTTTAATAGGAAAGCTAGGTGTCAGCCGGGAAAGGTGGGGCAAAATAATTCGAAATCCAGGAGTGGTTCATTTTAATGAATGTTAGATCATCAACATTTTGGGTAGCCAGACGAGTCCTTTTTTCGGTTAATATTGAACTAGCAGCACTGAATACTCTTTCTGATAGCACACTAGCTGCTGGGCAAGCAAGCTGATGCAATGCATATTCTGCCAATTCTGGCCAGGTGTCTAATTTGGATGCCCAGTAATCAAATGGGAATGACGGTTGAGGGAGAACATCGATAAGGGATGAAAAATAGTTAGTAACCATACTGGACAAATGTTGTCTCCTGTCACTTTGAATTGATGCTGCGGTACCTGTCCTGTCTGCGGTCATTGCAAAATCACTCCACAACCTGGTCAGAAAACCCCTCTGTCCAACGCCACTTCTGATTTGTGCACCTCTAACACCTCTGGCCTGCTGCCCCTGCAGCTCGTGTGAGAACCATCACCGGCGCTGTGTGCTGGGAATGCCTGAATCAAACGGTCAACAAGAGTTGATTGTTTGGTTGCTAATATTTGTTCCAGGTTCTCATGTGGCATAATATTTTGCAATTTGCCTTTATAGCGAGGATCAAGGAGGCAGGCCAACCAATAATCGTCATCGGTCATCATTTTAATAATACGTGGGTCCCTTTTGAGGATACGTAAGGCATAATCCGCCATGTGGGCCAAAGTTCCAGTTGTCAAATCTGCGGTTGTGCTGGGTTGAGGGGCAGTTACAGGCAAATCTACGTCACTTGCGTCCCTCAAAAAACCAGAACCCGGCCTTGCCACGCCACCAATTTCCATTGGCCCCGGAGAAGCTTCCTCATTAAAAAAATACTCATCCCCATCATCCTCCTCGTCCTCCTCCTCCTGTTCGCCCGCTACCTCATCCTGTACACTGCCCTGACCAGACAATGGCTGACTGTCATCAAGGCTTTCCTCTTCCTCTGCTGCAGACGCCTGCTCCTTTATGTGCGTCAAACTTTGCATCAGCAGACGCATTAGGGGGATGCTCATGCTTATTATGGCATTGTCTGCACTAACCAGCCGTGTGCATTCCTCAAAACACTGAAGGACTTGACACATGTCTTGCACCTTTGACCACTGCACACCTGACAACTCCATGTCTGCCATCCAACTGCCTGCCCGTGTATGTGTATCCTCCCACAAATACATAACAGCACGCCTCTGTTCGCACAGTTTCTGAAGCATGTGCAGTGTTGAGTTCCACCTTGTTGCAACGTCGATGATTAGGCGATGCTGGGGAAGGTTCAATGACCGCTGATAGTTCTGCATACGGCTGGAGTGTACGGGCGAACGGCGGATATGCGAGCAAAGTCCGCGCACTTTGAGGAGCAGGTCGGATAACCCCGGATAACTTTTCAGGAAGCACTGCACCACCAGGTTAAAGGTGTGAGCCAGGCAAGGAATGTGTTTCAGTTGGGAAAGGGCTATGGCAGCCATGAAATTCCTTCCGTTATCACTCACTACCTTGCCTGCCTCAAGATGTACATTGCCCAGCCATGACTGAGTTTCGTTCTGCAAGAACTCGGACAGAACTTCCGCGGTGTGTCTGTTGTCACGCAAACACTTCATTGCCAATACAGCCTGCTGACGCTTGCCAGTAGCTGCCCCATAATGGGACACCTGGTGTGCAACAGTGGCAGATGCGGATGGAGTGGTTGTGTGACTGCTGTCTGTGGACGAGCTCTCGCTTCTGCAGGAGGATGAGGAGGAGGAGGGGGGGCGAACGGCTACAGCCAACTGTTTCCTGGACCATGGGCTAGGCAGAACTGTCCCAATATTGCTGTCCCCTGTGGACCCTGCATCCACCACATTCACCCAGTGTGCCGTGATGGACAGGTAATGTCCCTGGCCATGCCTACTGGTCCATGCATCTGTTGTCAGGTGCACCTTTGTACTCACAGATTGCTTGAGTGCATGGACGATGCGCTCTTTAACATGCTGGTGGAGGGCTGGGATGGCTTTTCTCGAAAAGAAGTGTCGACTGGGTAGGTCGTAGCGTGGTACAGCCTAGTCCATCAGGGCTTTGAAAGCTTCGCTTTCAACTAACCAGTAGGGCATCATCTCTAACGAGATTAGTCTAGCAATGTGGGCGTTCAAACCCTGTGTACGCGGATGCGAGGATGAGTACTTCCTTTTTCTAACGAGAGTCTCATGTAGGGTGAGCTGGACTGGAGAGCTGGAGATCGTGGAACTAGCGGGGGTGCCGGTGGACATGGCAGACTGAGAGACGGTTGGAGACGGTATTCTTGCCGGTGCCTTACATGCAGTGTTTCCTACTACGAAACTGGTGATTCCCTGACTGCTTTGGCCTGGCAACGAAACCTGCACAGATACTGCAGGTGGTGCGGGAAATGGTGGCCTTAGAGTGACGGAAGGGATGTAGCGTTGCTGACTGGCTTCATTGGCCGAGGGTGCTACAACCTTAAGGGACGTTTGGTAGTTAGTCCAGGCTTGCAAATGCATGGTGGTTAAATGTCTATGCATGCAACTTGTATTGAGACTTTTCAGATTCTGACCTCTGCTTAAGGTAGTTGAACATTTTTGACAGATGACTTTGCGCTGATCAATTGGATGTTGTTTAAAAAAATGCTAGACTGCTCTCTTTCTAGCATCGGATACCTTTTCAGGCATTGCAGACTGAGCTTCTTTAACCGGATGGCCACGCTGTCCTCCAACTGGTTTTGGCTTTGCCACGCGTTTTGGGCCAGATACGGGCCCGGCAGATGGAACCTGTTGCGATGTTGATGCCTGCTGTGGCCCCTCCTCCTCCACTTCAGAACTACTGCCGCCTGCACCCTGTTCCCCCAATGGCTGCCAATCGGGGTCAACAACTGGGTCATCTATGACCTCCTCTTCTATCTCGTGTGCAACTTCGTCTGTGTCACCGTGTAAGCCGGTGGTATAGCGTTCGTGACGGGGCACCATAGTCTCATCAGGGTCTGATTCTGGATCAGTACACTGCGAGGGCAATGTTCTGGTCTGAGTCAAAGGAACAGCATAGTAATCTGGCTGTGGCTGTGCATCTGTGCACTCCATGTCCAATTCAACTTCTAATGGGCATGGCCTGTTAACTGTTTCACTTTCTAACCCAGGAGCGGTATTTGTAAAGAGCTCCATGGAGTAACCCGTTGTGTCGCCTGACGTATCCTTCTCTGTTGTTGTATTTGCTGAAGAGGACAAGGAAGCGACTTGTCCCTGACCGTGAACATCCACTAACGACGCGCTGCTTTTACATTTACCAGTTTCAGAAGAGGAGGCAAAAGAGCTAGAGGCTGAGTCAGCAAGGAAAGCCAAAACTTGCTCTTGCTGCTCCGGCTTTAAAAGCAGTTTTCCTACTTCCAGAAAAGGGAGCGTTCGAGGCCTTGTGTAGCCAGACAACGAACCTGGCTCCACAACTCGAGTCTTAGGTGCTATACTGCTTTTCCCACGACCACCTGATGCTCCACCACCACTACCATCATTACCAGCTGGCAATGACCGCCCACGGCCATCACCTCTTCCACCAGACTTCCTCATTGTTTGCAAAACGTAACCAAAGTAACGGTATTTGTTACTGTAAAACAACTTACAAGGTGAACTAAAACTTCTGTTGGATTTATATATCCCTTTATAGGTGGGTGAGACTGCAAGGAAAATCAGGCACAATGTTACACACTATGTTTTCTGTGGCACAAAATGAGAGATATGCGACACACGCAGGACTGTCACTCAAGCACAAATGGCAATATTAATCTCCCACTAATTTTTTTTTTTAAGGGAGAATTAAAAAAAATAAAATAAAACAGTATTATAGACACTAGGCTTTCTGTGCCCCAAAATTTGAGAGAGATGGCACACACAGGACTGGCACTCAAGCAGAAATGCCAATATCAATCTCCCACTATTTTTTGGTTTCTGGGAGAATTATCAAGAAATCAGGCCCAGTATTACACACTAGGCTTTCTGTGCCCCAAAATTTGAGAGAGATGGCACACACAGGACTGGCACTCAAGCAGAAATGCCAATATTAATCTCCCACTATTTTTTGGTTTCTGGGAGAATTAAAAAAAAACAAAAAACAGTATTATAGACACTAGGCTTTCTGTGCCCCAAAATTTGAGAGAGATGGCACACACAGGACTGGCACTCAAGCAGAAATGCCAATATCAATCTCCCACTATTTTTTGGTTTCTGGGAGAATTATCAAGAAATCAGGCCCAGTATTACACACTAGGCTTTCTGTGCCCCAAAATTTGAGAGAGATGGCACACACAGGACTGGCACTCAAGCACAAATGCCAATATTAATCTCCCACTATTTTTTTTTTCAGGGAGAATTAAAAAAACAAAAACAAAAAAAAGGAACTGTCCTACAATTACTATCTCCCTGCAGTAATCTCCGCAAGGTATGGCAGGCAGCAATAACAAGGAGTGGACTGCTGCACAAATTAAATCAAAAGTGTGGACAAACAAACAAGATAGCTGTGCAGAAAGGAAGGAACAACAGGATTTGTGCTTTGAAAAAAGCAGTTGGTTTGCACAGCGGCGTACAAACAGCAATGCAGCTATCAGGGAGCCTTCTAGGGCAGCCCAGTGAGCTACAGCGCTGAGGAAAAAAAAATGTAGCCTCCACTGTCCCTGCAAACAAAAGGTGGTGTTGGACAGTGGAAATCGCTACAGCACAAGCGGTTTGGGGGTTAATGGACCCTGCCTAACGCTATCCCTGCTTCTGACAAAGCGGCAGCAACCTCTCCCTATGCTCAGATCAGCAGCAGTAAGATGGCGGTCGGCAGGAACGCCCCTGTGATGCCACAGACAGCAAGCCAATCACTGCAATGCCGTTCTCTAAGATGGTGGGGACCAGGACCTATGTCATCACGCTGCCCACACTCTGCGTCCACCTTCATTGGCTGAGAAATGGCGCTTTTCGCGTCATTGAAACGCGACTTTGGCGCGAAAGTCGTGTACCGCATGGCTGACCCCACACAGGGATCGGGTCGGGTTTCATGAAACCCGACTTTGCCAAAAGTCGGCGACTTATGAAAATGAACGACCCATTTCGCTCAACCCTAGTCACTTACTATGAGCGCTGACCACTGGGCACAGCTGACATGTGCCAGGAAAGATGTGGGCGCTGAGAGACACGACATGCGCTGTACATGTACGGCGCATGTCGTGAAAGGGTTAAAATTTGTTCCAAACATTGATTTGTCCTTTCCGTCTGACCTTTGGATTCAGAATAGTAAGCAGATGAAAATAACAAATGAATCCTTATTTTCCTAAAAAAAAATGGTCTCCAGAAATTGGACATAAATTGCACCCCCTCTATCAAGCATAATGTGCAGAGGGACTACATGCAATTGTGCCACATGATTGATAAATAACCTGGAAAGTGTTTCATTATTTGGCAAAACTAATAACGGAAAAATCTGAGCCTGTTTATGAAACCGTTTATCTACCATCCAAAATACAGATTTCCCTCCAGATAAAGGCAAATCTGTGATGAAATCCATGGACAAATTAATCCACTGCCTTTCTGGAATTAGCAATGAAGCCAATTTCCCGGCCAGTTATGACACACTTTAGCACGTGCACAAACACCACAAGTGGATACAAAATCTTTAAAATCATTAATCATAAATGGCCGCCAAAAGAGTCTAGCAATAGCTTTCAGTGAAGCTGTAACCCCAAGATGACCAATCAAGAGAGAATCATGAAATTCCTGCAGCCGATATAATCTTAGGTACATAGGCACAAATAATTTGGACCCTAGAGTAGCGGAATGAGCTAACGACAGGACTCTACAGATCTCTTCCAACTCCGAGGATACCATAGAAATCTCAATGCACTTAGAACAATGGAGGATGGAAGTTCTGGTGGAGAAACTGAATCAAGGCTGTGTGATAACGCATCTGCCATCACATTCTTGGACCGCGGCCTGAACTTGATATAACAATTGAATCTAGAAAAAATAAAGACTATCTGGCCTGTCTTTGGGTTAAATGTTTAACTGATCTAATATAGGCTACATTTTTTGATCTGTCACCACATTTTGACAGGAAGCTACAATGAGATAGTCACCTTCGGATCTGTCTCACGGCCTTGGCAAGCACCACCACATCCACGTCCCTTAACGTCACCCTTTCTTATCTTGAATGCGCTATACTTATGAAACCAAAAAATACTGGTTTTTCACAAGTACCCTTACAAAGGTCTTATGTACAAATTCACTGTATCTAGCAATGTGTGGCTATTTTTTTGGAGATCGCCTTGCTGACACACTCCAAATGTGGAGAAATGAAGATTATTGCCCCTGCTAAATTGTCATGGAAGATTATCTGTATCCGTATTGTGCCAGTCGCACAACTGCTAGATAAAGATATGCTATTTTTTAAACCAATAGAAAATTATGATTTTTTTTCAATCGGTTTGCTGACACATGCAGAGCAATGAAGATTATTGCTATAGCTAAATTGTCACGTACGATCTCTACCCAGATTGCACCAGTCACACAACTGCTAGACAAATATATAAGTATGTTAAGTGAAAATAGCAGAGAGCTGCAGCATGTACTTGTAATGATTAGAACACCCAGGTTCATGCCTTTCACCCACCCTTCATCCCTCCTATTAAATCTCTCCCTACTAAATCCCCACCTAACAAACAACTAATCTTGACAATCTTCAGCTCTTAAAAGAGCTTTTTTTGAATGAGTAATGCTCAATATAACTTTCTATCACTGTCCCTACGCTCCTTTCACTGTCCCTATGCTGAAGGTAACCTCTCCCTACGCTGTTTCCAGCTGTAATGTGCGCAAGCCTTTAAATAATTCCTATGAAGCTCGATAGGCCAGCCATTCACAGTAGTGCCACACCAAAGATGGAGCTGATATTACTCTGATTGGCAAGCCAGCCCAGCATGTTCATTGGCTGCAAATAAAGCGCCAAACATGCTGGGCAGGTCACTCGAATACTTAATGGCAAATAGCTCGAATACTATACTATTCATGCGAGTAACGAATAGTAACATAGTAACATAGTAACATAGTTAGTAAGGCCGAAAAAAGACATTTGTCCATCCAGTTCAGCCTATATTCCATCATAATAAATCTCCAGATCTACGTCCTTCTACAGAACCTAATAATTGTATGATACAATATTGTTCTGCTCCAGGAAGACATCCAGGCCTCTCTTGAACCCCTCGACTGAGTTCGCCATCACCACCTCCTCAGGCAAGCAATTCCAGATTCTCACTGCCCTAACAGTAAAGAATCCTCTTCTATGTTGGTGGAAAAACCTTCTCTCCTCCAGACGCAAAGAATGCCCCCTTGTGCCCGTCACCTTCCTTGGTATAAACAGATCCTCAGCGAGATATTTGTATTGTCCCCTTATATACTTATACATGGTTATTAGATCGCCCCTCAGTCGTCTTTTTTCTAGACTAAATAATCCTAATTTCGCTAATCTATCTGGGTATTGTAGTTCTCCCATCCCCTTTATTAATTTTGTTGCCCTCCTTTGTACTTTCTCTAGTTCCATTATATCCTTCCTGAGCACCGGTGCCCAAAACTGGACACAGTACTCCATGTGCGGTCTAACTAGGGATTTGTACAGAGGCAGTATAATGCTCTCATCATGTGTATCCAGACCTCTTTTAATGCACCCCATGATCCTGTTTGCCTTGGCAGCTGCTGCCTGGCACTGGCTGCTCCAGGTAAGTTTATCATTAACTAGGATCCCCAAGTCCTTCTCCCTGTCAGATTTACCCAGTGGTTTCCCGTTCAGTGTGTAATGGTGATATTGATTCCCTCTTCCCATGTGTATAACCTTACATTTATCATTGTTAAACCTCATCTGCCACCTTTCAGCCCAAGTTTCCAACTTATCCAGATCCATCTGTAGCAGAATACTATCTTCTCTTGTATTAACTGCTTTACATAGTTTTGTATCATCTGCAAATATCGATATTTTACTGTGTAAACCTTCTACCAGATCATTAATGAATATGTTGAAGAGAACAGGTCCCAATACTGACCCCTGCGGTACCCCACTGGTCACAGCGACCCAGTTAGAGACTATACCATTTATAACCACCCTCTGCTTTCTATCACTAAGCCAGTTACTAACCCATTTACACACATTTTCCCCCAGACCAAGCATTCTCATTTTGTGTACCAACCTCTTGTGCGGCACGGTATCAAACGCTTTGGAAAAATCGAGATATACCACGTCCAATGACTCACCGTGGTCCAGCCTATAGCTTACCTCTTCATAAAAACTGATTAGATTGGTTTGACAGGAGCGATTTCTCATAAACCCATGCTGATATGGAGTTAAACAGTTATTCTCATTGAGATAATCCAGAATAACATCCCTCAGAAACCCTTCAAATATTTTACCAACAATAGAGGTTAGACTTACTGGCCTATAATTTCCAGGTTCACTTTTAGAGCCCTTTTTGAATATTGGCACCACATTTGCTATGCGCCAATCCTGCGGAACAGACCCTGTCGCTATAGAGTCACTAAAAATAAGAAATAATGGTTTATCTATTACATTACTTAGTTCTCTTAGTACTCGTGGGTGTATGCCATCCGGACCCGGAGATTTATCTATTTTAATCTTATTTTGCCGGTTTCGCACCTCTTCTTGGGTTAGATTGGTGACTCTTAATATAGGGTTTTCATTGTTTCTTGGGATTTCACCTAGCATTTCATTTTCCACCGTGAATACCGTGGAGAAGAAGGTGTTTAATATGTTAGCTTTTTCCTCGTCATCTACAACCATTCTTTCCTCACTATTTTTTAAGGGGCCTACATTTTCAGTTTTTATTCTTTTACTATTGATATAGTTGAAGAACAGTTTGGGATTAGTTTTACTCTCCTTAGCAATGTGCTTCTCTGTTTCCTTTTTGGCAGCTTTAATTAGTTTTTTAGATAAAGTATTTTTCTCCCTATAGTTTTTTAGAGCTTCAATGGTGCCATCCTGCTTTAGTAGTGCAAATGCTTTCTTTTTACTGTTAATTGCCTGTCTTACTTCTTTGTTTAGCCACATTGGGTTTTTCCTATTTCTAGTCCTTTTATTCCCACAAGGTATAAACCGCTTACACTGCCTATTTAGGATGTTCTTAAACATTTCCCATTTATTATCTGTATTCTCATTTATGAGGATATTGTCCCAGTCTACCAGATTAAGGGCATCTCTAAGCTGTTCAAACTTTGCCTTCCTAAAGTTCAATGTTTTTGTGACTCCCTGACAAGTCCCCCTAGTGAAAGACAGGTGAAACTGCACAATATTGTGGTCGCTATTTCCTAAATGCCCAACCACCTGCAGATTTGTTATTCTGTCAGGTCTATTAGATAGTATTAGGTCTAAAAGTGCTGCTCCTCTGGTTGGATTCTGCACCAATTGTGAAAGATAATTTTTCTTGGTTATTAGCAGAAACCTGTTGCCTTTATGGGTTTCACAGGTTTCTGTTTCCCAGTTAATATCCGGGTAGTTAAAGTCCCCCATAACCAGGACCTCATTATGGGTTGCAGCTTCATCTATCTGCTTTAGAAGTAGACTTTCCATGCTTTCTGTTATATTTGGGGGTTTATAACAGACCCCAATGAGAATTTTGTTACCATTTTTCCCTCCATGAATTTCAACCCATATGGACTCGACATCCTCATTCCCTTCGCTAATATCCTCCCTTAAAGTGGACTTTAGACAAGACTTTACATAGAGACAAACCCCTCCTCCTCTCCGATTTTTATGATCCTTTCTAAACAGACTGTAACCCTGTAAGTTAACTGCCCAGTCATAGCTTTCATCTAACCATGTCTCGGTTATTCCCACTATGTCGGGACACATAGTGGGACATAACTGCAAGAGAAGTATGCTGCCTTCCAGGTGCGATGATCAAGGATGTGACCGATAGGATACCAAAGCTCTTCAGCTCCAAGGACGTCCACCCATTTCTTCTGATACATGTTGGCACCAATGACACGGCAAGGAAGGACCTACCGACAATCTGCAAGGACTTTGAAGAGTTGGGGAAGAAAGTAAAAGAACTGGATGCACAGGTAGTTTTTTCTTCTATCCTTCCAGTAGACGGGCATGGCACCAGGAGATGGAACAGGATCCTTGATGCAAACAACTGGCTAAGACGATGGTGCAGACAACAAGGATTTGGATTCCTGGACCACGGTGTGAATTACTGGTATGATGGACTCCTCGCCAGAGACGGACTACACCTCAACAAACCTGGGAAACACACATTCGCCAGAAGACTCGCTACACTCATCAGGAGGGCGTTAAACTAGAAGAAGAGGGGACGGGAAGAAAAACATTAGACTTGAACAAAGAAGACCCAGGAACACATACTCAGAAGGGAGGTAAGAACATTTCTAAAACAATCCACAGTGAGGAGATTGGAACAAAACAAAATCCTCTAAACTGCATGCTCGCAAACGCCAGAAGCCTGACAAACAAGATGGAAGAACTAGAAGCAGAAATATCTACAGGTAACTTTGACATAGTGGGAATAACCGAGACATGGTTAGATGAAAGCTATGACTGGGCAGTTAACTTACAGGGTTACAGTCTGTTTAGAAAGGATCGTAAAAATCGGAGAGGAGGAGGGGTTTGTCTCTATGTAAAGTCTTGTCTAAAGTCCACTTTAAGGGAGGATATTAGCGAAGGGAATGAGGATGTCGAGTCCATATGGGTTGAAATTCATGGAGGGAAAAATGGTAACAAAATTCTCATTGGGGTCTGTTACAAACCCCCAAATATAACAGAAACCATGGAAAGTCTACTTCTAAAGCAGATAGATGAAGCTGCAACCCATAATGAGGTCCTGGTTATGGGGGACTTTAACTACCCGGATATTAACTGGGAAACAGAAACCTGTGAAACCCATAAAGGCAACAGGTTTCTGCTAATAACCAAGAAAAATTATCTTTCACAATTGGTGCAGAATCCAACCAGAGGAGCAGCACTTTTAGACCTAATACTATCTAATAGACCTGACAGAATAACAAATCTGCAGGTGGTCGGGCATCTAGGAAATAGCGACCACAATATTGTACAGTTTCACCTGTCTTTCACTAGGGGGACTTGTCAGGGAGTCACAAAAACATTGAACTTTAGGAAGGCAAAGTTTGAACAGCTTAGAGATGCCCTTAATCTGGTAGACTGGGACAATATCCTCAGAAATGAGAATACAGATAATAAATGGGAAATGTTTAAGAACATCCTAAATAGGCAGTGTAAGCGGTTTATACCTTGTGGGAATAAAAGGACTAGAAATAGGAAAAACCCAATGTGGCTAAACAAAGAAGTAAGACAGGCAATTAACAGTAAAAAGAAAGCATTTGCACTACTAAAGCAGGATGGCACCATTGAAGCTCTAAAAAACTATAGGGAGAAAAATACTTTATCTAAAAAACTAATTAAAGCTGCCAAAAAGGAAACAGAGAAGCACATTGCTAAGGAGAGTAAAACTAATCCCAAACTGTTCTTCAACTATATCAATAGTAAAAGAATAAAAACTGAAAATGTAGGCCCCTTAAAAAATAGTGAGGAAAGAATGGTTGTAGATGACGAGGAAAAAGCTAACATATTAAACACCTTCTTCTCCACGGTATTCACGGTGGAAAATGAAATGCTAGGTGAAATCCCAAGAAACAATGAAAACCCTATATTAAGGGTCACCAATCTAACCCAAGAAGAGGTGCGAAACCGGCTAAATAAGATTAAAATAGATAAATCTCCGGGTCCGGATGGCATACACCCACGAGTACTAAGAGAACTAAGTAATGTAATAGATAAACCATTATTTCTTATTTTTAGGGACTCTATAGCGACAGGGTCTGTTCCGCAGGACTGGCGCATAGCAAATGTGGTGCCAATATTCAAAAAGGGCTCTAAAAGTGAACCTGGAAATTATAGGCCAGTAAGTCTAACCTCTATTGTTGGTAAAATATTTGAAGGGTTTCTGAGGGATGTTATTCTGGATTATCTCAATGAGAATAACTGTTTAACTCCATATCAGCATGGGTTTATGAGAAATCGCTCCTGTCAAACCAATCTAATCAGTTTTTATGAAGAGGTAAGCTATAGACTGGACCACGGTGAGTCATTGGACGTGGTATATCTCGATTTTTCCAAAGCGTTTGATACCGTGCCGCACAAGAGGTTGGTACACAAAATGAGAATGCTTGGTCTGGGGGAAAATGTGTGTAAATGGGTTAGTAACTGGCTTAGTGATAGAAAGCAGAGGGTGGTTATAAATGGTATAGTCTCTAACTGGGTCGCTGTGACCAGTGGGGTACCGCAGGGGTCGGTATTGGGACCTGTTCTCTTCAACATATTCATTAATGATCTGGTAGAAGGTTTACACAGTAAAATATCGATATTTGCAGATGATACAAAACTATGTAAAGCAGTTAATACAAGAGAAGATAGTATTCTGCTACAGATGGATCTGGATAAGTTGGAAACTTGGGCTGAAAGGTGGCAGATGAGGTTTAACAATGATAAATGTAAGGTTATACACATGGGAAGAGGGAATCAATATCACCATTACACACTGAACGGGAAACCACTGGGTAAATCTGACAGGGAGAAGGACTTGGGGATCCTAGTTAATGATAAACTTACCTGGAGCAGCCAGTGCCAGGCAGCAGCTGCCAAGGCAAACAGGATCATGGGGTGCATTAAAAGAGGTCTGGATACACATGATGAGAGCATTATACTGCCTATGTACAAATCCCTAGTTAGACCGCACATGGAGTACTGTGTCCAGTTTTGGGCACCGGTGCTCAGGAAGGATATAATGGAACTAGAGAGAGTACAAAGGAGGGCAACAAAATTAATAAAGGGGATGGGAGAACTACAATACCCAGATAGATTAGCGAAATTAGGATTATTTAGTCTAGAAAAAAGACGACTGAGGGGCGATCTAATAACCATGTATAAGTATATAAGGGGACAATACAAATATCTCGCTGAGGATCTGTTTATACCAAGGAAGGTGACGGGCACAAGGGGGCATTCTTTGCGTCTGGAGGAGAGAAGGTTTTTCCACCAACATAGAAGAGGATTCTTTACTGTTAGGGCAGTGAGAATCTGGAATTGCTTGCCTGAGGAGGTGGTGATGGCGAACTCAGTCGAGGGGTTCAAGAGAGGCCTGGATGTCTTCCTGGAGCAGAACAATATTGTATCATACAATTATTAGGTTCTGTAGAAGGACGTAGATCTGGGTATTTATTATGATGGAATATAGGCTGAACTGGATGGACAAATGTCTTTTTTCGGCCTTACTAACTATGTTACTATGTCAAAGTTACCTGTAGATATTTCTGCTTCTAGTTCTTCCATCTTGTTTGTCAGGCTTCTGGCGTTTGCGAGCATGCAGTTTAGAGGATTTTGTTTTGTTCCAATCTCCTCACTGTGGATTGTTTTAGAAATGTTCTTACCTCCCTTCTGAGTATGTTTTCCTGGGTCGTCTTTGTTCGAGTCTAATGTTTTTCTTCCCGTCCCCTCTTCTTCTAGTTTAACGCCCTCCTGATGAGTGTAGCGAGTCTTCTGGCGAATGTGTGTTTCCCAGGTTTGTTGAGGTGTAGTCCGTCTCTGGCGAGGAGTCCATCATACCAGTAATTCACACCGTGGTCCAGGAATCCAAATCCTTGTTGTCTGCACCATCGTCTTAGCCAGTTGTTTGCATCAAGGATCCTGTTCCATCTCCTGGTGCCATGCCCATCTACTGGAAGGATAGAAGAAAAAACTACCTGTGCATCCAGTTCCTTTACTTTCTTCCCCAACTCTTCAAAGTCCTTGCAGATTGTCGGTAGGTCCTTCCTTGCCGTGTCATTGGTGCCAACATGTATCAGAAGAAATGGGTGGACGTCCTTGGAGCTGAAGAGCTTTGGTATCCTATCGGTCACATCCTTGATCATCGCACCTGGAAGGCAGCATACTTCTCTTGCAGTTATGTCCGGTCTGCAGATGGCTGCTTCTATGCCTCTCAGTAGTGAGTCTCCCACCACCACCACTCTTCGTTGCTTCTTGGCTGTACTTTTTGCTGTCACTTGTTGCTGTGTGCCCTTTTCTTTTTTGCTTGCTGGTATTGCTTCATTCTTAGGTGTGCCATCTTCATCCTCTACAAAGTGCCTAGTGCCGAATGTATTCGCCCACGACTAATCATGAATTGTAAATAGAAAAATAGCTAACACTTCTTCTGACCCCTGTTGCTCTACAACCCTTTGTTGCGAATAGCTAATTGAAGTAAGTTATCTGATAGAGAGTAGACATGAAGTCAGCCAACTGTAAGGTGACACTTTTCTCCACTGTGTAGAGAAGGCTTCTTATGTTCAAAAGAATTACATGTAGCCAGGATGTCACAGGATACCACTTATGTATATTGGGGAGGCAGATATCCTTAAGATCAAGGATCTCATAATTTTTGGTACCTGAGCTGTATCCCATCTACCAGACCCTATCTGAGGTCACCAAGGGGAGTGGCTTCTTCCTCCTAAAATTAGATTCTGAATTATAGTCCTTGTTCAGGGCTGGGAAATACAACATTTTCCAATTGGAGCACTCCCTTCCACAAAGATCTGTGCCATTCCTTTGACATTGGGTCTAGTCATTTTCATTTGTTTGTCCCTTTTATTTTTATTTTTATGTGACTGTATATACTGTATTCTCTTGTCCCCTTTGTAATTTCTTTTGTATATTTTTATAAACATTGCCTACTTTTTCAGATGAAATAAATAAAATTTTATAGCTTTAAACCGTCTCATTCGCGAGGACCCCCATTACCAGTAATGGGTGTCTAATCGGCCTGTATAAACAATTGGTGCTGGCAGCTAGTTTTTTCTGTAATTATTGCAGAGCCTAGTGGTGGCTGAACCAAAGTATATATACCCGTGTGTTGAGATCGGATATGTATATACTATACATTCACTGGGAAGCACACACTAACCGACCTAGTAGCGGAAGCAGCTATTGCTTTTTCAGTCAATTGCGTGATTGCCCTGACAATTTGTGGACATCAGAGTGTTGTTCCTGACACTCCGTTTATTATGCTCTGGGGCCTGGAGTGACCACAGAGAATATTAATGCAATGAACATTTAATTTTAATTGAATAAATTCGATGCAAATCGAATCTCCGAAACAACCTTTATTGTCCATGTGAGGAGCTGGCCTTGTTCTAAAGACTATTGGACCAATGCAAGTAGAGCGGAATCCACGGCTCTAAGTGATGCAGATTTTTTGCAGCACGGAGCAATGGTTTCTTCCTGTGTTTTATTAGAATCAATGTTTGCATTTAGAGACAGTAAGCAGAGGAAGATGTGAGGGCTGAATCTTATGCAAACATAGGGCCATGCACAAGATTGGTAATCAGGTAAGGCAATCATTCCATTACTCTCTTCAGTTTCTCAGGGGTCTCAAGCCATTGTTCTCCCATTCACTAGTCCCATTATGTGGATGGAGATTGTAAACCCAGTGGAGCTGTCACCACAGGGGGTCTACTATGCAGTCCCAGTTTAAGGGGCTCAGCCTGGGGAAAATACCTCCACCAATGCACAGTTAGCTTAGGGGTGGGGGGTGCTAGGGTCAGGGTCAATTTCAGGGAGTGGATTGGGGTACTTAGGACACTGAGGAGGAAATGGAGAGGTTGTTGATAGCTGGACTGGTATTCATGTAATATGGTCATATCCATCATCTGGAGGAGCAAAAGCTGTGACTGCAGACTATACTGGCAGGAGATACAAAAGCTGTGGGCCAACCAGGGCTGCCACTAGGAATTTCGGGGCCCCATACTGACAAAATTTTCGGGGCCTCTTGAAACTCCACCCAGGCTCCACCCTAGCCCCACCTCCACCCCTCAAACCTTCCAGAGTCCCACCACCCTCTCTTGGAAAAACTCCACTTCTGCACCACGGCTTCACCAATCACACATTAACAGTTCCCATCACAAGATCACATACATAGCCAGCAGCTTTTGTTTTGTCCAAAAAAAGTTTCATCTGCCACCACAACAAGGTAGACTCTTTTGGCTGGGCTCTACTCTACTGTAACTTATTATACATTTGTTAAAATATCCAATACAATTTTCGGTATATTTTTATTTATTTTCAATTTTTAAAATGACCAATAATATCACATACAAGGGACAAATACCACCGCACCATGGCCGAATCACATATTACCACCACATGGTGACCAATAATACCACATACAAGGAAAAAATACCACCACGCAATGACCAGACCACAAAATACCACCTCAGTGACCGAATAATAGCATATATAAGGAGCAAATACCTCCACACCGTGACCACATCACATATTACCACCACATAGTGACCGAATACTACAATATTGATCATTACTAAAAAAAAACACAATACTAATGCCATTATTCACAGGAGATCTGTACTTAGTATAAAATGTCCGTGTACAGGTAATACAGTGATCACCAGTGACATTCTGCACAGGAGCTCTGCATATAGTGCATAGTGTACAGGTAATACAGTGAAAACCAGTGATATTATACATAAGTACTCTGTATTTTAGTATATAGTATAAAGGTAATACAGTGAACACAAGTGGCATTATACACAGGAGCTCTATATACAGTGTCAATGTACAGGTAATACAGTCATCACCAGTGACATTATACACAGGAGTGTTGTGAATTCAGCTTTTGGGCTCCCTCCGGTGGTTGTAGAGGGTAATGCAGTTGTGCCTGGACTGCAGGAGTGGACAGGTGTATCTACTAATTGCAAAACTGACTGGGGTATATAGCTTTGCTGGATCCTTTAGTCAGTGCCAGGGGTCCATTGTTCTTGAAGGATTCACTTCCCTGCTGGTCTCTCCAGTTTGCTGTGTTTTTCTACAAAGATAAGTCCTGGCTTTGTTTTTGCTGTCCACCTGCAGTGGACCTTATAGTTCTGTGCATTTTCATGTTTTTGTCTTGTCCAGCTTGGTCTGTGAAGGATTTTTTGCAGCCTAGCTATTTCTCTGGAGATGCAGATATACCCCCCATGTCTTTAGTCAGATGTGGTGATCCGTATTTTCTGCGGTGGATATTTTCTAGTGTTTTTATACTGACCGCATAGTACTCTGTTCTATTCTTTCTTTTAGCTAGTATGGCCTCCTATGCTAAAATCTGATTTCATATCTGCGTATGTTTTTTCCCTCTCCTCTCACAGTCAATATTTGTGGGGGGCTAGCTATCCTTTGGGGATTTTCTCTGAGGCAAGATAGGTTTCCTGTTTCTGTCTTTAGGGGTAGTTAGATCTTAGGCTGTGTCAAGGGGTCTAGGGAGTGTTAGGTACCCCCACGGCTACTTTTAGTTGCGCTGCTAGGTTCAGGGTTTGCGGTCAGTACAGGGACCACCTTCTCCAGAGTACGTCTCATGCTGCTCCAAGGCCACCAGATCATAACAGTACAACTGGCCAACAATGAGTTAATTGCATCTCAGAAGAAGGGTGGAAAGATTTTGAGCCATTTTTTTTCCTTAGCCTGTTTGGTCTGTTCCTCCCTCTTTACCTTTGGGTGGCTACGGAGTCTAGTATTAACATGAATGTTCAGGAGTTAGTTTCTCGGGTGGATCAGCTTGCTGCTAGCGTACAGGGTATTTCAGATTTCATTGTCCAGAATCCTGCCTTAGATCCTAAGATTCCCACTCCTGATTTATTCTTTGGTGACAGACCCAAATTTTTGAGTTTCAAAAATAACTGTAAACTGTTTTTTGCATTAAGACCCCGGTCTTCTGGTGATCCTATTCAGCAGGTTAAAATCATCATATCTCTGCTGTGTGGTGACCCACAGGATTGGGCATTTTCCCTGGAATCTGGCAATCCTGCTTTGCTTAATGTTGATTCGTTCTTTCAGGCATTGGGGTTGTTGTATGATGAGCCTAATTCTGTGGATCAGGCTGAGAAAATCTTGTTAGCCCTGTGTCAAGGTCAAGAAGCGGCAGAATTGTATTGCCAGAAATTTAGAAAATGGTCTGTACTGACTAAATGGAATGAGGATGCCTTGGCGGCAATTTTCAGAAAGGGTCTTTCTGAATCCGTTAAAGATGTTATGGTGGGGTTCTCCACGCCTGCTGGTCTGAGTGATTCTATGTCTCTGGCCATTCAGATTGATCGGCGCTTGCGTGAGCGCAGAATTGTGCACACTGTGGCGTTGTCCTCTGAGCGGAGCCCTGAGCCTATGCAGTGTGATAGGATTTTGTCTAGAGCTGAACGTCAAACATTCAGGGGTTAGAATAGGTTGTGTTTTTACTGCGGCGATTCTGCTCATGTTATTTCTGATTGCCCTAAGCGTACTAAGAGAATCGCTAGTTCTGTTGCCATCAGTACCATACAACCTAAATTTCTGTTATCTGTGACCTTGATCTGCGCATTGTCGTCGTTTTCTGTCATGGCATTTGTGGATTCAGGCGCCGCTCTGAACTTAATGGACTTAGAATTTGCCAGACGTTGTGGTTTTCCCTTGCAGCCTTTGCAGAACCCTATTCCTTTGAGGGGCATTGATGCTACACCTTTGGCTAAAAATAAACCTCAGTTTTGGACACAGCTGACCATGCGCATGGCGCCAGCCCATCAGGAAGATTGTCGTTTTCTGGTGTTGCATAATTTGCATGATGATATTGTGCTGGGTTTTCCATGGTTGCAGCTACATAATCCGGTGTTAGATTGGAAATACATGTCTGTGACTAGTTGGGGTTGTCAGGGGGTTCATGATCAGGTTCCTTTGATGCCAATCTCCTCTCCCCCCTCTTCTGAAGTTCCTGAGTTTTAGTCTGACTTCCAGGATGTATTCGATGAGCCCAAATCCAGTTCCCTTCCGCCACATAGGGACTGTGATTGTGGTATTGATTTGATTCCAGGTTGTAAGTTCCCAAAGAGCCGACTTTTCAACCTGTCTGTGCCTGAACATACCGCCATGCAGGGCTATATTAAGGAGTCTTTGGAGAAAGGGCATATTCGGCCATCTTCTTCACCGTTGGGAGCGGGGTTCTTTTTTGTTGCCAAGAAGGATGGCTCCTTGAGACCCTGTATTGATTATCGCCTCTTGAATAAGATCACGGTTAAATTTCAATACCCCTTGCCTTTGCTTACTGATTTGTTTGCTAGGATTAAGGGGTCTAGCTGGTTTACTAAGATTGACCTTCGAGGGGCATATAATCTTATTCGTATCAAGCAGGGTGACGAATGGAAAACTGCATTTAATATGCCCGAAGGCCATTTTGAATACCTTGTGATGCCATTCGGACTCTCTAATGCCCCATCTGTGTTCCAATCCTTCATGCATGATATCTTTCGGCGTTATCTTGATAAATTCATGGTTGTATATTTGGATGATATTTTGATTTTTTCCAATGTTTGGGAGTCTCATGTGAAACAGGTCAGGATGGTATTTCAGATCCTCCGTAATAATGCTTTGTTTGTGAAGGGGTCAAAGTGCCTCTTTGGAGTGCAGAAGGTTTCTTTTTTGGGTTTCATTTTTTCTCCCTCATCTATAGAAATGGATCCGGTTAAGGTTCAGGCCATTCATGATTGGATTCAGCCCACATCTGTGAAGAGCCTTCAGAAATTCTTGGGCTTTGCTAATTTTTATCGTCATTTCATTGCCAACTTCTCCAGTGTGGTTAAACCTCTAACCGATTTGACCAAGAAAGGCGCTGATGTGACAAATTGGTCCTCCGCGGCTGTTTCTGCCTTTCAGGAGCTTAAACGCCAATTTACTTCTGCCCCTGTGTTGCATCAGCCAGATGTTTCTCTTCCATTTCAGGTTGAGGTTGACGCGTCTGAGATTGGGGCAGGGCCGTTTTGACTCAAAGGAATTCTGATGGTTCCTTGATGAAACCGTGTGCCTTCTTTTCTCGGAAGTTTTCGCCTGCGGAACGCAATTATGATGTCGGCAATCGGGAGTTGTTGGCTATGAAGTGGGCATTTGAGGAGTGGCGACATTGGCTTGAGGGGGCCAAGCACCGTATTGTGGTCCTGACCGATCATAAGAATCTGATTTACCTCGAGTCTGCCAAACGGCTGAATCCTAGACAGGCTCGATGGTCCCTGTTTTTCTCCCGTTTTGATTTTGTGGTCTCGTACATTCCTGGTACTAAGAATGTTAAGGCGGATGCCCTCTCTAGGAGTTTTTTTCCTGATTCCCCTGGGGTTCTTGAGCTGGTTGGCATTTTGAAGGAAGAGGTGATTCTTTCTGCCATCTCCCCTGATTTGCGACGAGTTCTTCAGGAATTTCAGGCTGATAAGCCTGACCGTTGTCCTGTGGGGAAACTGTTTGTTCCTGATAGATGGACTAGTAAAGTGATTTCTGAGGTTCATTGTTCTGTGTTGGCTGGCCATCCTGGGATTTTTGGTACCAGAGATTTGGCTAGTAGGTCCTTTTGGTGGCCTTCTTTGTCACGGGATGTGCGTTCTTTTGTGCAGTCCTGTGGGATTTGTGCGCGGGCTAAGCCTTGCTGTTCCCGTGCTAGTGGGTTGCTTTTGCCATTGCCGGTCCCTGAGAGACCTTGGACGCATATTTCTATGGATTTTATTTCCGATCTTCCTGTTTCCCAAAGAATGTCGGTTATCTGGGTTGTCTGTGACCGATTTTCTAAGATGGTTCATTTGGTGCCTTTGCCTAAATTGCCTTCTTCTTCTGATTTGGTTCCGTTGTTTTTTCAGCATGTGGTACGTTTGCATGGTATTCCGTAGAATATTGTGTCCGACAGAGGTTCCCAGTTTGTTTCTAGGTTTTGGCGGGCCTTTTGTGCCAAGCTGGGCATTGATTTGTCTTTTTCCTCTGCATTTCATCCTCAGACAAATGGCCAGACTGAGCGAACTAATCAGACCTTGGAGACCTATTTGAGATGCTTTGTGTCTGCTGATCAGGATGGTTGGGTGGCTTTTTTGCCATTGGCCGAGTTTGCCCTTAATAATCGGGCTAGTTCGGCTACTTTTGTTTCACCTTTTTTTTGTAATTTTGGTTTTCATCCTCGTTTTTCTTCTGGGCAGGTTGAGCCTTCTGACCTTCCTGGTGTGGATTCTGTGGTCGACAGGTTGCAGCAGATTTGGGCTTGTGTGGTGGACAATTTGGTGCTGTCTCAGGAGGAGGCTCAGCGTTTTGCTAACCGTCGTCGGTGTGTCGGTTCCCGGCTTCGGGTTGGTGATCTGGTTTGGTTATCTTCCCGTCATGTTCCTATGAAGGTTTCTTCCCCTGAGTTTAAGCCTCGATTTATTGGTCCTTATAGGATTTCTGAGATTATTAATCCGGTGTCCTTTCGCCTGGCGCTTCCGGCCTCTTTTGCTATTCATAATGTCTTCCATAGATCTTTGTTGCGGAAATATGTGGAGCCCGTTGTTCCCTCTGTTGATCCTCCGGCCCCTGTATTGGTCGATGGGGAGTTGGAATATGTTGTTGAGAAGATTTTGGATTCCCGTTTTTCGAGGCGGAAGCTTCAGTACCTTGTCATGTGGAAGGGTTATGGCCAGGAGGATAATTCTTGGGTTTCTGCCTCTGATGTCCATGCCGTTGATTTGGTTCGTGCCTTTCATCGGGCTCATCCTGATCGGCCTGGGGGCTCTGGTGAGGGTTCGGTGACCCCTCCTCAAGGGGGGGTACTGTTGTGAATTCAGCTTTTGGGCTCCCTCCGGTGGTTGTAGAGGGTAATGCAGTTGTGCCTGGACTGCAGGAGTGGACAGTTGTATCTACTAATTGCAAAACTGACTGGGGTATATAGCTTTGCTGGATCCTTTAGTCAGTGCCAGGGGTCCATTGTTCTTGAAGGATTCACTTCCCTGCTGGTCTCTCCAGTTTGCTGTGTTTTCTACAAAGATAAGTCCTGGCTTTGTTTTTGCTGTCCACCTGCAGTGGACCTTATAGTTCTGTGCATTTTCATGTTTTTGTCTTGTCCAGCTTGGTCTGTGAAGGATTTTTTGCAGCCAAGCTATTTCTCTGGAGATGCAGATATACCCACCATGTCTTTAGTCAGATGTGGTGATCCGTATTTTCTGCGGTGGATATTTTCTAGTGTTTTTATACTGACCGCATAGTACCCCTTCAGTGTTCTATTCTTTCTTTTTAGCTAGTATGGCCTCCTATGCTAAAATCTGATTTCATATCTGCGTATGTTTTTTCCCTCTCCTCTCACAGTCAATATTTGTGGGGGCTATCTATCCTTTGGGGATTTTCTCTGAGGCAAGATAGGTTTCCTGTTTATGTCTTTAGGGGTAGTTAGATCTTAGGCTGTGTCAAGGGGTCTAGGGAGTGTTGGGTACCCCCCACGGCTACTTTTAGTTGCGCTGCTAGGTTCAGGGTTTGCGGTCAGTACAGGGACCACCTTCTCCAGATTACGTCTCATGCTGCTCCAAGGCAACCAGATCATAACACAGGAGCTCTGTATATAGTGTCAGTGTACAGATAATACAGGGATCACCAGTGCCATTATACACAGGACCTCTGTATTTTAGAGTCAGTGTACAGGTAATACAGTGATCACTGGTGACATTATACACAGGAGCTCTGTATATACTGTCAGTGTACAGGTAATAGTGATCACCAATGACAGTAAATACAGGACCTCTGTATATAGTGTTAGTGTACAGGTAATACAGGGATCACCAATGACATTATACACAGGAGCTCTGTATATAGTGTACAGGTAACACATTAATCACTGGTGACATTATACACAGGAGCTCTGTGTATAGCATATAGTGTATAGTATCAGTGTACAGGTAATACTGGGAACACCTGAGACATTATACACTTGAACGCTGTATATAGTGTACAGGTAATACAGTGATCACCAGTAACATTATACACAGGAGCTCTGTAGATGGTATACAGTATATAGTGTAAGTGTACAGGTAGCACACTGACTCTCCAGTGACGTCTCTAGTTGAAGTCCTTCATCTTTGCTTTTCTTCTTCATCCAGTTCAGACCACCATCACTTCTTCCAGCCAGGGCTCGTTTCTGCAGAAAATAACACAGTTATCTAGAGCACAATTCCCAATTTTTACCCAACCTCTATACTATGCCAGATGAAGAAAAAGTGACTGTGTCTCCCTGCACAGTAACAAGACCTCTCCTTCCCCACACTGAAGACAGTATCGTCAAAAATAATATCCTTTAATTAGCCCCTACTAATGATGAGCGAGTGTGCTCATTACTCGAGTTTTATGAGCATGCTCGGGTGTTCTCCGAATATTTTGGGCGTGCTCGTAAATTTAGTTTGTGTCACCGCAGCTGCATGATTTGTGGCTGCTTGACAGCCTGAATACATGCAGGGATTGCCTGTTTGTTAGGAAATAGTACATGTATTCAGGCTGTCTAGCAGCCACAAATCAAGCAGCTACGGCAATGTAGCTGACACACCACTCCCAGCCCAGTGAATGGGGAGTGGCAGCAATCTGTGTGAGACTGAGTCATGCCTCGGTGATGCAACCTCAACTTCCAGAAAAAAATACTTATTTCAGTGGTTTAAATTGATGCACCACCACTTTAAGTGAATCCATGAGTCTAAATTTTTGCACATTCGCTCATCACTAATGAACAAAATATTATTAAAGATGGAAAGTTTTTCTAGCAAAGACAACAATATGAGACCCAGACAGTGGAGACTCTGCAGCCATAAATTTCAGTTCATCTGCAAAGTCATCCATCTCATCCATTTTCTTTGTGTCTGTGATCATCACATGACAGAAAGAAAAAACACATCGCCGTTTTGTGTTCTGCTGTACTTGGTACAAAAAGTCCTAATCAGTGACATCTACACCTGCATGCGGTCTGTGTAATGTCCCTGAAATCATTAATCAAAGCTAAGTACAGACGCTGCTCTTTTCAAGGAGGAAGAGCGGAATTATTCAAAAATGACATTGTAAATGGTAAGATGAGTGTTTTATACGAGATATTAATGTAGACTTGCACAATGTTACCTGCAAATGAAAGGAACTGATGTTTTCAAGATGCCATTCATTTGAGTATAATGTGTTTATAAAGCAGTTATATGGTTGCTGGGAAACTAGAATATTTGTGATAAAACAATGTGATTTGAATAGTAAGTATCAGTTTGTATAGTATTTATTGTGTTTTGAAATTTGGTACATGAGGCAAAATAAAGGTAATGTAACATAGTGGAGCTGTGATTGTAGAAGGTTAATATGTTTATACTCAATCAAAATTGCAGTCTAAGATTACTATAAGTTATTATCTGTCCAAAACAAGGGTGATAATTTGCAGATTGGTATAATCTGGCCTCTCGGACCCTCACAAAAATAGGGCACTGAAATGCAATTGACAAAATAAAGCAGTTGATGCCTGGTGTACAAACTACGCAAAGAGTGTACATCCAGTGAAAACAAGTTTCCATCTGTCTGCCCGTCGGTCTGCATCAATCAGTTGAACCCCTAGCAGTCAACAATTTTGTCACCTATCTGGTTATCTCTTGACAACTCCTTTAAATCATTCTTTATGAGACAGCAAAATTCAGTGCTTGACCATCTCAGGTAGACTCAAAAAGAATAAAAAGGGTAGTGGCAAAAGTCACATAATTAGTAAATTAAGTCCACCTGTGTCTAGTTTATTCTCAGCATAACTACAGCTGTTCTGTGAAGGCCTCAGAGGTTTGAGAACCTTAGGGATGAAGCAGCATCATGAAACTCAAAGAGCACACCAGACAGGTCATGGATAAAGTTGTAGTGAAGGCTAAAGTGAGGTTAGGTTATAAAAAAACATCTCAAGCTCCGAACATCTCACAGAGCACTGTTCAATACATCAACCAAAAATGGAAAGAGTATGGCACAATGTCAAACCTATCAAGACATGGCCATCCACCTAAACTGACATCCCAAGCAAGGAGAGCAATAATTAGAGAAGCAGCCAATAGGCCCATGGTCACTATGGAACATATGTAGACATCCACAGCTCAGGTGGGAGAATCTGTCTACAGGACAACTATTAGTCGTATACACCACAAATCTGGCCTTTATGAAAGAGTGGCAAGAAGGAAGTCATTTTTTAAAGCAAGCCATAAAAAGTATTGTTTGTAGTTTGCGTAAAGCTATGTAGGGACACATCTAGCTTATGGAAGATGGTGCTCTGGTCAGAGGAGACCAAAATAGAACTTTTTTGGCTAAAAGCAAAATGCTCTGTGTGGCAGAAAACTAACACTGCACATCCCCCTGAAAACACCATCCCCATCATCAAACACGGTGGTGTCAGCAGCATACTGTGGGGATGACTTTCTTCAGCAGGAACAAGTAGAGTTAAATACAAGGCAATCCTGGAGGAAAACCTGCTAGAGGCTGCAAAAGACTTAAGATTGGGGCATAGGTTTATCTTCCAGCAGGACAATGACCCTAAACATACTGCCAGAGCTGCAATTAAAAAGTTAAGATTAAACCATATTAATGTATGTGAATGGCCCACTCACAGTCCAGACCCAACTCCCATTGAGAATCTGTGGCAAGACTTTGCTCTTTACACTCTCCAACAGATCTCATTGTGCTAGAGCTAGTTTGCAAAGAAGGGGCAAAAATGTCAGCCTCTAAATGTGCAAAGCTGGTAGAGACATACCCCAAAAGACTAAAAAAGTAATTTCAGCAAAAATCGGTCCTAAAAAAGATGTCTATATGGGCATGCCAGTGTTAGGAAGCTGAATAACATGATACCTAAAAATCTGCTATCTGATATCTAACTCCAAAGACAACCATGTTTTTCTTATATGTAAATGAGCTGTTCAAGGCTATGGGTCGGACACAGATCTGCAAGAGAATCTGCACCCAGGGATTATTTGAAATAAAAGGATGCATTACCAGCATAATATATGATGTCTGCTCTCCTAATCTCACTGCAGAGCTGTGTGTTTGCTATGTTAACAAAGTTCAGTTCTACTGTTCTATGTTAGTTAGATGTCTCAAACTGGTAACACCCATTTTCATTTTAAATAAGCTCTGGAGGCAGAATCTCATGCAGATCTGTTTCCGGACCATATTCCTGTACAGCTCAATTACATATAAGAAAAACATGGTGTGACGACACTATGTTTATTCTTAATTATGCCAGACATGTTTTTCGGTGGGTCATGAGGCATAGGACATTGTTCATATGGATAAAGAAACTACTTGAACACAAAATAAATAAATAAATAAATAAATATGTCATTTTAATATATCAAATTTTATTTGAGACACCATTAGAGACAAAACTGATTAAAAACAGAGAATCACAGAACATGATAAAAAATAATATACTATTAAAAACAAGGGGAGCAGGCTATCACATCGATAGCGATCTAATAACCATGTATAAGTATATAAGGGGACAATACAAATATCTCGCTGAGGATCTGTTTATACCAAGGAAGGTGACGGGCACAAGGGGGCATTCTTTGCGTCTGGAGGAGAGAAGGTTTTTCCACCAACATAGAAGAGGATTCTTTACTGTTAGGGCAGTGAGAATCTGGAATTGCTTGCCTGAGGAGGTGGTGATGGCGAACTCAGTCGAGGGGTTCAAGAGAGGCCTGGATGTCTTCCTGGAGCAGAACAATATTGTATCTTACAGTTATTAGGTTCTGTAGAAGGACGTAGATCTGGGGATTTATTATGATGGAATATAGGCTGAACTGGATGGACAAATGTCTTTTTTCGGCCTTACTAACTATGTTACTATGTTACATGCAAAATATATATGGATAATATATAGTACTAGATGGTGGCCCGATTCTAACGCATCAGGTATTCTAGAATATGCATGTCCACGTAGTATATTGCCCAGCCACGTAGTATATTGCCCAGCCACGTAGTATATTGCCCAGCCACGTAGTATATTGCCCAGCCACGTAGCATATTGCTCAGTCACGTAGTATATTGCCCAGCCACGCAGTATATTGCACAGCGATGGAGTATACAGCACAGAGCCATGTAGTATACAGACTTAAAATGAAAAATAAACATATGCTCACCCTCCGTTGAAGTCCTGGCCCTGTGTGCGGTTCACTCGGCAGCTGCCGGTCCTAGGGTTGGTATGGGCGCAGGACCTGTGATGACATCGCGGTCACATGACCGTGACATCATGGCAGGTCTTTCTCGCAGGACCTGTGATGACGTCGCGGTCACATGACTGTGACGTCACGGCAGGTCCTTGTTGCATCCCATCCTTGCCACCGGAACCTGCCCCTTGCATAGAGCGGTCACCGGAGCGTTGCGAAGAGCGGGAAAGGTGCCAGAATGTGAGTATATGATGATTTTTTTTTATTATTATTTTTAACATTAGATCTTTTTACTATTGAGGCTGCATAGGCCTCATACAGTATATAAGAATTGGAGATTTTCAACAGTAATACTAAAAATAAATAATATGTAGTTTAAGTAATAAAGTATAATGCATAAATCAGTTTTAATCAGTTTTGTCTCTATTGGTGTCCCTAATAAAATTTGCTATATTGAAATGACATTTTGTTTTATTTATTGATGTTCTTGTGTTCAAGTAGTTTTTTTATTCATAGTTTATGTTGCCTATTTGAACCATATATAGTCTAATATATGTTTATATTTGGGTATCAATTCTATCCTTATTTTTTGGTTTAAAACATTGTATATATGAACCTGAACGTTGACTCTTTAATTGTTATTTGTTGCAACTTATTGTGCTGCTATCCTTGGAAGACAGGGATGCAGGGTAATTGCACAATCAATGTTTGCTAATATGTTGATTACCCATTGTATTAGTCCATGCAGCTTGTTGATCTGCAAACAGTGAATGACAAACTATGCAGATTGATTGAATACTCAAACAAGGAGAGTTGAGCTCATCATACCTCTTCCCTGACCTGTGGATGATGGCTTAGAGGACAGATGTGGCTATAAAAAGGGACCTCTATCCCTGTGCAGAAAAAGACTTTATATAACAACAGCCAGGGAACCATGGCTCCATCTGGAGGAATACAAATTTGAGACTCTACATAAAAGTAGTCAATGCAACATGGCTCAAACTGGAGAAATACAGATTTGAGACACTACAAGATGCCAGCTTCAGGGACCACAGACTGAGCATGAGGAATACAGATCTGCTCCATTGATCGTCACTGAACAAATGGAGACGTTTGGAGAAGCCAGGTTAGTACAAACATGTCACCTGGCCTCATGGAGATGTTTGGAGATGCCATGTTGGGACAATCAGGTCACCTGGCCACATACCTCAATGGGCTGTCAGATTCCTAAGCTTGTTTTTACCCCTTCTCTGTTGGTGCCCACCAAAGGTGGGGTGCCGCTGGTGGGGGTAGTCAGCCATGGGGGTCCTGAAGTCGCAGCTGCTCTAATCTCTGAGACCCAGCAGAACGGTGAGACTCTGCAATTTGTACCATTTTGTGTACTTGCTGGGACTGTTCTATATGTTATTTTCAGTTGGTGCTGATTTAATAAATTTTTGCCACACTGTTTTACTCTCACCGTGTGTTGGCTGAGTAGCCTTCTGCACACGGGAAAGGAGTACTGGCATTCAGTGCGATGAGCTCTAGTCCATGCAGTCGGACCAGCGGACTAAAGCACCCACTGACCCAAATGTTTCCACGCATGGATTTTGCTGAAATATAACATGGAATCACAGATATCAAGGTATCATTTTGTTCAGCTTGCTATGACCTACCTGCCCTTATAGATGACTTAAGAGGGTTGATCCTACCGACAGATTCCCTTTTTAAGTTTGTGAGTGTAACATAAAAAAGTGGAAAAGTTCCCTTGGTATGAATACTTCTTCAAGACACAGTAATCTGTTTGCTTTTGAGTTTCAAGAATTTCTTAAACCTGGTCAAGTCATCAAGCCAACTCCTGTGCCTCTGTGCTCTTCCAATGGCATAGAGGAATAGCTGCCTAGGTTTGCATTATCAGGGACCACTCAGTTCAGGACAGCAGTGTGACCATGCTGTGATTGCAGCCTGTCAATCTTTAGGAGCGCACTGCTCTGCAGAAATCAGGAAGCTTGGAGTCTGGAGAGTGATGTGCTCCTGAAGAAAGAAGTTGAGAAATCCATCTTGAAAATTTGGTGACGTTATTGACTCTTTGTAGCTTAACAATTTTTTTCTTGTTTTTTCCAGCTCCCTCCTTTTTTCAAACATTTTTATTAATAAATGTCCCCTTCTTTCTGATCAGAGATAGCAATTAAGGAACTCCTTAACTTTCAAAAAAGACCAATGGGCCTTCAACAAGGGACAAAATCTGCAAGGGATTTGCCTTGGTTTTCTCTGGTTAGGCCGGAGTCACACTACAGCGAGATGCAGCCGAGTCTCGCAGGTTAAATACAAGCTCTGGCATCGGCACTCCGGAGCGGAGCGTGCGGCTCCATGTATTGCTATGTGGCCGCACACTCCGCTCTGGAGTACCGATGCCAGAGCTTGTATTTAACCTGTGAGACTCGGCCGTATCTCGCTGTGTGTGATCCCGGCCTTACTCTGATTTCTTCCTACACTCTAAAGATGACCTGATAACAAGACTTTAATCGTGAGCCCCAATGGGGACAGTGATGATGTCTGTGGAATATGATGATGGTGCTATATAAGCGAGCATAATACTGAATGGATGTGAGACTTTATAAGAAGCTTGTTTCTGTCATGATCCAGTTCTGAGTTTATATTCAGCTGTCTTGTTTTTGGACTGGTCATGTGGGAGTTAATCCCCTCTGCCTCACTTTGAAGCTGGCTGAGCTATTTAAAGAAGTTATCCACTACTATAAAGTTTTTGTTTTTTTTTCATAAATCTTGCTATTATGTGCCACTGAAAACATCTACTGTGTTTATTTTAGCAATATTAGCTGTTATCATGCTGTAGCAGCACATCGTCAGTGCTGGATTCAGCTCTCATGGGGTTAATCGACAACTTCCTTATTGTGCTCTAATACTACAAGTTCCGTGATGCTTTGCACTGCCACTAAGCCCGAACCTAGCACACCCACTCCAAAAACACCCAAACCCCTCCCTCCTCTCCCTCCTCTCCCTCCTCTCTCTTCAAAAAGATTTGTGATGTCATTTCTGTCCAACTCCTCTTTTACATTTGTCCAACCCACACTCCATTACACACAGAGATAGATAGATAGATAGATAGATACATAGATAGATAGATAGACAGATAGATAGATATGAGATAGATAGATGTGGGATAGATAGATAGAAGATAGATAGATAATAGATAGATAAACAAATAAATAAATAGATAGATAGATATTAGATAGATATATAGATATGGGATAGATGGATAGATATTAGATAGATAAATAGATAGATAGATATGAGATAGATAGATAGATAGATAGATAGATAGATAGATAGATATGAGATAGATAGATAGATAGATGGATAGATAGATAGATATGAGATAGATAGATAGATATGAGATAGATAGATAGATAGATAGATAGATAGATATGAGATAGATAGATAGATAGATAGATAGATAGATAGATATGAGATAGATAGATAGATAGATAAATAGATATGGGATAGATAGATAGATAGACACAGACAGACAGACAGATAGAATTAGATAGATATGGGATAGATGGATACATACAGATATATCTTTATATCTATTTCCATAGATATGTCCATATCCATGTTTCTAAACCCCTTCACCCCTGGAGCTTTTTTCGTTTATCGCTCCCCTTCTTTCCAGAGCCATAATGTTTCCGTCAATATGGCCATCTGAGGGCTTATCTTTTGCGGGACAAGTTCTACTTTTGAACGACACCATTGGTTTTACCATATCGTGTAGTAGAAAATGGGAAAAAAATTCAAAGTGCGATGAAATTGCAAAAAAAGTGCAATCCCACACTTGTTTTTTGCTTGCCTTTTTGCTAGGTTCACTAAATGCTAAGGCTGTGTGCACACGTTGCGGATTTGATTGCAGATCGCAGCGTTTTTTTGCAGTACGGAATTGCATCAAATCCGCAGTGTAGTGCACAACCAATGTAAGTCTATGGGAGCCGCAGACTTGTTGTGCACATACTGCGGAAAAGGCCGCACCGAAACGCAGCTTTTTTTTTCTCCGCAGCATGTCACTTCTTTTGTGCCAAACTGCAGCGTTTCTGCACGCTTAGGCCGGAGTCACACTACAGCGAGATACGGCCGAGTCTCTTAGGTTAAAACCAAGCTCTGGCACCGGCACTCTGGAGCGGAGCGTGCGGCCGCATAGCAATACATGGAGCCGCACGCTCCGCTCCGAAGTGCCGATGCCAGAGCTTGTATTTAACCTGTGAGACTCGGCCGAATCTCGCTGTAGTGTGACTCCGGCCTTAGACTTTCATTGAGATGTAAAAAATATCTGCTGTTTTGCTGCGGATGTGGGTCCGAGAAACTTTGCAGTTCAGGAGGAGGGAAGTGTGTGGGCGGTGACCGGGGCCGGACTGGCCATCGGGCACTTATGGCAAATGCCAGAAGGGCCGGTGCCAGTAGTGGGCCGCTGCACTCTTTCCCCCTCCTTCCGCCAGTGCCGCCGCCGCATTCAACTATACCGGCGTCTATGACGCCGGTATAGTTCAATGCAATGATGGAGGAGGGAGCGTCCGCTGACGCTCCCTCTCCCATCATTCCCCGCTCTGCCTCTGACACTGCGGGTGCGTGATGACGTCATATCATCGCACACCTGCTGTGTCCCGGGCAGACTGCCGCCGCCGAGACAGGAGCCAGGAGCCAGGAGCAGCGCGGGCAAGAGGAAAGGTGAGGAGAGTGTTTTTTGTTTTTTTTTACTGGACTGTGGAGCCATTATCGGGGGGATGAGATGTGGGTTGTGCTGTATATACCACTGTGTGGGCTGTGCTGTGTATATACCACTGTGTGGGCTGTGCTGTGTATATACCACTGTGTGGGCTGTGCTGTATATATACCACTGTGTGGGCTGTGCTGTGTATATATCACTGTGTGGGCTGTGCTATGTATACTACTACGCGGGCTGTGCTGTATATACTACTATGCGGGCTGTGCTGTATATTCTATGACCCGGGCTGTGCTGTATACTACTACACGGGCTGTGCTGTATACTACTACGCGGGCTGTGCTATATTATGCAGGCTGTGCTATATACTATGCAAGTTGTGCTATATTATATGCGGGCTTTGATATATACTATGGGAGGTATATTATATTCTATGGGGGAGGCTGTCTTATATACTATGGGGGGTATATTATATTCTATGGGGGAGGCTGTCTTATATACTATGGGGGGCTGCATTATATTCAATGGGGGCTACATTATATGTTATGGGGAGGTGGGCTGCATTATATTCTATGGGGGCTGTATTAGATTTTATGAGGGATGATTGCATCATACTCTTTGATGGGGCTGCATTATATTCTGTGGGGAGGTGGGCTGCATTCTATTCTATTCGGGGCTACATTATATTCTATGGGGGGCTGTATTATATTTATATTCTATGAGGGGTGATTGCTTCATACTCTATGGGGGGCTGCATTATATTCTTTGGGGGGTTACATTATACTCTGGGGTGGCTGCATTATACTCAGCAAATTCAGATGTAAGGCTACTTTCACACTTGCGTCGGTACGGGGCCGTCGCAAACCTTCGGCCAGATGTACCGACGGACGTTATGCTAAATTTAGCACAACGAGGGCAGCGGATGCAGTTTTACAATG
The DNA here is from genome assembly GCF_032444005.1 of Ranitomeya imitator. Classification (NCBI taxonomy): domain Eukaryota; kingdom Metazoa; phylum Chordata; class Amphibia; order Anura; family Dendrobatidae; genus Ranitomeya; species Ranitomeya imitator. Next base: position 779,853,646 of record NC_091284.1, read on the forward strand.
CATCCGCTGCCCATTGTGATGAGCGTGGAGGAGGGGGGCGGAGTTCCAGCCACGCATGCGCGGTCGGAAATGGCAGACACGTCGCACAAAAAAAGTTACATTGAACTTTTTTTGTGCATCGCGTCCGCCAAAACACGACAGATCCGTTGCTAATACAAGTACAAAATGCATCCTGCGAGCACATTTGCAGGATCCGTTTTTTTTTGCCGGATCTTTTTTTTTTTCGCCGTATCCGTTTTTTTCCACCTGATCGTTTTTTTCCGCCAGATCCGTTTTTTTCTCATAGAGTTGTATTAGCGCCGGAGTGCGTCTGATGGCCACACATTTCATCCGTTTTTTGCTAGATCAGTCGCTGTGCATTTTTTCAACGTACCAAAAAACCGTTCCTCTGTATGTGTTTTCCGTCCGGCGGAAACAGCTTTTTTGACGGATCTGCAAAAACTGATTAAACGTGTGGCCATCAGGCGCAATCCGGCGCTAATACAACTCTATGAGAAAAAGCAGATCTGGCGGAAAAAAAAACATCCGGTGGAAAAAAATGGATCCGGCGGAAAAAAACGGATCTGGTTGAAAAAAACGGATCTGGCGGAAAAAAACGATCCGGTGCAAAAAAAACGGATCCTGCAAATGTGCTCGCAGGATGCATTTTACCCATAGACTTGTATTAGCGATGGATCGTGACGGATGGCCAGACATCGCCTCCGTCGTGCTACGGATCCGTCGTGTTTTGGCGGACCGTCGGCACGAAAAAACGTTCAAATGAAAAAATTTTTGGTTATCGCGCCCGCCATTTTCTACCGCGCATGCGCGGCAGAAACTTTGCTCCCTCCTCCCCGCACTTCAGAATGGGCAGCAGATGCATTGAAAAACTGCATCCGCTGCACACGTCGTGCACAAATTTCACAACGTGCGTCGGTACGTCGGCCCGACGCATAGCGATGGACCCGTACCGACGCAAGAGTGAAAGAGGCCTTAATAAGCGTTGAATTTAAAAAAAAAGTGGAAAAAAACGGTGTGGGCTCCCGCACAATTTTCTGCGCCAGAGGGGGAAAGCCGACGGCCGGGGCCAATATCTGTAGCCTGCTATGAATACCAGCCCGCAGCTGTCTGCATAGCCTTTACTGGCTATTAACCCCTTAATCCCATATGACGTACTATCCCGTCGAGGTGGGGTGGGCTTTAATTCCCACCGACGGGATAGTACGTCATGGGCGATCGGCCGCGCTCACGGGGGGAGTGCGGCCGATCGCGGCCGGGTGTCAGCTGCCTATCACAGCTGACATCCGGCACTATGTGCCAGGAGCGGTCACGGACCGCCCCCGGCACATTAACCCCCGGCACACTGTGATCAAACATGATCGCGATGTGCCGGTGGTATAGGGAAGCATCGCGCAGGGAGGGGGTTCCCTGCGGGCTTCCCTGAGCCCCCCGGAGCAAAGCGATGTGATTGCATTGCTGCGAGGGTCTCCTATCTCCTTCCTCCTTGCTGGACCCGGATCCAAGATGGCCGCGGCATCCGGGTCCTGCAGGGAGGGAGGTGGCTTACCAAGTGCCTGCTCAGAGCAGGCACTTGGTAACGCTGCACTGCTCTCAGACAGATCGGTGATCTGTCAGAGTGCTGTGCAAACTGGCAGATCACCGATCTGTACTGTCCCCCCCTGGGACAAAGTAAAAAAGTTAAAAAAAAAATTTCCAAATGTGTAAAAAAATAAAAAAATAAATATTCCTAAATAATGAAAAAAAAAAATATTATTCCCATAAATACATTTCTTTATCTAAATAATAATAAAAAACAATAAAAGTACACATATTTAGTATCGCCGCGTCCGTAACGACCCGACCTATAAAACTGGCCCACTAGTTAACCCCTTCAGTAAACACCGTAAAAAAAAAAAAAAACGAGGCAAAAAACAACGCTTTATTATCATACCGCCGAACAAAAAGTGGAATAACACGCGATCAAAAAGACAGATATAAATAACCATGGTACCGCTGAAAGCGACATCTTGTCCTGCAAAAAACGAGCCACCACACAGCATCATCAGCGAAAAAATAAAAAAGTTATAGTCCTGAGAATAAAGCGATGCAAAAATAATTATTTTTTCTAGAAAATAGTTTTTATCGTATAAAAGCGCCAAAACATAAAAAAATGATTTAAATGAGGTATCGCTGTAATCGTACTGACCCGAAGAATAAAACTGCTTTATCAATTTTACCAAACGCGGAACGGTATAAACGCCTCCCCCAAAAGAAATTCATGAATAGCTGGTTTTTGGTCATTCTGCCTCACAAAAATCGTAATAAAAAGCGATCTAAAAATGTCACGTGCCCGAAAATGTTACCAATAAAATCGTCAACTCGTCCCGCAAAAAACAAGACCTCACATGACTCTGTGGACCAAAATATGGAAAAATTATAGCTCTCAAAATGTGGTAACGCAAAAAATATTTTTTGCAATAAAAAGCGTCTTTCAGTGTGTGACGGCTACCAATCATAAAAATCCGCTAATAAACCCGCTATAAAAGTAAAGCAAACCCCCCTTCATCACCCCCCTAGTTAGGGAAAAATTAAAAAAAGTATTTATTTCCATTTTCCCATTAGGGTTAGGGCTAGGGTTAGGGTTAGGGCTAGGGTCAGGGTTAGGGCTAGGGTTAGGGCTAGGGTTAGGGCTAGGGTTAGGGTTAGGGCTAGGGTTAGGGCTAGGGTTAGGGCTAGGGTTAGGGCTAGGGTTAGGGCCACAGTTAGGGTTGGGGCTAAAGTTAGGGTTAGGGTTGGGGCTAAAGTTACGGTTAGGGTTTAGATTACATTTACAGTTGGGAATAGGGTTGGGATTATGTTTAGGGGTGTGTCAGGGTTAGAGGTGTGGTTGGGGTTACTGTTGGGATTAGGGTTAGGGGTGTGTTTGGATTAGGGTTTCAGTTATAATTGAGGGGTTTCCACTGTTTAGGCACATCAGGGGCTCTCCAAACGCGACATGGCGTCCGATCTCAATTCCAGCCAATTCTGCGTTGAAAAAGTAAAACAGTGCTCCTTCCCTTCCGAGCTCTCCCGTGTGCCCAAACAGGGGTTTACCCCAACATATGGGGTATCAGCACACTCATGACAAATTGGAAAACAACTTTTGGGGTCGAATTTCTCCTCTTACCCTCGGAAAAATACAAAACTGGGGGCTAAAAAATAATTTTGGGGGGAAATTTTTTTTTTTTTTTCACGGCTCTGCGTTACAAACTGTAGTGAAACACTTGGGGGTTCAAAGCTCTCACAACACATCTAGATGAGTTCCTTAGGGGGTCTACTATCCAAAATGGTGTCACTTGTGGGGGGTTTCTACTGTTTAGGTACATTAGGGGCTCTGCAAACGCAATGTGACACCTGCAGACCATTCCATCTAAGTCTGCATTCCAAATGGCGCTCCTTCCCTTCCGAGCCCTCCCATGTGGCCAAACGGTGGTTCCCCCCCACATATGGGGTATCAGTGCACTCAGGACAAATTGGACAACAACTTTTGCGGTCGAATTTCTCCTCTTACCCTTGGGAAAATAAAAAATTGGGGGCGAAAAGATAATTTTTGTGAAAAAATATGATGTTTTATTTTTACGGTTCTGCATTATAAACTTCTGTGAAGCACTTTGTGGGTCAAAGTGCTCACCACACCTCTAGATAAGTTCCTTAGGGGGACTACTTTCCAAAATGGTGTCACTTGTGGGGGGTTTCAATGTTTAGGCACATCAGTGGCTCTCCAAACGCAACATGGTGTCCCATCTCAATTCCTGTCAATTTTGCATTGAAAAGTCAAACGGCGCTCCTTCCCTTCCGAGCTCTCCCATTCGCCCAAACAGTGGTTTACCCCCACATATGGGGTATCAGCGTACTCAGGACAAATTGTACAACAACTTTTGGGGTCCAATTTCTTCTCTTACCCTTGGGAAAATAAAAAATTGGGGGCAAAAACATAATTTTTGTGAAAAAATATGATTTTTTATTTTTACGGTTCTGCGTTATAAACTTCTGTGAAGCACTTGGTGGGTCAAAGTGCTCACCACACCTCTAGATAAGTTCCTTAGGGGGTCTACTTTCCAAAATGGTGTCACTTGTGGGGGGTTTCAATGTTTAGGCACATCAGGGGCTCTACAAACGCAACAAGGTGTCCCATCTCAATTCCAGTCAATTTTGCATTGAAAAGTCAAATGGCGCTCCTTCGCTTCCGAGCTCTGTCATGCGCCCAAACAGTGGTTTACCCCCACATATGGGGTATCGGTGTACTCAGGACAAATTGTACAACAACTTTTGGGGTCCATTTCTCCTGTTACCCTTGGTAAAAAACAAACAAATTGGAGCTGAAGTAAATTTTTTGTGAAAAAAAGTTAAATGTTCATTTTTATTTAAACATTCCTAAAATTCCTGTGAAGCACCAGAAGGGTTAATAAACTTCTTGAATATTTTCTATCATATAGACCCCTCAAAATGACTTCAAATGAGATGTGGTTCCTAAAAAAAAAATGGTGTTGTAATAATGAGAAATTGCTGGTCAACTTTTAACCCTTATAACTCCCTAACAAAAAAAATATTTTGGTTTCAAAATTGTGCTGATGTAAAGTAAACATGTGGGAAATGTTACTTATTAAGTATTTTGTGTGACATATCTCTGTGATTTAATTGCATAAATATTCAAAGTTGGAAAATTGCGAAATTTTCATAATTTTCGCCAAATTTCCGATTTTTTCACAAACAAACGCAGGTACTATCAAAGAATTTTTACCACTATCATGAAGTACAATATGTCCCGAGAAAACAATGTCAGAATCACTGGGATCTGTTGAAGCGTTCCAGAGTTATAACCTCATAAAGGGACAGTGGTCAGAATTGTAAAAATTGGCCCGTCATTAACGTGCAAACCACCCTCGGTGCTTAAGGGGTTAAAATAGGGGGACCCCCCCAAAAAAATGACGTGGGGTCCCCCTATATTTTATAGCCAGAAAGGCTACGCAGACAGCTGCAGGCTGATATTCATAGCCTAGAGAGGGGCCATGGATATTGCCCCCCCCCCCGGCTACAAATACCAGTCCGCAGCCGCCCCAGAAATGGCGCATCTGTAAGATGCGCCAATTCCGGCACTTAGCCCCTCTCTTCCAACTCCCGAGTAGCGGTGGGACATGGGGTAATAAGGGGTTAATGTCACCTTGCTATTGTAAGGTGACATTAAGCCGGGTTAATAACGGAGAGGCGTCAATAAGACGCCTATCCATTATTAATCCAATAGTAAGAAAGGGTTAATAAAACACACACATTAGCAAAAAAAGTATTTTAATATTCTTCATTTAACCATACTTACCATACTTCAGCACGTGCAAAAAAAAGTAAAATAATAAACCGTATACTACCTTTCCGCCGTAGTCCAATTAATAACGAGTGACCCACGACGATCTCCCCTATAGAACAGTGACATCGGGTGATGTCACTGCTCTATAGGACCCTCAGTGACACACTGACAGGAGACAATGGCTCCTGCAGTGCATCACTGAGAGGTTACCTTAGGACAAAGTCTCACTTTATGGCAATTGCTGCGTGGGAATTTGTCTCACCCAGCAATGCCAATAGTGAGACTAGGGACTATTTTCTCACAGGGGCGTAGGAATACCTTGTGAGGAATACATGATGGAAGGATACCTTCCATCATTGTGTTCCTGGAGCCCCTGGAGAGTGCTTGCATCAGCTGATGCTCCTGCTCTCCACGGGAGATCGTCGTGGGACACTCGTTTTAATGGGATTTCTGCGGACAGGGAGTATATTGTTTGTTTATTATTTTAATATTTTTTACTGGTGACAATGGCTTCGGGGAACAAAGTGACAAGTGATGGTGAGTATGTACTCTATGTTATATGTACTGTATGTCTGTAGTATGTATGTATGTACTGCATGTCACATGTCGTCGCATGGTGCATGTCATCGCATGGTGCATGTTGTCGCATGGTGCATGTCGCATGGTGCATGTAGCATGTCGTCGCATGGTGCATGTCGCATGGTGAATGTTGCATGTTGCATGTCGCATGCCGTTACATGGTGCATGCAGCATGTCGCATGGTGCATGTCGCATGTCGTCGCATGGTGCATGTCACATGGTGAATGTTGCATGTCGCATGCCGTTACATGGTGCATGCAGCATGTCGCATGTCGTCGCATGGTGCATATCGCATGTCGTCGCATGGTGCATGTCGCATGTCGTCGCATGGTGCATGCCGCATGGTGCATGTAGCATGTCAGCGCATGATGCATGTCGCATGGTGCATGTCGGCGCATGGTGCATGTCGCATGGTGCATGTCGTCGCATGGTGCATGGCGCATGTCGCATGGTGCATGTCGCATGGTGAATGTCACATGGTGCATGTCGCATGCCGTCGCATGGTGCATGACGCATGGTGCATGTCGCATGGTGCATGTCGTCGCATGGTGCATGTAGCATGGTGCATGTCGTCGCATGGTGCATGTCGCATGGTGCATGTCGTCGCATGGTGCATGGAGTATGTCGTCGCATGGTGCATGTTGTTGCATGGTGCATGTTGTTGCATGGTGCATGTAGCATGTCGTCGCATGGTGCATGTAGCATGTCGCGTGGTGCATGTCGTCGCATGGTGCATGTAGCATGGTGCATGTCGTTGCATGGTGCATGTAGCATGTAGTTGCATGGTGCATGTCGCATGGTGCATGTCGTCGCATGGTGCATGTAGCATGGTGCATGTAGCATGGTGCATGTCGTCGCATGGTGCATGTAGCATGTCGTTGCATGGTGCATGTCGCATGGTGCATGTCGTCGCATGGTGCATGTCGTTGCATGGTGCATGTAGCATGTTACATGGTGCATGTCGTCGCACGGTGCATGTAGCATGTCGCATGGTGCATGTCGTCGCACGGTGCATGTAGCATGTCGCATGGTGCATGTCGTCGCATGGTGCATGTCGCATGGTGCATGTCGCCCCATGGTGCATGTAGCATGTCACATGGTGCATGTCGTCGCATGGTGCATGTAGTTGCATGGTGCATGTAGCATGTAGTCGCATGGTGCATGTAGCATGTCGCATGTCATCGCATGGTGCATGTCGTCGCATGGTGCATGTGTTGCATGATGTCACATGGTGTGTGTTGTATGTATGTATGTACTGTGTGTTGTTTTTTTTACATTCGAAACACATTAGCCGGATGATGGGACTACTACTGTCCCATCATTGGCTAATGTGTCACTCACTGTCACTGTAGCAGGCATAGCCCGATGGGACTTGTAGTCCCATCGGACGATGCCTGCCTACACACACACACACACACAGCGCCGGCACGCACATGCTGGCGGGCAGGCACCGGCTGCCGGTCCACAGACACCGGCCGCCGGTCCACAGACACCGGCCGCCGGCAGGCAGACACCAACCGCCGGTCCACAGACACCGGCCGCCGGCGGGCAGACCCCCAGCGACAGCAGCATAGCCCTGCCCACCCGCAGATCCCAGCAGCAGTGAGCACACTCAGTCAGCCCCGCCCGCCCCCAGCACAGCCCTGCAGGCAGCCCCCAGCCCCGCCCCCAGCCCAGTCACTCTTGCTGAGTGACTGCTGACTGTGGGGGCTGGTCACGCCTGCTGCTGACGTCACGTCAATTTCTAGAGTCTGGAAATTGACGTGATGTCGGCAGAAATGAGCGGCGGCTGCAGCCTGGGGGTCACGTGACCAAGACTCAGCAGCTAGAATAGCGCCGGTGACAGGCAAAAACGGCAACGGAAGGTAATTGCACAATTCATTAGGGGCCCCGGGGGGGTACATTGGGGGGTTAATTGAAAGTAGTGGACAACCCCTTTAAGTCTTCTGCAGCCTGTGGGCCAGTGTCAGCTATAGTTCATGTTGCACAGCTTGAGTACCTGACCTGTACACTTGTACTAGTGTTCCTTTTTGCCTCTGACTGCCTGTACCTGTTTATGACTTGTTCTGACCTCTGGCTTGTATCCCGACTTTGTCTTGCGTCTCAAATTTTGGTTACCACGTTCCCGGTAGGCTCTGACTTCTTGTTTGTCCCCGACCATTCTTCTGACTCCCCCTGTGTACTACACTTATCTCTCTGTGTATGACCTTGGCTTGCCTGACTTCTCTTTCATTACCTGTGACACCTGTGTTGTAGTTCAGTATTGCTGCTCTGTGTGTACAACCTCCTTTCCTTAACCAGCACCCCCTGGTGGAGGTTGCACTATACTGCACTGCAGCAGAACATTACAGTTTCTAAAATGTTTTTGTTTAAATGATTAGTTATATATTTCAGACATAATAAAGAGTCTAGAGAATAGATTTCCACTGACCCTTCCTAATCCCTGATCAATGATGTGAACAGTTGACACACTAATCATTACTAGACTAATGTGATCAGTGGCCGGGGCCCTGCTGTACGGAATCACTATTCTACAAGGCTATTTTTGTACTGTTCATGAAAATCTAGTGACCCCTAGCAAGGTGAAATATTGACTAGAAAACAGCATTAAGTGTTATGTAACAGGATGCCTTTTGGAGTGCATTGTAGGAGGAAGGTGGGTGATGAATTAATAGCTGATTTCCATTGACTGGAGGTTCCTCGGTCCCGTACTAAGGTCTTTTTTTGCTGAGCAACAGAAATTACAGACAATTTTCCAGGGAGAAAAATTAGAGAATAGATTATACTTACTGGAAAACTGAGGTAGTTTGTGCTGAAAGCTTTCACAATCACATGGGTCTACTCTTCAGGCAGTTTTTGCTGAGGATTAATATTTGTACTAAATGATACAGACAAACATATTCCCATTTTGCATAAGTGCCTTTTAACCTTAGGCAGTTCTAATGCAAATACACATTCATGGTGAAATGTTTGCTTTTATTATATAGTTCCTGTCCACCTAGAATACAAGAATATTCTCTATTTGTACCTGGTTCAGTTGGGACCTAAATGTTCAGCAGTAGACAACTCCATTTAGAATTGAAAATGTACATACAGGACAAAAATAATCCTCAAAATAATTTCTTATGGTGGACCCATTTGCCCCAGCAGGATATCTGCTCCAACTTTGTTATAAAATTATGAAAACTCATTTAAAAGACGTATATAAGGTAGGATAAGCTACAGCTGGAAGGTTACCTGATCCGGCAGTCCAAGTTGTCTCCCTTGCGGCTGCATTTTGTCACCTCCCCAGAGTGACATTCAGCCGTTGTCCAAGCCAGTTATCAAATAGCTAATCTAGTAGCAAAGCCACAAAAGAGGACTGAATATTCTCCAAAAATTCAAAAATACAGCTGAAAAAGGGGCAGCACCACTTACCTGCCCAGGTGTCTGCACAAATGCACTACAGGATGCAGCAAACCCATGTAGCAAAGATGTTGGCAACACAGGTGCAAAGTACCAAATAGACAGCCACTCACAGCCTACCAATTAATGGCGGGTGAGCTGACCAGCACTCTCTCAATGCATCCCATGTGAACACCCCTGTATACAAGACCCAACGTGCTGGGCTTGGCTGCACTCTGATAAATAAAGTGCACAAAATACATATAAGGCTATGTTCACACTCTGCGGATTTTGCTGCGGATCCGCAGCATTTTCGCAGCTGCGGGTCGGCAGCGGTTTCCCATGCGTTTACAGTACAATGTAAACCTATGGGAAACGCAATCCACAGTGCACATGCTGCAGAAAAAAAACGAGCAGAAACGCAGCAGTTTAAATTCCGCAGCATGTCAATTCTTAGTGCGGAATCCGCAGCGGTTTTACACCTGCTCCATAATAGAAAACCGCAGGTGTAAAACCGCAGTGGAATCCTGTTGTGATCTGGTGACCTTGGAGCAGCATGAAAACTTTCACTGGAGTAGGTGGTAACTATACTGACCGCAAAACCCTGATCTTAACACCGCAACTAGAAGTAGCCGTGGGGTGTGCCTAACAAATCCTAGACACCTCGACACAGCTGGAGGACTAAATACCCCTATAGATGGAAATAGGAATTCTACCTTGCCTCAGAGCAGAACCCCAAAGGATAGGCAGCCCCCCACAAATAATGACTGTGAGTAGTAGAGGAAAAGACACACGCAGGCAGGAAACAGGATTTAGCAAAAGAGGCCACACTAGCTAAAATAGGAAAGGATAGGACAGGACACTAAGCGGTCAGTATTAAAATCCTTCCAAAAATATCCACAGCAGAAAATACAAAAACTCCACCATCTAACTAAAGATGTGGAGCGTATATCTGCAACGCCAGAGAATCCAACAAGACTGAGAAAACACTGACACAGTCTAAGCTGGACAAGAGAAAACAAATGAATAGCACAGAATATAAGCACACAGCATGTGTGCCAAAAGAAAAAAGAAACAGACACTTATCTTTGCTGAATTGGCAGCTAAGCAGGAGAAGCCAGACAGAGATCCAACACTTCCCAAGAAACATTGACAACTGACAAGGACTAATGAGTCCTGCAAACCTAAATACCCCAGTCAGAATTGCAATCAGCAGATACACCTGTCCAAGACTGCAGCCCAGGGACAACTGCATTACCACCTACAACCACCGGAGGGAGCCCAAAAGCAGAATTCACAACAGAATCCGCACAAAAACCACGGTAAATCCGCAGTAAATCCGCGATAAATCCGCAGGAGAAACGCAGTGTTTTTGCCCTGCGGATTTAGCAAATCTGCTGCGGAAAAATTCCGCAGAGGACCATTCTATGTTTATTTCACGAATGGTGCAGGCATTTGAGTGCAGGATTCGGGCTTATCTTATGGAGGAATGCGGGGAGTGCTAGAAAGGACGAAGGCTGTTTCGTGTGTTACCGCTTCATCGTGTCCATACTTGGACCCGTTGATGCGGTAACACGAGAAACGGCCATTTTTGGTACCATTTTTGGACATGTGACATTTTTTGTTACGATTTTTAGGAGACCCTCAGAGCAACGTGATAACATCGGGTTGTTCCGAGGTTCTCAGGGATGCTTCCCTATGCCGCCGGAATGCTGCGGTCATGTTTGATCGCAGTGTTCCAGGGTTAATGTGCCAGATGTCAGCTGTAATAATCAGCTGACACCCAGTGACGATCGACCTCGCTTCCCCCCGGGAGCGCGGCCGATCACCTATAACGTACTATCCCATCCCTGGGAATTAAGTCCCAGGTCACCTCGACGGGATAATATGTCATATGGGATTCAGGGGTTAAACCTTAATTTTTATAAAAGCAGAGGATTGCCCTTTTTTTTTGTCTCAGACCTATGCAAAAATATTATGAGAAAGATCTTTGTTTTTCCAAACTGAATAACCCCAAGTTTAATGACCTGTCTTGCAATCTACCCATTCCCATAATAACCTTGGTGTCTCTTCTCAGCATCTACTCTAGTTCAGCTATGTGCTTCTTACACTGGAGAGCAGGAGAGCAAAATTGTACACAGTATTCTAATTGAGGCCCCACTAGTGATTTGTGTAAAGGCAAAACTATGTTTTTGTCATGAGCATCAAAGCCTTTTTAATGTATCCAAGTATTATAAGTACCTTTGCAGCAGTTGCCTGGCATTGGTTACCAAAATTTAGTTTGCCATCCACCCACACACCCAAGTCTTTTTCAGTGACAATTTCACCTAGTGTGGTAACAGTTAGTGCATTATACAATTAATTTCATCAGCCCAAATGCATGACCTTACATTTATCTACATTAAACTTCAATTGCCATTTCTCAGCCCAAGCCTCCAGTTTACATCAATCCCTCTGTAATATTAAATTATTCTGTGGTATAGACCCTGTTATGGAATCTTTGAATGTTAAAAATCATGGGATTTTCTTGTATAAACACTGTAGAGATAAAGGTATTTAGAAGACTATCCTTTCCCTCATCCACTTCCACCCTTTCTCTGAGAATATTTTTGAGGGGGCCAACATTACCATTTTTGAGGACTGGGATGGGGCCAATCATACCAGGATAGGGATGAGGGGGCCAGACATACCAGGATAGGGATGAGGGAGCCATGCATACCAGGATGTGGATGAGGAGCCATGTGTATCAGGATGGGGATGAGGAGCCATGCATACCAGGATGGGGATGAGGAGCCATGTGTATCAGGATGGGGATGAGGAGCCATGCATACCAGGATGGGGATGAGGAGCCATGTGTTTCAGGATGGGGATGAGGGGGCCATGTATACCAGGATAGGGATGAGGAGGCCATGCATACCAGGATGGGGATGAGGAGCCATGCATACCAGGATATGGATGAGGAGCCATGCATACCAGGATAGGGATGAGGGAGCCATGCATACCAGGATGGGGATGAGGAGCCATGTGTATCAGGATGGGGATGAGGAGCCATGCATACCAGGATGGGGATGAGGAGCCATGCAGACCAGGATGGGGATGAGGAGCCATGCATACCAGGATGGGGATGAGGAGCCATGCATACCAGGATAGGGATGAGGGAGCCATGCATACCAGAATTGGGATGTGGCCAATCACACCAGGATAAGGATGGGGCCATACATACCAGGATAGGGATGAGGGGGCCATGCATACCAGGATGGGGATGAGGAGCCATGCATACCAGGATAGAGGATGAGGAGCCATGCAGACCAGGATAGGGGATGAGGAGCCATGCAGACAAGGATGGGGATGAGGAGCCATGCATACCAGGATAGGGATGAGGGGGCCATGCATACCAGGATAGGGGATGAGGAGCCATGCATACCAGGATAGGGATGAGGAGCCATGTGTATCAGTATGGGGATGAGGAGCCATGCATACCACAATGGGGATGAGGAGCCATGCATACCAGGATAGGGATGAGGAGCCATGCATACCAGGATGGGGATGAGGAGCCATGTGTATCAGGATGGGGATGAGGAGTCATGCATACCAGGATGGAGATGAGGAGCCATGCTTACCACAATGGGGATGAGGAGCCATGTGTGTCAGGATGTGGATGAGGGGACCGTATTTACCAGGATAGGGGATATTACAGTACAGAACTGACCACATTTTTTGCTTCAGTTTTTTATTTCCTAATTTCCTCCTCTAAAACCTAGGTGCGTCTTATGGTCCGGGGCATCTTATAGTCTGAAAAATACAGAAGTTGAAGGATATTTTTGGATTATTTATACTTTCTTTGGCAATGGGCCTTTCTGTCTAAATCTTTACTGCCTAGATTTGTTTTTTACACAATATTTTTCTATAATTATTTAATGCCTCATCAGTTCCATCCTGCTTTATTTTTCTAAATACTTTCTTTTTAAGTATTGTGCCCCTTACAGCTCTATTTAGCTATAGCGGTTTCATTCTATTTCTAGCTTGTTTATTCCCATAGGGTATATATTAGGCCAGGACCTGTTCTGGATGCTTGTAAAAGTCTCCCATTTGCTTTGTGTACTTTTATTTCCCAGGACATTGTCCCAGTTTATGGCACTAAGATCATCTCTCAGCTGGTGGAAATTTGCCTTGCTGAAGTTTAGCGTCCTTGTAGTCCCATCTTATTAAAGAACACATGAAAAAACATATTATTACCTGATCACTATTACTCAAGTGACCCCCAACCTATATACTTGATATGCGGTTTGGCATATTAGTCAATATTAGGTCTATAAGGCCACTTCTTGTTGGGTCCCGGACCAGTTGTGAGAAGTAATTTTTTTAAATTATTATAAGAAAAAACTGTCTCCTTTGATGGACCTGCAGGATTCTGCTTCCCAGTTTACATCAGGGTCTTTGAAGTCCTCCACAATAATTACTTCTCCCTGATTCGCTGCCCCATCTATTTGCTTTACAAGAGTATTTTCTGCCACTTTTGTTAAATTTGGAGACTTATAACAAACCCCCATTAGTATTTTATTATTCTTTCTCTCTTCTCTTATCTCCACCCACAGAGACGCTACATTTTCATTAGCCTCACATAGGATAAGTTTTAGGGATGATTTTACATATAGGCAAACCCCTCCTTCTTGCCTATTTGTACGGTCATTTCTGAACAGACTATAACCCTGTAAATTAACAGCCTAGTCATAGATCGAAGTTTTCCGCGACACATTTGCATTTAGGCCAAAAAATTCTTCTATGGTCTCATGTGACCAGGGCATCTTCTTCCACATACTCGCTGTGTCCCCTACATAGCACGTGGAGGTAGATACTCTGGTCGCATGAAACCAGAGTAGATCTTCAGGAGCTTGGATGAAGCATTTGGCAGGGTGAAACGGCCATCGTTTTCTTTTCTGGCTCTCTGTATCCTACACTCGGTATGTAATAAAACAATAATTTTTAGCCACAGGGCGAGTAACACTGTTTCTTCTCTGTTCCTATTTTTAAGTCTGTGGGCATAAGATGAAAAAATGTGGAAAAGTATATTTACATTTTTGTAGATTTATTTTCGAGATTCCCAGACAAACACTGGATATAATCTCAGTAATAAAAAAAAAGTCTTACCTACTAACACCACTTAAAGAGGATGTCCACTATTCGGACAACCTCTTCTCTATTACTATATTCCTCCTTGTATATTAATAAAAGCCTTCACTTTTCTTCAATGCGGGTGTAGTTCCAGCGACGTTGGCACAGAGTCTCCCAGGGCTCATGAAACATTATTATGTCATGTGAGCCCTGCAGCCAATCAACATCTTGTAATGGTCCTCTTAACTCTCACTTCCTGACAGCTGTTGCTGCCCTTTGACTTCCTTAAAATGTTCGTTACGTCCCAAAAAGGAGGGAATGAAGTGGTTCCTGATTGCCTTCAGGGCTATCATGACATAAAACTGTAATGTGAATCCTGGGAGACTCTGCACCAATGTTCCTGGATCTGCACCGCCACAGGAAATGAGTATAAGGTGTTTTTATTTAACATGAGGGAATACACTAATTGAGAAGCGGTTTTCCGAATAGTGGACAACCCCTTTAAGAGTAAGAGTGATCACTACAAAATCCGTGGCAGGGGAAAGAGAGGAGCAGCTGGGTCAGCACTAGAGTTGAAGAGGTGGATGACTCTTGCATGGAAAAGAGACTTCCTGTTTCTACAAAGAGCATAGAAAAGAAAAATTGAGGAGAATTATCTGGGTAGAAAGGCAAAATGAGCAATTGTAAGTACACAGTGCTGTATAATATGATGAGTGCAATTTATTAAGATACAACTTTGTTGAGAGGAGGAGGGCTTCTTTAACCCCTTAACGACCGCTGATACGCCTTTTAACGGCGGTAGTTAGGGGTTCTTAAACCACAGCGCTGCTAATTAACAGCGCTGTGGAAAAAGTGTCTAGCGCCCCCAAGAGTCGGATTTTCTCTGTGATCTCGGCAGCCGGGGGTAGCCGAGGCCCTTGAGAACATGATTCATGTCATTTTTTTACAGACCCCCAGGATGCGATCGCCGTTATTAACTATATAACGGTGACCACAAAAAAAAGCGTGATTTGCCATTAAATTTTTCTGTCATCTGATGTGATCGCACATCAGAGGACAGAGAAATAGGGTCCCCGATCCCAGCCCCAATAATTACCAGTGTCTCCCGGTGTCCCTGGGTCCTCCTGCTTTCCCCCACGGCCGCTGGTGTCTTCTTCCGGTAAGAAAATGTCAGGTGCATGCGCAGTGCGCCCGCCGAGATCTGCTGGCCAACACCCGGCAACAATAGGAAGATTTTTCCTATTGGTTTAATTTGGTCACTGTGATAGACCCTATCACAGTGATCAAAATAAAAAAATAGTAAATAAACCCCCCTTTATCACCCCCTTAGGGAAAAAAAATAAAACTAAAGTGAGTTGGGCTAAAGTTAGGGATAAGGTTAGGGTTGGGGCTAAAATTAGGGTTAGATTTGAGATCAGGGTTAGGGTTGGAATATGCATTAGGGTTGGGATTAGGGTTAGGTTTGTGGTTATGGTTATGGTTGAGATTAGGGTTAGGGGTGTGATGGGATTAAGGTTGGGATTAGGGTTAGAGTTGTGATTAGGGTTATGGTTAGGGTTGGGGTTAGGGTTTGGATTAGGGTTAGGGTTGAGATTAGGGTTAGGGTTGAGATTAGGGTTAGGGTTGGGATTAGGGTTAGGGTTGAGATTAGGGTTAGGGTTTGGATTAGGGTTAGGGTTGAGATTAGGGTTAGGGTTGGGATTAGGGTTAGGTTTGTGGTTAGGGTTATGGTTGGGATTAGGGTTAGGGGTGTGTTGGGATTAGGGTTGGGATTAGGGTTAGGGGTGTGTTGGGGTTAAAGTTGTGATTTGGGTTATGGTTAGGGTTGGGATTAGGATTAGGGGTGTGTTGGGATTAGGTTGTGATTAGGGTTCTGAGCTTTGCCGTGTGCCGAACAGTGGTTTACCCCCACATATGGGGCATCAGCGTACTAAGGACAAATTGGACAACAACTTTTGGGGTCCAATTCCTCCTGTTACCCTTGGGAAAATAAAAAATTGGGTGCTAAAAAATATTTTTTGTGGAAAAATGATTTTTTATTTTTACGGCTATTATAAACTTCTGTGAAAATCTTGGGCATTCAAAGTGCTCACCACACGTCTAGATAAGCTCCTTGGGGGGTCTAATTTCCAAAATGGGGTCACTTGTTGGGGGTTACCACTGTTTTGGCACATCAGGGGCTCTGCAAGTGCAACATGACGCCCGCAGACCATTCCTTCAGTCTGCATTCCAAAACTGCACACCCTCCCTTCCGAGCTCTGCCATGCACCCAAACGGTGGTTCCCCCCACATATGGGGTATCAGAGTACTCAGAACAAATTGCACAACAACCTTCTTGGTCCAATTTCTCCTGTTACCCTTGTGAAAGTAAAAATGTGGGGTGAAAAGATCATTTTTGTGGAAAAAAATATGATTTTTTATTTTCACGGCTCTACGTTATAAACTTCTGTGAAGCACTTGGGGGTTCAAAGTGTTCAACACACATCTAGATAAGTTCCTTGGGGGGTCTAGTTTTCAATGGGGTACATCAGAGGCCCTGCAAATGCAACATGACTCTTGCAGACCATTCCATCAAAGTCTACATTTTAAAACGTCACTCCTTCCCTTCCGAGCCCCTAAGTGTGCCCAACCAGTGGTCCCCCCCACAAGGAGTATTGGCATACTCAGGACAAACTTGGCAACAACCTTTGGAGTCCAATTTCTCCTGTTACCCTTGTGAAAATAAAAAAATGTGGGCTAAAAAATCATTTTTGAGGAAATAAAAGGATTTTTTATTTTCACAGCTCTGCGTTATAAACTTCTGTGAAGCACTTGAGGGTTCAAAGTGCTCACCACACATCTAGATAAGTTCCTTAAGGGGTCTAGTTTCCAAAATGGTGTCACTTGTGGGGGTTCCCACTGTTTAGGCACATCATGGGCTCTCCAAACGCGACATGGTGACCCATCTCAATTCCAGCAAATTCTGCATTGAAAAAGTCAAACGGCGCTCCTTCACTTCCGAGCTCTGCCGTGCGCCCAAACAGGGGTTTACACCCACATATGGGGTATCAGCGTACTCAGGACAAATTGCACAACAACTTTTGGGATGAAAAGATCATTTTGTGGAAAAAATATGATTTTTCATTTTCACGGCCCTACATTATATATTTCTGTAAAGTACTTGGGGGTTAAAAGTGCTCACCACACATCTAGATAAGCTCCTTAAGGAGTCTAGTTTCCAAAATGGTGTCGCTTGTGGGGGATTTCTACTGTTTAGGCACATCAGGGGCTCTCCAAACGTGACATGGCGTCCGATCTCAATTCCAGCCAAATCTGCATTAAAAAAGTCAAACAGCGCTCCTTCTCTTCCAAGCTCTGCCATGCGCCCAAACAGTGGTTTACCCTCACATATGGGGTATCGACGTATTCAGAAGAAATTGCACAACAAATTTTGCAGTTCATTTTCTCTTTTTACATTTGTAAAAATAAAAAAAAATTAGTTCTGAAATAAAATGTTTGTAAAAAAAAAGTTAAATGTCAATTTTTTCCTTCCACGTTGCTTCAGTTCCTGTGAAGCACGTAAAGGGTTAATAAACTTGAATATGGTTTTGAGCACCTTGAGGGGGGAAGTTTTTAGAATGGTGTCACCTTTGGGCATTTTCTGTCATGTACACCCCTCAAAGTGACTTTAAATGTGAGATGGTCCCTAAAAAAATGGGGTTGCAAATTTTGTTGTAAAAATGAGAAATCTCTGGTCAACTTTTAACCCTTATAACTTCCTAACAAAAAAAAAAACATTTCGTTTCCAAAATTGTGCTGATGTAAAGTAAACATGTGGGAAATGTTATTTATTAACTATTTTTCATGACATATCTCTCTGATTTAAGGGCATAAAAATTAAAAGTTTGAAAATTGCAAAATTTTAAAAATTTTCGCCATATTTCCGTTTTTTTCATAAACACAAGTAATATAGAAGAAATTTTACCACTAACATGAAGTACAATATGTCATGAAAAAAACAATCTCTGAATCAGCGTGATCCGTTAAAGCGTTCCAGAGTTATAACCTCATAAAGTCACCGTGGTCAAAATGGTAAAACTTAGCCCGGTCATTAAGCTGCAAATTGGCTCCGTAACTAAGGGGTTAATTGAGAATCAGTCAGTGAGCCCACTATGATGGTCTGAAGGGAGAGTTTGTAACTCTTTTATAAGTCTTTTTCTGAGCTCCCTTCAGCTGATTTATGATCATAGAAGGCCACATTAAATGTGAATGTGCAGACAGGCAAAGAGTCTGTAAAAGCCAAATTGTACAAAAAATTGTAATGAAGCCCAATTGCAAAATTGATTTTTAGCCCCAAATAAATGCATTTATGTGAAAAAAAAAATGTTTTAGCATTTGCACTTTTTCAATCATTTACAAAATTAGGATGATGATGGGTTTTATATCATCCAAAATCACTGCAAAACAATCGGTAAGACGCCATCCCGGCCTCCATCAATGTGCACAGTGCGCCCCTCCATGATACTAATATGTGCGTCTTCTTTGTGATGTATCCGCTATGCTCGTTTTATTATTTACAGCAGCACGAAGCTTCAAATATGTCAGAACAGATTGAAAATTGGTGAAGCGATAAGACATAAAGGATATTTACCACTGACATCTGCCAGACACCATTGACAGGACAGATTGATAATTAGGCACAAAGCATATGGAACAGTTTGTATGTGTTCATTATTCCAAACTATGGAATCGCTTGAAATGGAGCCAACTCTTCTCATCCCAAATCCTTTCTCTCTAGTATATCGATGTAGCAGAGCTGAGTTTGCTTATAAAATGTTTCTTCCCAGCGCAATGGTAATTCGTAGAGTTAAAGGGGTATTACAGTTTCAATAAATAAATGGTATTTAGGGTTTAATGAGCAGAGATGAGTGAAAAGAATATGTTACAAATTATTCGGGAAAGTCAGATTTTCTAGAATTCAATATTTTTTAAATTGTGGGTGGATTTCAATTTGAACCAAATTTTATACACATTAAGTCGAATCAGCCCAAGACGAATTTCAAGAGATTTAGTCGTCTGTGATACTGGTAACATAAAGTATCAATGCATCACGATAAAAGATCTTTGCTTGCTGTCATAGAGTAGGAGGCTTAAGGTGGTATTTGCATTGTTAATTTTCATGGCAAATCTATGCTGTAAACGCTTGTCAGTTGCACGTCCACCTTTTACATGCTACCTTTACCTATCACGAGAATTAGGCCTCATTCACACGTCCATGTGCCACATGTTTTTCACAGATAGAACACATATCCATTTATAGTCTATGGGAATGGTTATATTGTGGCTCCATAACTGGGCTGTGAGTGTGGGGCTCTTTAGACACCATTTCAATGAATATTTCTATGTACCAGTACTCGCACAAAGATATTTTATCAGATAGCTTGACTCAACTGCGGAGGCACGTATGAAGATTCCAGAAGAAGTTTTATTTTCAAGCTGTATTCTTGTAGTTATGCACAGGTACAGTAGGTAAATAAAGACTATCCTGAACCAGAGATGCAAAGACATGAGCCTCTTAGCATGGCTGACAAACACTATCTGGGGAAGAAGGGAGGGGTTACTGACATCAGAGCAGAGGAGACAGACAGGGAGAGAGGAAGGACAACCTTCTAAAAGAGGCAATCCTTGCATAATTCCCAAGTCAGGGGACATGACAGTTTAAATGATTTTTTTGTTTTTGCTGTGGCATATCTGATTTTGATCCAATTTATGAATTAAAGTCAGCCAATGAGTCCATGAAAAAAAAAAAAAAAACAGCACACTGATGCCATCCAAGATACATCCTAGTCCTGTCTGTTTTCCATCGTTTACCGGGTAAAAGATGTTTAGAAATTATTTTTTTTTGTATGTACCGTAAGTAAAATGGGTGCTACACTGATGGTCAAATGGACTAAAATTGGATAAAAAAAACCTCATCAACAATGAGCTGTTATTTTCCTAAGCTAAAAAAAACCCAACTATATTTAAATTAAGCCTAAGTAGTTCCGTGACCCTTATTGAATGCTGAAGGCCAGCTGACCTGTCCATGAAAGTCAATGAAGAAGTGACCATGGTTGTAAGTTGTCTTCCCCAGTGAGGTCTATAGGACTTGAAAAAAAGCCTTGAATAGTCTTTTTTGCTTACGGCATAAAAGTTTATGATGCCAATACCCCTTTATCTGTTGACCCCAGTTGATACAAATCACTAATAGTCATGTACTGTTCACACATGAATCATTACAACCACTGTACAGTTGTCACCGGAGTCGGACTGGGGTGCCAAAGGCCTACCTTTTGTCTGTATATGACGAATCAAGAGAATTGTGCCCAGTACTGCTCATATAAGAGGGTGGTGGCCCACTCCTGCACAGGGGCCCACCGGAGGATTCTCCTGTCCTCCTGGGGGCCGGTCCAAGCCTGGTTATCACAGTTGTGCTTGCAACAAGCCGGGTACTGTTGTATTCATCATCATGTGACCAGGACGCATTTTTATTATCTGCAAGAAAAGAATCAAGAATTCTGCTATATAACAAGCAGCAGAGATCTTGAAAATTTAAAAAGGACATCTCATTACTTTGAAACTTTTTAACACAAAACCAAAAATTAGCTTAAACCGTAATAGCCCTTTAAGATAATGTGGTATACTTACTAATAATAAAAACTTAATGTGCCATCATTATCATAATCGTTATACTGTTCATTATGTTAGCATTTAAAGGCAATTTTTTTTACGGGTCATTTGTATCTTGCATGCAAAGTTAAGCATCTTAATAAATAGTCTTTATTACAAATTTCCTACTATTTTGCTGCTACAGAGTGTCTGTAAGTCCTTTTATCTGAGTGATTTACAAAAATGCTAGAAATCCGTCACAGCTTTTTCTTCTATTGGCTCTCTGCTCCCTCTCTATTCTCCTAGCTTTAGAGAAGGAGAGGGTTGTACATGAATCAGCAGTGGAGAGAAGGGAAAGTATCTAGGGTTTTATGGAATGCAGAGAAAACAGGCTGTTTACAAGACAGAAAGCACATGCAGAAGAAATATGTGCAGGACAGAAGCTGGTCTGATATACAAGCTAATAAAGGTATATAAACAGAGCTCACATCCAGCCTATATTACTGGGAGGGACAGTCCTACAAGAGGAAAACCTAAATC
This sequence comes from Ranitomeya imitator, assembly GCF_032444005.1. Taxonomy (NCBI): domain Eukaryota; kingdom Metazoa; phylum Chordata; class Amphibia; order Anura; family Dendrobatidae; genus Ranitomeya; species Ranitomeya imitator. Next base: position 779,875,208 of record NC_091284.1, read on the forward strand.
TTGGATCAAGATGCATACCGTATATCAGGGTTTGTCTGAAAATCAATGAAGGATTGAAAATTGCAATCTAAAAATGTTTTTTTTCCATGTTAAAGGTGTCCTCAGCCTGTAATACATGGGCATTAATAGATCACACCTTATATCATAAGAGCTCGCACAAAATGACAAACCTTTGCTAAAGTAGCAAACTGGACCCTGCTACAGCTGGGTTTGCATATTTAGGTGATATATGTAATAGTATTGTGTAGCAATTATTCTTAATGATATATTATCTAGTAATAAGTGCTGATTATATGGATACCGTAAGTGTTTTCTCATGGTATCACTGTTCTGATCAATGAGGCGTGAAAGATTCAGACGGTTTAGAAAAGCAATCCAGCTATTACAGAATCATGATTATTTAGCTATTAGATTTATGTACACATGACTAAGCATTAGAAAGAGTTGTCTCTGGGATAATTGTAGCATAGAGAAGACTTGCTCAGACACATTGGTGGACTTACATTGCAATTAAAAAATGCACCAAGACTCCACAGAGTCAAAGAAAATATCATTAATCTTCTTAAAGCTATAATGGGAAAATAATTAGATGCTGAAATATCTGTAATAAGCCCCTTCGTTGGGATCAGCATTACTTTGCCTCCGTTCTTCAGACGTGTTCATGTTAAATTACCAAGGACAAGATGGTTTTGTGTCATTGGCCAAAGAAATATAAGCGTATGCTAAGACCCCAATGGGGTAAGCATTTTTCAGAAAATCTTGGTCCCCAGTTGCAGTTTGTTCCACAGTATATATATAAATATCACCAGAAACAAAATGGTAGCCCTGCACCAGGCTGGGAAAACTGAATCTGCAATAGGCAAGCAGCTTGGTCTGATGAAATCAACTGTGGGAGCAATAATAAGAAAATGGAAGACATAAAAGACCACTGATAATCTCCGTCAATCTGGGGCTCCATGCAAAATCCCACCCCGTGGGGTCAAAATGATCACAAGAACGGTGAGCAAAAATCCCAGAACCACACGGGGGGACCTAGTGAATGACCTCCATAGAGCTGGGACCACTGTAACAAAGGATACCATCAGTAACACACTACACCACCAGGGACTCGGATCCTGCAGTGCCTGACGTGTCCCCCCCTGCTAAGCCAGTATGTTTGGGTCTGTCTGAACTTTGCTACAGAGCATTTGGATTATCCAGAACAGTAATGAGAGAATGTCATATGGTCTGATGAAACCAAAGTAGAACTGTTTGGTAGAAACAAAACTCATTGTGTTTGGAGGAGACAGAGTGCTGAGTTGCATCCAAAGAACACCATACCTACTGTGAAGCATGGGGGGGAACATCATGCTTTGGGGCTGTTTCTCTGCAAAGGGATCAGGACCGCTGATCTGTGTACATGAAAGAATGAATGAGGCCATGTATCGTGAGATTATGTGTAGGGATTCGGACAGAAATCCGAGAGTGGACCCTCTGGGTCGTGACTCTAGAGCCCCCGGGGTGGAGCGGACCAGATGGAATCACCCCCTATACAGGGAGTGTTAGGAGCAGGACCTCGGAGGAATGGAGACACAACAGCTAGAGCCAAAGGGACGACCCAAGATAAAGAAGGAGACCACAGAGCTATTAGAATGGCGGGGAATAATAGGAAAACAGGACTTAACTGATGAAGACAGGAACACAGACGATGTAGGACACGGCAGGACCACAGGACTTGGCAGGAGACGGCAGGTACACGGAACTAGGTAGGACACAGCAGGAACACGGAACTAGGCAGGAGACAGCAGGAACACGGAACTTGGCAGGACACAGCAGGTATACGGAACTTGGTAGGACACAGCAGGAACACGGAACTTGGCAGGACACAGCAGGAACACGGAACTTGGCAGGACACAGCAGGAACACGGAACTTGGCAGGACACAGCAGGAACACGGAACTTGGCAGGACACAGCAGGAACACGGAACTTGGCAGGACACAGCAGGAACACGGAACTTGGCAGGACACAACAGGAACACGGAGCTTGGCAGGACACAGCAGGAACACGGGACTAGGCAAGACACAACACTGAAACAAAGCGAACACTAAGCAGGAAAAGATACTGGTATAGGGGAGCCTAGGGCATAGGGACACTGACAGCAGACAGTGCACCTACAAGGCAAAGGCGTCTTGCCTGGAAAGACGCCGAGAAGAAATAGCCGATGGGCGCCGCCATGTTGGGGCGGAGCCATCGGGTCGCGACCTCCCAGAAGGCCCAGCGACGGAGGAGACGCGACCGCGCATGCGCAGAGAGACCGGACGCCGAGAGCCGGCAAAGGAGGACGCAGAGCGGCGAGGGACAGGACCGCGAGCGCGCCGAGGGATGGAAGAAGCCGGGTGAGTATGCGCAGGGAGCGTGACATTATGAGTGCAAAAAACCTTTGGAGGGAGTTGAAAGTCCATTTTCCCCAGCGACAGGACCAAAATATCACTGCTGTAGAGGAGATCTGCATGGGGGAATGAGCCAACATACCACTAACAGTGTGTGCCAACCTTGTGAAGATTTACAGAAAACGTTTGACCACTGTCATTGCCAACAAAGGATATATAACTAAATATTGAGATGAACTTTTGTTAATGACCAAATACTTATTTTCCAACATAATTTGCAAAATAAATCTTGCCAGATCAGACAAGGTGATTTTCTGGATTTGTTTTCTTGGTTTCAGCACGGTGGCGCAGTGGTTAGCATTGCAGCCTTGCAGCGCTGGAGTCCTGGGTTCTAATCCCACCCAGGACAACATCTGCAAAGAGTTTGTATGTTCTCTCCGTGTTTGCGTGGGTTTCCTCCGGGCACTCCGGTTTCCTCCCACATTCCAAAGACATACTGATAGGGATTCTAGATTGTAAGCCCCATCGGGGACAGTGACTAAATACATTTCTTCCCCACTGTATATATATATATATATATATATATATATAAACACATGCCGTATTTTTCAAACTATAAGATGCACTTTTTTCCTCCCAAAAAGTGGAGGAAAATGGGGGGTGCATCTTATAGTCCGGATGTACCGGCTCTGGCTGTGGTGGCGAGGTGGGAGAGCGGTTTCAGTGAAGTAGCGAGTCACAGAGGCAGGAGTGTTATGATAAGGTAATTCAGTACCACAATGGACATAGAAGTCAGAGCACATACAGTGACCTGACAATAACCCAAAAACATAGAACTAGCTCTGAGACGTGGGAACTCTGCTGACCGCAATCCCTAATCCTCTCCAACCACACTAGAGGCAGCTGTGGATTGCGCCTAACGCTCCCTATGCAACTCGGCACAGCCTGAGAAACTAGCTAGCCTGAAGATAGAAAATAAGCCTACCTTGCCTCAGAGAAATACCCCAAAGGAAAAGGCAGCCCCCACATATAATGACTGTGAGTTAAGATGAAAAGACAAACGTAGAGATGAAATAGATTTAGCAAAGTGAGGCCCGACTTTCTGAACAGAGCGAGGATAGGAAAGGTAACTTTGCAGTCAACACAAAACCCTACAAAAAACCACGGAAAGGGGGCAAAAAGACCCTCCGTACCGAACTAACGGCACGGAGGTACACCCTCTGCGTCCCAGAGCTTCCAGCAAGCAAGAAAAAAACTAATAGCAAGCTGGACAGAAAAAAAACAGCAATCAAAATAGCAAAAGCTGAACTTAGCTATGCAGAGCAGCAGGCCACAGGAACGATCCAGGAGGAAACAGGTCCAATACTAGAACATTGACTGGAGGCCAGGATCAAAGCACTAGGTGGAGTTAAATAGAGCAGCACCTAACGACATCACCACATCACCTGAGGAAGGAAACTCAGAAGCCGCAGTACCACTCTCCTCCACCAACGGAAGCTCACAGAGAGAATCAGCCGAAGTACCACTTGTGACCACAGGAGGGAGCTCTGCCACAGAATTCACAACAGTACCCCCCCCTTGAGGAGGGGTCACCGAACCCTCACCAGAGCCCCCAGGACGACCAGGATGAGCCATATGAAAGGCACGAACAAGATTGGGAGCATGGACATCAGAGGCAAAGACCCAGGAATTATCTTCCTGAGCATAACCCTTCCACTTAACCAGATACTGGAGTTTCCGTCTTGAAACACGAGAATCCAAAATCTTCTCCACAATATACTCCAACTCCCCCTCCACCAAATCCGGGGCAGGAGGATCAACAGATGGAACCATAGGTGCCACGTATCTCCGCAACAATGACCTATGGAATACGTTATGTATGGAAAAGGAATCTGGAAGGGTCAGACGAAAAGACACAGGATTAAGAACCTCAGAAATCCTATACGGACCAATGAAACGAGGTTTAAACTTAGGAGAGGAAACCTTCATATGAATATGACGAGAAGATAACCAAACCAAATCCCCAACACGAAGTCGGGGACCCACACAGCATCTGCGAATAGCGAAACTTTGAGCCTTCTCCTGGGACAAGGTCAAATTGTCCACTACATGAGTCCAAATCTGCTGCAACCTGTCCACCACAGTATCCACACCAGGACAGTCCGAAGACTCAACCTGCCCTGAAGAGAAACGAGGATGGAACCCAGAGTTGCAAAAAAACGGCGAAACCAAGGTAGCCGAGCTGGCCCGATTATTAAGGGCGAACTCAGCCAAAGGCAAAAAGGACACCCAGTCATCCTGATCAGCAGAAACAAAGCATCTCAGATATGTTTCCAAGGTCTGATTGATTCGTTCGGTCTGGCCATTAGTCTGAGGATGGAAAGCTGAGGAAAAAGATAAGTCAATGCCCATCCTAGCACAAAAGGCTCGCCAAAACCTCGAAACAAACTGGGAACCTCTGTCAGAAACGATATTCTCTGGAATGCCATGTAAACAAACCACATGCTGGAAGAACAATGGCACCAAATCAGAGGAGGAAGGTAATTTAGACAAGGGTACCAAATGGACCATCTTAGAGAAGCGATCACAGACCACCCAAATGACTGACATCTTTTGAGAGACGGGAAGATCTGAAATAAAATCCATAGAGATATGTGTCCAAGGCCTCTTCGGGACCGGCAAGGGCAAAAGCAACCCACTGGCACGAGAACAGCAGGGCTTAGCCCGAGCACAAATCCCACAGGACTGCACAAAAGAACGCACATCCCGCGACAGAGATGGCCACCAAAAGGATCTAGCCACCAACTCTCTGGTACCAAAGATTCCAGGATGACCAGCCAACACCGAACAATGAACCTCAGAGATAACTCTATTCGTCCACCTATCAGGGACAAACAGTTTCTCCGCTGGGCAACGATCAGGTTTATTAGCCTGAAATTTTTGCAGCACCCGCCGCAAATCAGGGGAGATGGCAGACACAATTACTCCCTCTTTGAGAATACCCGCCGGCTCAGATACACCCGGAGAGTCGGGCACAAAACTCCTAGACAGAGCATCCGCCTTCACATTTTTAGAGCCCGGAAGGTACGAAATCACAAAGTCAAAACGGGCAAAAAACAGCGACCAACGAGCCTGTCTAGGATTCAACCGCTTGGCAGACTCGAGATAAGTCAAGTTCTTATGATCAGTCAAGACCACCACGCGATGCTTAGCTCCTTCAAGCCAATGACGCCACTCCTCGAATGCCCACTTCATGGCCAGCAACTCTCGATTGCCAACATCATAATTTCGCTCAGCAGGCGAAAACTTCCTGGAAAAGAAGGTGCATGGTTTCATCACCGAGCAATCAGAACTTCTCTGCGACAAAACAGCCCCTGCTCCAATCTCAGAAGCATCAACCTCGACCTGGAATGGAAGCGAAACATCTGGTTGACACAACACAGGGGCAGAAGAAAAACGACGCTTCAACTCTTGAAAAGCTTCCACAGCAGCAGAAGACCAATTGACCACATCAGCACCCTTCTTGGTCAAATCGGTCAATGGTTTAGCAATACTAGAAAAATTGCAGATGAAGCGACGATAAAAATTAGCAAAGCCCAGGAACTTTTGCAGACTTTTCAGAGATGTCGGCTGAGTCCAATCATGGATGGCTTGGACCTTAACAGGGTCCATCTCGATAGTATAAGGGGAAAAGATGAACCCGAAAAATGAAACCTTCTGAACACCAAAGAGACACTTTGATCCCTTCACAAACAAAGAATTAGCACGCAGGACCTGAAACACCGTTCTGACCTGCTTCACGTGAGACTCCCAATCATCCAAGAAGATCAAAATGTCATCCAAGTACACAATCAGGAATTTATCCAGGTACTCTCGGAAGATGTCATGCATAAAGGACTGAAACACTGATGGAGCATTGGCAAGTCGGAATGGCATTACTAGATACTCAAAATGGCCCTCGGGCGTATTAAATGCAGTTTTCCATTCATCGCCTCGCTTAATACGCACAAGATTATACGCACCACGAAGATCTATCTTGGTGAACCAACTAGCCCCCTTAATCTGAGCAAACAAATCAGATAACAACGGCAAGGGGTACTGAAATTTAACCGTGATCTTATTTAGAAGGCGGTAATCTATACAAGGTCTCAGCGAACCATCCTTCTTGGCCACAAAAAAGAACCCTGCTCCTAATGGTGATGATGACGGGCGAATATGCCCCTTCTCCAAGTACTCCTTCACATAACTCCGCATAGCGGCGTGCTCAGACACAGATAAATTAAACAGTCGACCTTTTGGGAATTTACTACCAGGAATCAAATCGATAGCACAATCACAATCCCTATGCGGAGGTAGGGTATCGGACTTGGGCTCATCAAATACATCCCGGTAATCAGACAAGAACTCCGGAACCTCAGAAGGGGTGGATGTCGAAATAGACAGAAATGGGACATCACCATGTACCCCCTGACAACCCCAGCTGGACACAGACATGGATTTCCAATCTAATACTGGATTATGGACTTGTAGCAATGGCAACCCCAACACGACCACATCATGCAGATTATGCAACACCAGAAAGCGAATAACCTCCTGATGTGCAGGAGCCATGCACATGGTCAGCTGGGTCCAGTACTGAGGCTTATTCTTGGCCAAAGGCGTAGCATCAATTCCTCTCAATGGAATAGGACACTGCAAGGGCTCCAAGAAAAACCCACAACGCTTAGCATACTCCAAGTCCATCAAATTCAGGGCAGCGCCTGAATCCACAAATGCCATGACAGAATAAGATGACAAAGAGCAGATCAAGGTAACGGACAAAAGAAATTTTGACTGTACCGTACCAATGGTGGCAGACCTAGCGAACCGCTTAGTGCGTTTAGGACAATCAGAGATAGCATGATTGGAATCACCACAGTAGAAACACAGCCCATTCAGACGTCTGTGTTCTTGCCGTTCAACTCTGGTCAAAGTCCTATCGCACTGCATAGGCTCAGTCTTATGCTCAGATAATACCGCCAAATGGTGCACAGATTTACGCTCACGCAAGCGTCGACCGATCTGAATGGCCAAAGACATAGACTCATTCAGACCAGCAGGCATAGGAAATCCCACCATGACATCCTTAAGGGCTTCAGAGAGACCCTTTCTGAAAATAGCTGCGAGCGCACCTTCATTCCATTGAGTGAGTACGGACCACTTTCTAAATTTCTGACAATATACCTCTATCTCATCCTGACCCTGACACAGAGCCAGCAAATTTTTCTCTGCCTGATCCACTGAATTAGGTTCATCGTACAGCAATCCGAGCGCCAGGAAAAACGCATCGATATTACTTAATGCAGGATCTCCTGACACAAGAGAAAATGCCCAGTCCTGAGGGTCGCCACGTAAAAAAGAAATAATGATCCTAACTTGTTGAACTGGGTCACCAGGGGAGCGAGGTTTCAAAGCCAGAAATAGTTTACAATTATTTTTGAAACTCAGAAATTTAGTTCTATCTCCAAAAAACAAATCAGGAATAGGAATTCTTGGTTCTAACATAGAATTCTGAACCACAAAGTCTTGAATACTTTGTACTCTTGCAGTGAGCTGATCCACACATGAAGACAGACCTTTAATGTCCATCGCTACACCTGTGTCCTGAACCACCCAAATGTCTAGGGGAAAAAAAAGGCAAAACACAGTGCAGAGAAAAAAAAATGGTCTCAGAACTTCTTTTTTCCCTCTATTGAGAATCATTAGTACTTTTGGCCTCCAGTACTGTTATGATAAGGTAATTCAGTACCACAATGGACATAGAAGTCAGAGCACATACAGTGACCTGACAATAACCCAAAAACATAGAACGAGCTCTGAGACGTGGGAACTCTGCTGACCGCAATCCCTAATCCTCTCCAACCACACTAGAGGCAGCCGTGGATTGCGCCTAACGCTCCCTATGCAACTCGGCACAGCCTGAGAAACTAGCTAGTCTGAAGATAGAAAATAAGCCTACCTTGCCTCAGAGAAATACCCCAAAGGAAAAGGCAGCCCCCACATATAATGACTGTGAGTTAAGATGAAAAGACAAACGTAGAGATGAAATAGATTTAGCAAAGTGAGGCCCGACTTTCTGAACAGAGCGAGGATAGGAAAGGTAACTTTGCGGTCAACACAAAACCCTACAAAAAACCACGCAAAGGGGGCAAAAAGACCCTCCGTACCGAACTAACGGCACGGAGGTACACCCTCTGCGTCCCAGAGCTTCCAGCAAGCAAGAAAAAACAAATAGCAAGCTGGACAGAAAAAAAACAGCAATCAAAATAGCAAAAGCTGAACTTAGCTATGCAGAGCAGCAGGCCACAGGAACGATCCAGGAGGAAACAGGTCCAATACTAGAACATTAGAAAACAAGTGACTAGCACACTCCTAGGGATTGTGATGCAAAATGGAGGGGTTTATTTACATACAAAGTCACAAACGTTTCGGTCAACTCTAGACCTTCATCAGTGTGCTACAAAGAAAATAAATACAAAACAGAAATATATGTAAACAAAAACAGGGAGTGTAAACAAAATAGGACACAGTGATAACAAAAATTAACCAAATAAACAGAAGTATATACATCATATGAATACAAAAATGTCATGGGACGTCAGATAATATATAATCGTAGAATACAACCAGCATAACCGCTGTTTGTGAACTAAAAAGGCTGCGAAATAGAATGTGGACATAGAACCGCAAGAAGTAGAACATAAATGCCAGTATGGGACTAGAATCAGAACCTACATAGATCGTATAGGGGCCAGGAAACCGGAGAATAATATAAATATATAATATATAATAAGATGGCAGTGGAGTAAGTGTGGTGAGAAAGGAGTAAAGTAGTAAGAGGATGGAACACATACCTAAGTACACCTGTATGTAAGGTTGAGCCCCAAATGGAATGTAAATAAATGGCATCTAAAATTGGACATGGGAAACGTATCAAAAAAATGACACAGCTGGAGTGTCGTGACAGTGTAACCATATAGTTGGACTAGAGCAGGTACATACCAAAAATTATAACTGGTAAACTCGAACCAGGACAAACAAATTGGAGATGTCTATATAAAAAAGATATGGTATTCAGTATATCCAGGAGTAAAAACAGGCCGGGAAAATGGACAATATGGTATATGTAATAACTATTGTTGCATAAATTGCCCACAGAGATACATACCTAATGGAAAGGGTTAAGCCAAGGGGAGGGGAGAAAACCCTTATAGCTAAAGAGCTATGATGCAAATCTACAAGGAAGCAACAAAATGTAAGTTAACCATAAGGCTAAGGAGAACGGCCCGGTATAAAGATGCCATATAGGATGGGTGTGGGGAAAAAAGAACTATTCTTACCAGCGCACAGGAGAGACCAAACTCCGCGGTGTCCACCGCCAGGAGGAGTGTGTGGCTATGTGCTGGGTAAAGCTATATATAGGGGATGGGGAGGAGCACAATGTCAGCTGGATGGGCGGAGCCAACATGAAAAAAAAAAAAAAATATAGAGGTGCATTCCAACAGAGTACAGGCCGGTGTCAATAGGTCACAGAGGCGGAGACACATGCATACTACTACAACAAAGAAGGAGGAGGTGCGTTCCAGCGGAGAAAATGGTGATGACGTCGGTGCCTTTCAGCCACAGGGGGCAGGAAAATGTGCATTCCACAGAAGATCTTATAGGAGAAAGGTGCATTCCAGTGGAACGATCGCTGTGCGGGTGGCAGTGAAGTGTCACAGGCAGCAGGAGCGAAAGATCAGAAAGGACGGTTCTGTAAAACGGAAAAAATAATTAGTAATAAGGCCATTGAGCTAGATGAACAGTATATAATAAAGTAGACCAAAAAACCGCTGGTACAAAGTTATAAAGGGGCAAACCTGTCAATCATCCCCAAAGTATTGGGTGCTATACTAAAACATTTGGAGAACTAGGCAAGTGGCATATTTGATATAAGACAGAAGTAAAAAACTCAACAGGGTCAAAACAGTAACCCCAGTATTGGATGTACAAACAGGAAGGTAAAAAAGCCAGATAGCATCAAAGAACGACCTGAAATTAGGACGTCATATATGGTCCCCAGCAAGAACAATTCTTCTGTTCAAAGGGAACGGCTGTAGGTTATAAGATACTGGTGAAGACAAATAACAATTTGATAGTAGCGACACATGTATCAATCAGATTTACAAGCTGACAATGTCCTGTATAGAATAACTTACATAAAGGATAATAGGTCATAGTCCCTATTCAGCCCTTTAGGGGTGAGGGTGTTGAGCTCATGGATCCAATATGCCTCCCTACGTTTGAGCATGGAAATACGGTCCCCACCGCGTCTAGGTGGTGTAATTTGCTCAATGATTTGGAATTTCAATTGTGCCAGGTTGTGACCCTTTTCTATGAAGTGTGATGGAAGAGGGAGTAGAAGGTTCTGGCAACGAATTGTAGATTTATGCTTGGATATACGTGATTTGACTGGTTGGGTGGTCTCACCTACGTATAACAGACCGCAGGGACATTTAATAAGATACACTGCAAAATTGGTGTTACATGTAAAGAAGCCATTGATCTGGTATCTTTTCCCAGTGTGTGGATGGTGAATGTTGTTACCCTTAATTACATTGTTACATTGGTTACAGCTGAGACAAGGAAAAGTACCCATTTTTGGATTGCTCAAAAAACGCTGTGATGACCCAGGATGTGTGGGGCCTATGTCGGCACGAACCAGATTATCTTTAATATTACGGGGTCGTTTGAAGCACGGGAGAAAAGGGTGTTGGAACTCTTGTACAGTTGGAAATGCTGTTTGGAGAATATGCCAATGTTGGCGTATAGTTTTATGTAGTCTGTATGCAGCGGGATGGTATTGGTGCACAAAGGGGATGCGTGACCTAGCAGACTTTCTTGTCATAGTGGTGTCATTGATATTGGCGGTATCTAGGACACGGGGAGGGTAACCTCTCTCTCGGAATTTGGACTTCATCTCTGATGTCCTCTGTGCTCTGAGAATGGGATCCGAGACAATCTTATTGACTCTATGCAGCTGTGATTAGGGGATGGATTTCTTCATATTATTGGGATGAAAACTGTCGTAATGTAACAGGCTGTTACGGTCCGTAGGTTTGGAGAATAGGTCTGTAGAGAGATTGCCACTGGTGTCCTTGATAATTAAGGTGTCTAGAAAGCTGATTTGGTGAGGATCATGTGTCATAGTGAAGTCCAATCCGGGCCACGATGTTCTGAGGAATTGAAAAAAGTCCCGTAGAGAATCCAGACTCCCCCTCCAGATACAAAAAATATCGTCTATATAACGCTTCCATGTTAAGACATGGTGTATGAAGAGTTCATGGGTATATATAGACGTATTTTCAAAATGTGCCATATAGGCATTAGCGTAAGGGGGTGCCACATTCAAGCCCATAGCTGAACCCCGTATCTGGAGATAGTAAGAATCCTCAAACAGAAAAAAATTGTTATAGAGGACAATGGTCAAAAGGTCACTACATAGGTCAATGAGACCAGGATCCATATTGTTTGTGGAAAGAAGCCAACGGGTCGATTGTATACCGTTCGTGTGTGGTATTGACGTATATAAATCTTTAACATCGAAAGAAACTAGAAGGCTATCTGGGGGAATAGGTGTAACACTCCTAACAGTTTCGAGGAATGCTCCGGTGTCCAATAAAAAAGAACTGGTGTTTCTGATGAGAGGTGTCAGGATCTTTTCTAGGTAGATGGAGATCGGGGCCAAAACGGAGTCTGTGGATGCTACAATAGGTCGGCCAGGAGGGTTAAGTAGATTCTTATGTATCTTGGGTAGGACGTAGAAAACTGGCGTAATAGGATGTTTTTTTGTTAGGAAAACTCGTGTTTTACAATCGAGGATACCGCGGGACTGGAAATGGTCAAGAGTGGTCTGAATGGTATGTTGGATATTGGATGTGGGATTGTTGGGGAGTTTTTTATATGTGGTCGTGTCTCCGAGTTGGCGGTATATTTCATTTTGATAGAGAAGTTTGTCCATAACCACTATGGCCCCTCCCTTATCTGCTGACTTGATGATAATACTATCATCCTGCTTGAGGAATTTTAGAGCTTGACGTTCAATTGTTGAAAGGTTGGTGGGGTAAAGAATTTTACCTTTGTCGATATCATTTCGCAATTGTTGAAAAGAACTGTCGACAAATTGAATAAAAGTTTCTAGGGGGTGTGAACCCTTAGGTGGTTGGTATAAACTCTTATCTCTCAGGCCAAGACTAGCTGCTGTAATCCCTACGGACGGAGAAATTTGTGGGTCTGATGGTACTTCTTGGGTAGATTTAGAAAAATGAACTTTTAACCTTAGGGATCGATAGAATTTTTGCAGGTCCATGTCCATTTGAAATGTGTCATGTCTGTAACTAGGACAAAAGGACAGGCCTTTTTGCAAGGCGCTATGTTCGGCCACGCCTAAGGATTTGGACGAAATATTGACAACTAACGGTTGTATACCTGTGACCGTGTCACTCTCGTGAAGTCCATGTTTCGTGGTCCTGCGGAGCCCCCGTCTAGTCCTCTTCTTTTCCCTTGTCGTTTGGGTCAGCCTAAAAAAGGACCTGGGTAGGGGTATCTGGCTGGGCGCTCTGGTTCCGAATCGGAGGTGTTGTAGTCCATAGATGAGCGGTATCCATCCTGTCTGGAGGGTTGTCTGATTGTGGATTTGTCTTGCCATTGGTAGACTCTTTTTTGCTCGTAGTCCTCGAGGTCCCTCTGCAACTTACTTCTCTTCTTCAGTTCAATGTCGCGGCGATGATGAGAGATGTTGGACTCAATCTTCTTTTTGAGGGCGTCGAAATCGTCCACCGGTAGAGTAGATGAAAGTTGATTTTCAATACTTTTAATCTGCTCTTGTGTTGTAGCAATCTCTTTGTGTAAGTGTTCTAATGTCAGAACCATAAGATCGAAAGAGCACTTATTAAGTATATGTTCAAACTTAGTACAAAATTCTACTGAGTTACTAAAGAGAGTGGGGCGCAGTGCGACTCTTAAGCCCCGAGGAATCATCTGGGCTTTAAGATATTCGGTTAGAGTGGCCCCGTGCAACTCGAGATTAGTGCAGCGTCGTAATTCGCGCTCCCAATCCCTACCCCTTGTTTCACAGGGGGCGATCTTAAGGAAGTCGCTCGGAGACATCCAACATCATCGCCTTATCTAAAATTCCTGGTTCGAGTTTACCAGTTATAATTTTTGGTATGTACCTGCTCTAGTCCAACTATATGGTTACACTGTCACGACACTCCAGCTGTGTCATTTTTTTGATACGTTTCCCATGTCCAATTTTAGATGCCATTTATTTACATTCCATTTGGGGCTCTACCTTACATACAGGTGTACTTAGGTATGTGTTCCATCCTCTTACTACTTTACTCCTTTCTCACCACACTTACTCCACTGCCATCTTATTATATATTTATATTATTCTCCGGTTTCCTGGCCCCTATACGATCTATGTAGGTTCTGATTCTAGTCCCATACTGGCATTTATGTTCTACTTCTTGCGGTTCTATGTCCACATTCTATTTCGCAGCCTTTTTAGTTCACAAACGGCGGTTATGCTGGTTGTATTCTACGATTATACTGACGTCCCATGACATTTTTGTATTCATATGATGTATATACTTCTGTTTATTTGGTTAATTTTTGTTATCACTGTGTCCTATTTTGTTTACACTCCCTGTTTTTGTTTACATATATTTCTGTTTTGTATTTATTTTCTTTGTAGCACACTGATGAAGGTCTAGAGTTGACCGAAACGTTTGTGACTTTGTATGTAAATAAACCCCTCCATTTTGCATCACAATCCCTAGGAGTGTGCTAGTCACTTGTTTTCTATATATCAAGGTTTGGGCACCTATCGACTGTGCACCTTCCCCCTCGGCTGTGCTTTGCATTTTCTATATCACAATACTAGAACATTGACTGGAGGCCAGGATCAAAGCACTAGGTGGAGTTAAATAGAGCAGCACCTAACGACATCACCACATCACCTGAGGAAGGAAACTCAGAAGCCGCAGTACCACTCTCCTCCACCAACGGAAGCTCACAGAGAGAATCAGCCGAAGTACCACTTGTGACCACAGGAGGGAGCTCTGCCACAGAATTCACAACACAGGAGTCAGCGGCTCCGGCTAACTCCTGTGCCCGCTGCTAAAGAGAAATGAATATGCACTGTAATCCACGCCCATGGGCATAGAGGTCAATGAATATTCATTTTTTCTGGCCTCCTGTTATAATTGATTGGCCCTATCTCATATTAATTTCTGTTAAGTATCGGCACACGTGACCGCCGGTAGCAGGAGGAAGCTGGTGGCTGGCACTACTGAAGAGGAATAAATACTCACTGCTCTCTGCGATGAACAGTCCTGGTGAGTATTCCGGCAGGTGCCCTTCGACTTGCAAGCAACACATGACGTCCCTGCCATGCGCTGCTTACAAGCATTTAGCAGCTGCTGGCACTGGAGCAGGACACTGCGAGGGAGCGGTGGAACGTAAGCGTAATGTTTCTTTTTTTATCTTTTCTGATGGGTCCATGGATACCAGGAACGGGATGGGGCCAATCATACCAGAATAAGGATGGGACCAATCATACCAGGAATGGGATTGGGCCAATCATACCAGGATAAGGATGGGACCATGCATGCCAGGACTGAAATGGGGACCAATCATACCAGGTTAAAGATGGGGCAATGCATATCAGGATAGGGATGGGGCCATGTATACTTGAACGAGATTGGGACCCTGCATACCAGTATAGGGATGAGGGCGATCATTCCTGCCAGGATAAGGATGAGGGGACCATGATTACCAGGCTAGGGATGAGGAGGCATGCATACCACGATGGGGATGAGGGAGCCATGCATACCAGTCTAGGGATGAGGAGGCATGGCTACAGAAGCTTTTTTGTTTTTTTCTTCAGTATGTACAGGCATTCATTATGCAAACTAGGGGAAAGGTCAGTGATTGATGAATGACCTATAAGCAGTCTGCATTACGAATACCTAAGCAAAGCACCACATGAAGACACAGGCCACCCCGGAGCACGAGCATATCATTAACTGAAAACTGAAAATAAAGATTGAACAACCACAAGACAGATTTCATCAACCAAGGTATCATTTTAATCAGTATAACGGCGCCGACCTGACACTGTGTAGCTAACTGTGCACAATGCTGCCGACAGGTTCCCTTTAAATTCCTTTGTAACATCAATGTGGTTATTTCCTGAGGACAAGGTTAGACTACCTCAAAAGGTACAGATCCACACCACAGAATAAACAAATGTTATTATTTTATTGATTCTCGGCTATCCTTTGTGGGGTATTGTCAGCAGTGCAGGAAAGCCGTCCATCTCATTCTACTATCCTCATGGTCTGCAGCAACTGTTAATAATAATAATAATAATAATCATCTTTATTTTTATATAGCGCTAACATATTCCACAGCGCTTTACACACATTATCATCGCTGTCCCCGATGGGGCTCACAATCTAAAATCCCTATCAGTATGTCTTTGGAATGTGGAAGGAAGCCGTAGTACCCGGAGGAAACCCACGCAAACACGGAGAGAACATACAAACTCCTTGCAGATGTTGTCCTTTGGTGGGGTTTTGAACCCAGGACTCCAGCGCTGATGTGCTAACCACTGCACCACAATGCTGCAACTGCTCAAGTGTAGCCATTGTTGTAATTGAAACAAAAGGTGAGCTTACACCTCCTGTTTATTCACCCTTTGTATCACCCTATTTGCGCTATTGCTCCTTTGTTTCTTCACAGAATTCAAAAGGAGAAAAGCTATGAGCAAATCAACAATGAAGTCAGTGGACAAGGTCTTCAAATCGAGGAACATTTCACTGGTGTTGAAGACAGGGCTCGTACATAGTCTGCTTTTTTTCTGTTGAAACATACGGAGTTGAAACCTGGACAGTAAAGAAACAAGACAGAAGAAGAATCAAGGCCTTCAAAATGTGGTGCTGGAGAAGGATGTTATCAATACCATGGACATCAAGAAGAACAAACAAATCAATATTTGCAACAAATCAAACCAAACTTGTCCCTTGAAGCAAGGATCACCAAGCTTGCCTATACTTGACATTTCATACGAAGAGAGGGATCATTGGAGAAGGACATCATAGTCTGAAGGATAGAAGGAAAAAAGAACCTGATGGCTTGATACAGTCAAGGTAATGGCGGAGAAGACCCTGGTGGACCTACCTAGGCTTGCACAAGGTCGATCTTCCTACAGATCGTTCAACATGTCGCAATGGGTTAAAATAATATTTAAAAAAAGAACATGATCGGACCTGTGGAAACTGAGCTGTGTACAGGCACCCAGGTGGAACATATTCTGTAAGGTAAGAAGCAACCAATGCAAGTAACGTCCAGAAAGTTCTTACAGCCCAACTGGTCAGTAGTCACCATTCATTGACTGCCCAACCCTTGTAAGTCTGACGCTAACTCATCGCCGTAGGAATTTGTACTATTATGAAAAGTCATGAAGGTAGACCGAATAAAGTTTTATGCAAAAAAACAGCCCTAAAAATAATTATATGTCTTTTATATTCATCTAGTAATATGTGTGTGGTCTCTCAAATTACATGGGGAAGAATAAAAGGCGGAACAGAGTCCCAACTCTTGAAAACAGTCACACTGATCAAGGTAAACTGTCTCCTCTCTGTCCTCGCAATCTCGTACTTAAGGTACCGTCACACATAACGATATCGTTAACGATATCGTTGCTTTTTGTGACGTAGCAACGATATCGTTAACGAAATCATTATGTGTGACAGCGACCAACGATCAGGCCCCTGCTGGGAGATCGTTGGTCGCTGGGGAAAGTCCAGCACTTTATTTTGTCGCTGGATCTCCCGCTGACATCGCTGAATCGGTGTGTGTGATGCCGATCCAGCGATGTCTTCACTGGTAACCAGGGTAAATATCGGGTTACTAAGCGCAGGGCCACGCTTAGTAACCCGATGTTTACCCTGGTTACCGTTGTAAATGTAAAAAAAAAAACACTACATACTCACATTTCCGGTGTCTGGTCATGTCCCCCGCCGTCAGCTTCCCGCACTGACTGGTGAGCGCCGGCCAGCCGTAAAGTACAGCACAGCGGTGACGTCACCGCTGTACTTTACGGCCGGCGCTCAGTCAGTGCGGGAAGCTGAAGGCGAGGAACATGACCAGACACCGGAATGTAAGTATGTAGTGTTTGTTTTTTTACATTTACAACGGTAACCAGGGTAAACATCGGGTTACTAAGCGCGGCCCTGCGCTTAGTAACCCGATGTTTACCCTGGTTACCCGGGGACTTCGGGATCGTTAGTCGCTGGAGAGCTGTCTGTGTGACAGCTCTCCAGCGACCAAACAGCGACGCTGCAGCGATCGACATCGTTGTCGGTATCGCTGCAGCGTCGCTTAGTGTGACGGTACCTTTACTTTACAGGCGATATCTTATAACAACAAGGTTTTTTTATGTTATACAGAGAAGATGCAAATATTAGATCAAATACTGTATTACCACAAATAAGTAGATCATTAAATCTTAGTATGTCGGAAGTTTCTTCAGTCCCAATCACAGAATTGTATGATTATGGATAGAAAATCCTGTCGGTAGGCAGTGCAATGTGCAATAAAAAATGATTATTTTAGGAGTCCATTAGTGTTTATTGGTTATTTCGCATGCAGTAGGCAGTGATTACTTCTAATGGAGCAAAATGGTAATTCTTTGTAGATAAAATTAAACAGTGAAAGGCTTTTAACCAGCATGGTGTGCGCATATGGAAAAGTTTTATAAATGCGCTAATATATCGAGAAAAACACAATTTCTCTAAATTATGAAAAAATAACCGTGCTAGTGTTATATAATGTGCTTGGCTTATACAAAAACAGTAGCCTATATTATAACGTGGACCACAGAGCAAGGACCCCCAAATAAATCAAAATTGTATTCCACTCTGCAGGGCTCTGGTCATCAGCTGACCATCACTGTCATTCTGCTTTGCCTTAAAGGGATCTTTCAGCAATTTGAGCATGTTAAACTTGTCACATTACAGAATAGTGACTGCAGAGCTGAATAATCATAATTAGCAGGGATTTTTCTCTGGAGGCATTGACTTTTCCCCCCAAATAACGTTGACCAATCATAAGCAGCAGGCAATATGCAGGGGAAAATAACAGGGTACCAGAGGATGTCAGACCCGGATTTCTTCCGGAGACATGTAAAGACACATAGCCTTGCTCTTGTTACTGATCTCGATGCCAACACCTGCTGTTATTACAAGCAGAGGAGATTAGTAGAGAAGAGATGTCTGTCATTGCAAACAACTTCTGAATCTGCAGCTCACATCCCACGGCACTGTTAGTGTGATAGGAGTGAGCGTAGAGCAGAGCTGACAGTGTCATTGGATGTGAACTGCAGATGCAAAAGGTGTTTGTAATGACACACAGCTCTGCTCTACTCCCCTTCCCCACTTGTAATCAGAGTATATTTCATCAGAAAGATTAGTGAGGAGAGCACGACTGTGTGTAATTACATATCTAACACAAAAAAAGCTAAGTCTGACATTTTCTGGGGGGAGTGTTTTGTTTTTTTTTTCTGCATGGTGCTTCCTTTTCTGATTGGTTAACATTATGCAGGGGAAAAACTCAACACCACCAGAGACAAATCTGTGGTAATACACACTTGGCCTTAGAGCAAAAGAGAGTCTAAACTTTACAAGCTATTATGTCAGCACCATAGATAAGAAATTAAAATATAAAAACTATGTATTGTTCACCTCTGCAGTCACTGTTTCATGATGTGGCCAGATTAATACACTCAAAGGGAATCATCTGTCACCAGGCTTTTACTACCTCACCTGAGAGCAGTATAAAGTAGAGAAAGAGATCCAGATTCCAATGATATATCGCTAACTTTACTGGGTGCAGCAGCTGTCACATGAGAGTTTTTAAATGTAGCATGTAGCAGAGCTCAGAAAGCTCACCCCGCCCACACCACAACTTTCGGTGTACATTATCAATTGACAGTGAGTTGCTTATCAGAGGAGGTGGTGTGGTCGTTTAAGGGCTCATGTGTGCTGTAGGGCTCACATGTGCTGTAGTCCTGGCATTGATAATCTCCTGGTGATAAAGCCTTTATTGTGTGGAAACAACAGCACTTAGCCCAATAAGTGACACATCCCTGAATTCAGTGTTTCAACCCCTACATCATGCTGACCTCAGATTACACAGCAAAAACGTGCTGACAGTTTCTCTTTAACCCCTCTGTGACCTTAGACGTACTATCCCGTCGAGGTGCCCTGGGCTTATCTGACCCTGGACGGGATAGTACGTCATAGCCGATCGGCCGCGCTCACGGGGGGAGCGCGGCCGATCGCGGCCGGGTGTCAGCTGCTTATCGCAGCTGACATCCGGCACTATGTGCCAGGAGCGGTCACGGACCGCCCCCGGCACATTAACCCCTGGCACACCGCGATCAAAGATGATCGCGATGTGCCGGCGGTGCAGGGAAGCACCGCGCAGGGAGGGGGCTTCCCTGAGCCCCCCGCAGCAACGCGATGTGATCGCGTTGCTGCGAGGGTCTCCTCACCTCCCTCCCTGCTCGAGCCCCGGATCCAAGATGGCCGCGGATCCGGGTCCTGCAGGGAGGGAGGTGGCTTCACAGAGCCTGCTTAGAGCAGGCACTGTGAAGGCTGCAGCGCTGCATGTCAGATCAGTGATCTGACAGAGTGCTGTGCAAACTGTCAGATCACTGATCTGTGATGTCCCCCCCTGGGACAAAGTAAAAAAGTAAAAAAAAAATTTTCCAAATGTGTAAAAAAAATAAAAAAAAATATTCCAAAATAATGAAAAAAAAAAAAATATATTATTCCCATAAATACATTTCTTCATCTAAATAAAAAAAAAAAACCAATAAAAGTACACATATTTAGTATCGCCGCGTCCGTAACGACCCGACCTATAAAACTGTCCCACTAGTTAACCCCTTCAGTAAACACCGTAAGAAAAAAAAAAAAAAAAACGAGGCAAAAACAACGCTTTATTATCATACCGCCGAACAAAAAGTGGAATAACACGCGATCAAAAGGACAGATATAAATAACCATGGTACCGCTGAAAGCGTCATATTGTCCCGCAAAAAAAGAGCCGCCATACAGCATCATCAGCAAAAAAATAAAAAAGTTATAGTCCTGAGAATAAAGCGATGCAAAAATAATTATTTTTTCTGTAAAATAGTTTTTATCGTATAAAAGCACCAAACCATAAAAAAATGATATAAATGAGGTATCGCTGTAATCGTACTGACCCGAATAATAAAACTGATTTATCAATTTTACCAAACGCAGAACGGTATAAACGCCTCCCCCAATAGAAATTCATGAATAGCTGGCTTTTGGTCATTCTTCCTCACAAAAATCGGAATAAAAAGCGATAAAAAAATGTCACGTGCCCAAAAATGTTTTCAATAAAAACGTCAACTCGTCCCGCAAAAAACAAGACCTCACATGACTCTGTGGACCAAAATATGGAAAAATTATAGCTCTCAAAATGTGGTATTGCAAAAAATATTTTTTGCAATAAAAAGGGTCTTTCAGTGTGTGACGGCTGCCAATCATAAAAATCCGCTAAAAAACTCGCTATAAAAGTAAATCAAACCCCCCTTCATCACCCCCTTAGTTAGGGAAAAATAAAAAAAAATGTATTTATTTCCATTTTCCCATTAGGGCTAGGGTTAGGGTTAGGGTTAGGGCTAGGGTTAGGGCTAGGGCTAGGGTTAGGGCTAGGGTTAGGGCTAGGGTTAGGGCTAGGGTTAGGGCTAGGGTTAGGGTTAGGGCTAGGGTTAGGGCTAGGGTTAGGGCTAGGGTTAGGGCTAGGGTTAGGGCTAGGGTTAGGGTTAGGGCTAGGGTTAGGGCTAGGGTTAGGGTTAGGGCTAGGGTTAGGGTTAGGGTTAGGGCTAGGGTTAGGGCTAGGGTTAGGGCTAGGGTTAGGGTTAGGGTTGGGGCTACAGTTAGGGTTGGGGCTAAAGTTAGGGTTAGGGTTTAGATTACATTTACAGTTGGGAATAGGGTTGGGATTAGGGTTAGGGGTGTGTCAGGGTTAGAGGTGTGGTTAGGGTTACCGTTGGAATTAGGGTTAGGGGTGTGTTTAGATTAGGGTTTCAGTTATAATTGGGGGGTTTCCACTGTTTCGGCACATCAGGGGCTCTCCAAACACGACATGGCGTCCGATCTCTATTCCAGCCAATTCTGCGTTGAAAAAGTAAAACAGTGCTCCTTCCCTTCCGAGCTCTCCTGTGTGCCCAAACAGGGGTTTACCACAACATATGGGGTATCAGCGTACTCAGGACAAATTGGACAACAACTTTTGTGGACCAATTTCTCCTGTTACCCTTGGGAAAATACAAAACTGGGGGCTAAAAAATAATTTTTGTGGGAAAACAAAAAGATTTTTTATTTTCACGGCTCTGCGTTATAAACTGTAGTGAAACACTTGGGGGTTCAAAGTTCTCACAACACATCTAGATAAGTTCATTGAGGGGTCTAGTTTCCAATATGGGGTCACTTGTGGGGGGTTTCTACTGTTTAGGTACATTAGGGGCTCTGCAAACGCAATGTGACGCCTGCAGACCAATCCATCTAAGTCTGCATTCCAAATGATGCTCCTTCCCTTCCGAGCCCTCCCATGCGCCCAAACGGTGGTTCCCCCCCACATATCGGGTATCAGCGTACTCAGGACAAATTGGACAACAACATTTAGGGTCCAATTTCTCCTGCTAACCTTGGAAAAATACAAAACTGGGGGCTAAAATATAATTTTTGGGGAAAAAAAAATATTTTTTATTTGCATGGCTCTGCGTTATAAACTGTAGTGAAATACTTGGGGGTTCAAAGCTCTCACAACACATCAAGATGAGTTCCTTAGGGGGTCTACTTTCCAAAATGGTGTCACTTGTGGGGGGTTTCTACTGTTTAGGTACATTAGGGGCTCTGCAAACGCAATGTGACGCCTGCAGACCATTCCATCTAAGTCTGCATTCCAAATGGCGCTCCTTCCCTTCCGAACCCTCCCATGCGCCCAAACGGTGGTTCCCCCCCACATATGGGGTATCAGCGTACTCAGGACAAATTGGACAACAACTTTTGGGGTCCAATTTCTCCTGTTACCCTAGGGAAAATACAAAACTGGGGGCTAAAAAATAATTTTTGTGGGAAAAAAATTTTGTTTTATTTTTATGGCTCTGCATTATAAACTTCTGTGAAGCCCTTGGTGGGTCAAAGTGCTCACCACACATCCAGATAAGTTCCTTAGGGGGTCTACTTTCCAAAATGGTGTCACTTGTGGGGGGTTTCAATGTTTAGGCACATCAGTGGCTCTCCAAACGCAACATGGCGTCCCATCTCAATTCCTGTCAATTTTGCATTGAAAAGTGAAACGGCGCTCCTTCCCTTCCGAGCTCTCCCATGCGCCCAAACAGTGGTTTACTGCCACATATGGGGTATCAGCGTACTCGGGACAAATTGGACAACAACTTTTGAGGTCCAATTTCTTCTCTTACCCTTGGAAAAATAAAAAATTGGGGGCAAAAATATAATTTTTGTGAAAAAATATGATTTTTTATTTTTACGGTTCTGCATTATAAACTTCTGTGAAGCACTTGGTGGGTCAAAGTGCTCACCACACCCCTAGATAAGTTCCTTAGGGGGTCTACTTTCCAAAATGGTGTCACTTGTGGGGGGTTTCAATGTTTAGGCACATCAGTGGCTCTCCAAACGCAACATGGCGTCCCATCTCAATTTCTGTCAATTTTGCATTGAAAAGTCAAACTGCGCTCCTTCCCTTCCGAGCTCTCCCATGCGCCCAAACAGTGGTTTACTGCCACATATGGGGTATCAGCGTACTCAGGACAAATTGGACAACAACTTTTGAGGTCCAATTTCTTCTCTTACCCTTGGAAAAATAAAAAATTGGGGGCAAAAATATAATTTTTGTGAAAAAATATGATTTTTTATTTTTACGGTTCTGCATTATAAACTTCTGTGAAGCACTTGGTGGGTCAAAGTGCTCACCACACATCCAGATAAGTTCCTTAGGGGGTCTACTTTCCAAAATGGTGTCACTTGTGGGGGGTTTCAATGTTTAGGCACATCAGTGGCTCTCCAAACGCAACATGGCGTCCCATCTCAATTCCTGTCAATTTTGCATTGAAAAGTCAAATAGCGCTCCTTCCCTTCCGAGCTCTCCCATGCGCCCAAACAGTGGTTTACTGCCACATATGGGGTATCAGCGTACTCAGGACAAATTGGACAACAACTTTTTGGGTCCAATTTCTCCTGTTACCCTTGGTAAAATAAAACAAATTGGAGCTGAAGTAAATTTTTTGTGTAAAAAAGTTAAATGTTCATTTTTATTTAAACATTCCAAAAATTCCTATTAAACACCTGAAGGGTTAATAAACTTCTTGAATGTGGTTTTGAGCACCTTGAGGGGTGCAGTTTTTAGAATGGTGTCACACTTGGGCATTTTCTATCATATAGACCCCTCAAAATGACTTCAAATGAGACGTGGTCCCTAAAAAAAAATGGTGTTGTAAAAATGAGAAATTGCTGGTCAACTTTTAACCCTTATAACTCCCTAACAAAAAAAAAAATTGGTTCCAAAATTATGCTGATGTAAAGGAGACATGTGGGAAATGTTACTTATTAAGTATTTTGTGTGACATATCTCTGTGATTTAATTGCATAAAAATTCAAAGTTTGAAAATTGCGAAATTTTCAAAATTTTCGCCAAATTTCCGTTTTTTTCACAAATAAACGCAGGTACTATCAAAGAAATTTTACCACTATCATGAAGTACAATATGTCACGAGAAAACAATGTCAGAATCACCAGGATCCGTTGAAGCGTTTCGGAGTTATAACCTCATAAAGGGACAGTGGTCAGAATTGTAAAAATTGGCCTGGTCATTAACGTGCAAACCACCCTTGGGGGTAAAGGGGTTAAAATAGTGAAAAATCTCTTTAAAACGGCAGTCCTCTTTATAAATGCATTTTGTTACGAAGAGTTTTATGTTTAGTTTTACTTTTAGAATTTCTAGTCTATGAATGCCATTTGCAAAGCAATCTTCCAACTTCATGAACAGAGAATGACATTGAATCATGTTACAATACAACAGCTTGTTGTTTTGTAAGCTACGACTAAAGATCAAATTCACAGTTGAATTTTTTCAGGTCTGCATCTAATGCTTACTTGTTCCAACCTGGAGCCGCCATTGAACAGTAAGAGTAACACAGCAGACTGCCCGATACACACAGTAACCTTCCTCATAAACACTTTCTCCGGTATAGCAAACGTATAAGAATGAAAATGTGCTTTCTCTACTGCCCTGTATGCAAGCGGCCACTTCCAGCCTCCCGCTGTCCTTTAGGAGAACACTTATTTTCTGCTTGCCTGGTTGTCACGCTATATACACAGGAAGTAACTATCCCTCCAGGTCTCTTGCACACACACACACATATATATATATTAAAAAACAGCATTTTAAGCTTAAAGGTTGTCATGTTTCCATTTCTATAAGACACATAGAAATGATTTACTTAGAGAAAAAGATAGATAATAGATAGATATATAGATATGATTCATAGATAGATATGATAGATAATATGTAGATACGGTAGATAGATAATAGATAAATAGATCGACAGATAAATGATAGATAGAGAATAGATAGATGGATAATAGAAAGATATATAATAGACATATAATAGATATATAATAGATAGTAGATAGATAGATAATTATATATAGTGGATAGATAGATATGATAGATTGATAATAGATAGATAATAGATTGATAGATAGTAGATAGATAATAAATAGATAAACAGAAAGGTAATAGTGAAGTACAGTGCTCACTGAATGTGTTGGGGGACACTCACTTGGTGTTAGAGTTGGCGGATGGCACTAAATATAAATAAAGATGAAGTGCGCTCGCAACCCGGGGCCCACTGAGCAGAGATCTTAGAATGTTAGAGTTGGAAGGGACCTCCTGGGTCATCTGGTCCAACCCCCTGCTCAATGCAGGATTCACTAAATCATTCCAGACAGATGTCTGCCCAGCTTCTGTTTGAAGACTTCCATTGAAGGAGAACTCACCACCTCTCATGTCAAAACGTTTTTTCTAATATCTAACATGTGTCTCCTCCCATTCTGTTTCATCCCATTGCTTCTCATGTTTCCATGTGCAAATGAGAATAAAGATGATCCTTCTACAATGTGACAGCCCTTGAGAACTTGCTCCAGTTTGTTGATGTCTTTTTAAAAATATAGTGCCCAAAACTGGACTCGGAATTCCAGATGAGGTCTGACCAAAGAGGAGTAGAGGGCAAAAATAACTTCACGTGATCTAGACTGCATGCTTCTGTAATACATCCTAGAATTGTATTTGCCTTTTTTGCTGCTGAATCACACTGACTCATGTTCAGTTTATGATCTATTAGTATACCCAAGTCTTTTTCACATGTGCTGTTGCTTAGCCCTATTCCTCCCATTCTGTATATGCTTTTTTCATTTTTATTGCCCAGATGAAGTACTTTGCATTTTTCCTTGTTAAAAACCATTCTGTTAGTTGCTGCCCACTGCTCCAGTTTATTTATATATTTTTGAATCCTCTATCTCTCTCTCTTCTCTAGTATTAGCTATCCCTCCTAGCTTTGTGTCATCAGCAAATTTAAACAGTGTACCCTCAATTCCTTCATCTAAATCATTGATTAATATTTTGAACAATACAGGGCCCAGGACAGAGCCCTGTGGTACCCCACTTGAGACATTCTTCCAACTGGATGTGCAGCCATTTACGACCACTTTTTGGGTCCGATCACTAAGACAGTTATGAATCCACCTAACAGTTGCCTTGCCCATTCCATACTTAGTCATTTTTTTCAATAAGGATTGTGTGAGATTCTTTGTCAAACGTTTTTCTGAAGTCAAGATAAACTATATCGACAGTATTTCCCTGGTCAACCCAGTCAGTGATTCTGTCATAGAAGGAAATTAAGTTAGTCTGACATGACTTATTAGTTACAAACCCATGCTGACTCTGGTTAATAACTTCATTTTTATCCAGGTACTTACATACATGTTGTTTAATAATTTGTTCAAAGATCTTTCCTGGTATAGACGTCAGACTCACCAACCTATAGTTCCCTGGGTCCACCTTCTTCCCCTTTTTGAAGATAGGAACAACATTTGCTCTTCTCCAGTCTTCTGGGATGTAAAACCGTAGCTAGTGAACAATGGTGGAAGCGTGCAGCAAGCGATCTAGAAAGCTTGGGTTAAATGTCACCCTGTTTGAACAAAAAGTAATTACTCATCTCTGTTAGCTTCACAGAGGGGTAGAAACAGTATGGCGCAGGTAGATGCCACGCTAGTGGAAATGGCACTATGTGAAATCCCCCGTTACTTCACAGGTGAGCGCTATCCTCTCATAGGCAAGGGGACAGGTAGTGGTCAGTCACAGCGTATGAACTCCTCTCCAGAGGTGCCGGAGTTCTAAAGGCTATACACCCGCCCCGAGCACACGCACAAACTCCTTTACGGAGAAGCCGGAATTCTAAAGGCTATATGCCTGCCCTGAGAACACGCAAACAAGTCCACACTACTGTAGTGTTCCACACACACATGTAACATAAATTATTTTAGCGCAGCAACTGGCACGCCAAAGATCTTTTTATAGATTGTGCCAATCGGACAGGACCCTGCTCACAGGCCATTCCGGACCCGACACAGGACCCGAGCAGCTGACCGCCAACCACCAACGAGAGGTCACCTCACGAGCATGCTCAGTGTAGTGATTTCTGGACTTAGACCCAGGAACGTCTGTTCGCTGCCACATATTGCTAGTTACTATAGCTGTAAAATCCAACATATGCAAATACGGAAGCACTGGTCACAAATATAGTCCAAAAAATACTTTATTAAAGATAATAAATTTATCCACAAATAGTATAAAACAGTATATAAAAAATGGAGATGCGCATTCAAAGGCACAGTAGGTACAGGTACAGTATCACATCTATAGGTAAGTCTCTAACCTAGCATACATAGAGAATATATATAGAGCTATTGCACACACCATCTAGGTAATATCATTGAGGACAGCTGAACTAAATAAGATATACGGGCCACATCAGCAGCTACCAGTGAGACCAGAACAATGCTACGCGTTTCTATAACAAATGCCAGTGCACGCAAGTAAAGTTCTCATGACGCCCCTCAGTCAGTCCAACAAGTGATAGCTAGGGTTGAGCGAAACGGGTCGTTCATTTTCAAAAGTTTCATGAAACCCGATCCGACCCCTGTGCGGGGTCGGCCATGCGGTACGTGACTTTCGCGCCAAAGTCGCGTTTCAATGACGTGAAAAGCGCCATTTCTCAGCCAATGAAGGTAAACGCAGAGTGTGGGCAGCGTGATGACATAGGTCCTGGTCCCCACCATCTTAGAGAAGGGCATTGCAGTGATTGGCTTGCTGTCTGCGGCGTCACAGGGGCTATAAAGGTGCGTTCCCGCCGACCGCCATGTTACTGCTGCTGATCTGAGCTTAGGGAGAGGTTGCTGCCGCTTCGCCAGAAGCAGGGATAGCGTTAGGCAGGGTCCATTAACCACCAAACCGCTTGTGCTGTAGCGATTTGCACTGTCCAACACCACCTTCGGTGTGCAGGGACAGTGGAAGCTACATTTTTTTTTTCTCAGCGCTGTAGCTCATTGGGCTGCCCTAGAAGGCTCCCTGATAGCTGCATTGCTGTGTGTACGCCGCTGTGCAAACCAACTGCTTTTTTCAAAGCACAAATCCTCTTGTTCCTTCCTTTCTGCACAGCTATCTTGTTTGTTTGTCCACACTTTTTATTTAATTTGTGCATCAGTCCACTCCTTATTGCTGCCTGCCATACCTGGCTGAGATTACTGCAGGGAGAGAGTAATTGTAGGACAGTCCCTGTTTTTTTGTTTTTTTTTGTGGGAGATTAAGATTGGCATTTCTGCTAGAGTGCCATCCCTGTGTGTGCCATCTCTCACTCAGTGGGCCATAGAAAGCCTATTTATTTTTTTGCTTGATTTGGGTTCTAAATCCTACCTGAAAAAATCAATAAATCAATCAGTGGGAGAAAAATATTGGCCTCAGGGCTTGTGTGCCACTCCTGACTCCTGTGTGTGCCATCTTTCACTCAGTGGGCCATAGAAAGCCTATTTATTTTTTTGCTTGATTTGGGTTCTAAAATCTACCTGAAAAATCAATAAATCAGTCAGTGGGAGATGAATATTGGCCTCTGGGCTTGTGTGCCACTCCTGACTCCTGTGTGTGCCATCTCTCACTCAGTGGGCCATAGAAACCCTATTTATTTTTTTGCTTGATTTGGGTTCTAAAATCTACCTGAAAAAATCAGTACATCAATCAGTGGGAGAAAAATATTGGCCTCTGGGCTTGTGTGCCACTCCTGACTCCTGTGTGTGCCATCTCTCACTCAGTGGGCCATAGAAAGCCCATTTATTTTTTTGCTTGATTTGGGTTCTAAAATCTACCTGAAAAAATCAGTACATCAATCAGTGGGAGAAAAATATTGGCCTCTGGGCTTGTGTGCCACTCCTGACTCCTGTGTGTGCCATCTCTCACTCAGTGGGCCATAGAAAGCCTTTTTTTTTTTTTTATTTGGTTTCTAAATTGTCCCTGAAAAAATCATTTTATTTCATTTTGTTTCTAAAGTCTCCCTGAAAAAAAAAAAAAAAAAAAATAGGTGGGAGATTAATATTGACATTTGTGCTTGAGTGACAGTCCTGCGTGTGTGGCATCTCTGTGATTTGGTGCCACAGAAAACAGAGTGTGTAACATTGTGCCTGATTTTCCTTGTGGTCTCACCAACCTGTAAAGGGATATTGAAATCATACTGAAGTTATAGGTCACCGTGTAAGTTGTTTGACAGCAACAAATAAAGTTACTTTGGTTAAGTTTTTAAAACAATGAGGAAGTCTGGTGCAAGAGGTCGTGGCCGTGGGCGTTCATTGTCAGCTGGTAATGAGAGTAGTGGTAGTGGTGGAGCATCAGGTGGTCGTGGGAAAAAAAATATTCCACCTAAGTCTGGAGCTGTGGAGCCAGGTTCGTCGTCTGGCTACACAAGGCCTCGAACGCTCTCTTTTCTGGGAGTAGGAAAACCGCTTTTAAAGCCGGAGCAGCAACAGCAAGTTTTGGCTTACCTTGCAGACTCAGCCTCTAGCTCTTTTGCCTCCTCTTCTGAAACTGGTAAATGTAAAAGCAGCGCGTCGCTTGTAGATGTTCACGGTCAGGGACAAGTCGCTTCCTTGTCCTCTTCAGCAAAAACAACAAGAGAGAAGGATGCAGCAGGCGACACAACAGGTTACTCCATAGAGCTCTTTACACATACCGTCCCTGGCTTAGAAAGTGAAACACTTAACAGGCCATGCCCATTACAAGTAGATTCTGAGATGGAGTGCACTGATGCACAGCCACAGCCAGACTACTATGCTGGTCCTTTGACTCAGATGCCCAGATCTTAGAACAAATGCACTACAGGGTGCAGCCAGCCCATAAAGCTAGATGTTAGCAACACAGGTGCAAAATACCGAATCAACAGCCACTCTCCACATACCCACTCCTGGAGGGGGTGACTGCCCAGTATACAATTGCACAATAAAGGTCCACATAGGGCGTTGTTCACACAGTGGTACTGCATAGTGTCTGGTTCACAGCCTATTAGTCACGCCCCTACTTTTCGATTAGGCGGGCTGGCCAGTACACCCTCAATGCATCCCAGTGCGAACACCCCTCATGCGAGACCGAACGTGTTTGGGCTCGGCTGCACCCCGAAAAATATAGTGCAAAAAATATTCAAAAATAGTGAGGTATACCTCACTATTTTTGAATATTTTTTGCACTATATTTTTCGGGGTGCAGCCGAGCCCAAACACGTTCGGGTGTTCGCACTGGGATGTTTGCACTGGGATGCATTGAGGGTGTACTGGCCAGCCCGCCTAATCGAAAAGTAGGGGCGTGACTAATAGGCTGTGAACCAGACACTATGCAGTACCACTGTGTGAACAACGCCCTATGTGGACCTTTATTGTGCAATTGTATACTGGGCAGTCACCCCCTCCAGGAGTGGGTATGTGGAGAGTGGCTGTTGATTCGGTATTTTGCACCTGTGTTGCTAACATCTAGCTTTATGGGCTGGCTGCACCCTGTAGTGCATCTGTTCTAAGATCTGGGCAGGTAAGTGTTGCTGCCTTTTTTCTGCTGTTGGAAATTGATTTTTTTGTAGACCTTGAGTCTCTAGTGGCTTTGCTATTTAGTTCCTTTGACTCAGACCACAACATTGCCCTCTCAGGGTACTGATCCACAATCAGACCCTGATGAGACTATGTTGCCCCGTCACGAACGCTATACCACCGACCGACACGGTGACACAGACGAAGTTGCACACGAGCTAGAAGAGGAGATAATAGATGACCCAGTTGTTGACCCCGATTGGCAGCCATTGGGGGAACAGGGTGCAGGTGGCAGTAGTTCAGAAGCGGAGGTGGAGGAGGGGCCGCAGCAGGCATCAACATCGCAACAGGTTCCATCTGCCGGGCCCGTATCTGGCCCAAAACGCGTGTCAAAGCCAAAACCTGTTGGAGGACAGCGTGGCCATCCGGTTAAAGCTCAGTCTGCAATCCCTGAAAAGGGATCCGATGCTAGGAAGAGTGCAGTCTAGCATTTTTTTAAACAACATCCAATTGATCAGCGCAAAGTCATCTGTCAAAAATGTTCAACTAGCTTAAGCAGAGGTCAGAATCTGAAAAGTCTCAATACAAGTTGCATGCATAGACATTTAACCACCATGCATTTTCAAGCCTGGACTAACTACCAAACGTCCCTTAAGGTTGTAGCACCCTCGGCCAATGAAGCTAGTCAGCAATGCAACATCCCTTCCGTCACTGTAAGGCCACCATTTTCCGCACCACCGGCAGTATCTGTGCAGGTTTCTTTGCCAGCCAAAAGCAGTCAGGGTCAGGGAATCACCAATTTTGTAGGAGGAAATATTGCATCTAGGGCACCGGCGGAAACAATACCGTCTCCAACCGTCTCTCAGTCTGCCATGTCCACCGGCACACCCGCAAGTTCCACGATCTCCAGCTCTCCAGTCCAGCTCACCCTACATGAGACTCTGGTTAGAAAAAGGAAGTACTTATCCTCGCATCCGCGTACACAGGGTTTGAATGCCCACATAGCTAGACTAATCTCGTTAGAGATGATGCCCTACCGGTTAGTTGAAAGCGAAGCTTTCAAAGCCCTGATGGAGTACGCTGAACCACGCTACGAGCTACCCAGTCGACACTTTTTTTCCAGAAAAGCCATCCCAGCCCTGCACCAGCATGTTAAACAGCGCATCGTCCATGCACTCAGGCAATCTGTGAGTACAAAGGTGCACCTGACTACAGATGCATGGACCAGTAGGCATGGCCAGGGACGTTACGTGTCCATCACGGCACACTGGGTGAATGTGGTGGATGCAGGGTCCACAGGGGACATCAATTTCGGGACAGTTGTGCCTAGCCCACGGTCTAGGAAACAGTTGGCTGTAGGCGTTCGCACCCCCTCCTCCTCCTCCTCGTCCTCCTGCAGAAGCGACAGCTCTTCCACAGACCACAGTCGGCCAACCACTCCATCGGCAGCTGACACTGTTGCACACCAGTTGTCCCATTATGGGCCAGCTACTGGCAAGCGTCAGCAGGCTGTATTGGCTATGAAGTGTTTGGGTGACAACAGACACACCGCGGAAGTTCTGTCCGAGTTCTTGCAACAAGAAACGCAGTCGTGGCTGGGCACAGTAGATCTTGAGGCAGGCAAGGTAGTGAGTGATAACGGAAGGAATTTCATGGCTGCCATCTCCCTTTCCCAACTGAAACACATTCCTTGCCTGGCTCACACCTTAAACCTGGTGGTGCAGTGCTTATTGAAAACTTATCCTGGGTTCTCCGACCTGCTCCTCAAAGTGCGTGGACTTTGCTCACATATTCGACGTTTGCCTGTACACTCCAGCCGTATGCAGACCTATCAGCGGTCTTTGAACCTTCCCCAGCATCGCCTAATCATAGACGTTGCAACAAGGTGGAACTCAACACTGCACAGGCTTCAGAGACAGTGCCAACAGAGGCGGGCTGTTATGTTTTTGTGGGAGGATACACATACACGGGCAGGCAGTAGGATGGCAGACATGGAGTTGTCAGGTGTGCAGTGGTCGAAGATACAAGACATGTGTCAAGTCCTTCAGTGTTTTGAGGAATGCACACGGCTGGTTAGTGCAGACAACGCCATAATAAGCATGAGCATCCCCCTAATGTGTCTGCTGATGCAAAGTTTGACGCACATAAAGGATCAGGCATCTGCACCAGAGGAAGAGGAAAGCCTTGATGACAGTCAGCCATTGTCTGGTCAGGGCAGTGTACAGGACGAGGTAGCGGGCGAAGAGGAGGTGGAGGACGAGGAGGATGATGGGGATGAGTATATTTTTAATGAGGAAGCTTTCCCGGGGGCACTGGAAATTGGTTGCGTTGCAAGGCCGGGTTCTGGTTTTTTGAGGGACACAAGTGACGTAGATTTGCCTGAAACTGCCCCTCAACCAATCACAACCGCAGATTTGACAACTGGAACTTTGGCCCACATGGCGGATTATGCCTTACGTATCCTCAAAAGGGACACATGCATTACTAAAATGATGAACGATGACGATTACTGGTTGGCCTGCCTCCTTGATCCACGCTATAAAGGCAAATTGCAAAATATTATGCCACATGAGAACTTGGAACTAATATTAGCAACCAAACAATCAACTCTTGTTGACCGTTTGCTTCAGGCATTCCCAGCACACAGCGCACGTGATCGTTCTCACACGAGCTCCAGGGGGCAGCAGACCAGGAGTGTTAGGGGTGCACACATCAGAAGTGGCGTTGGACAGAGGGGTTTTCTGACCAGGTTGTGGAGTGATTTTGCTATGACCGCAGACAGGACAGGTACTGCTGCATCAATTGAAAGTGACAGGAGACAACATTTGTCCAGTATGGTTACTAACTATTTTTCATCCCTTATCGATGTTCTCCCTCAACCGTCATTCCCATTTGATTACTGGGCATCAAAATTAGACACCTGGCCAGAATTGGCAGAATATGCATTGCAGGAGCTTGCTTGCCCGGCAGCTAGTGTCCTATCAGAAAGAGTATTCAGTGCTGCAGGTTCAATATTAACCGAAAAAAGGACTCGTCTGGCTACCCAAAATGTTGATGATCTAACATTCATTAAAATGAACCACAACTGGATTTCGAATTCTTTTGACCCACCTTGCCCGGCCGACACCTAGCTTTCCTATGAAAAGCTCTTGCCTGTGTACTGTGAATTACTTTTCTAATGTCTTAATTTGCTGCAGCTGATTGTCCAGCATACGACATGTTTACACCTCCCTAAATGGCCAAACTCCCCACACGGGGCCGTGGTATCGCGACTTGGCGCAAGCACCCGTGAGAGTGCTGTTTGTCTGAAGAGGTGGGTGTGCCTGCTTTTGGTCGACGGCACTGCCACTGTGTCCCTCATAGTACAATAAAGTGTCTCTGGCGGTGGTGGTGCGCACCCAACGTCAGACACACTGTTGTAACATGAGGGGCCCTGGGCCTGTACCGCCGGCCACAAGAGAGTTCACCCTACCCCAGGTCAAACATTGCTCTACCACTTCCACAGTTATCTCTCACACTTCCCCCAATGTTTAGTCTATGCGCTGACATCCTTCCATTCCTGCCACTGACAATACCATTGTGTTGACATGTATGATGGAACTTAACATAGTTAGAGGCAGTGTCCTCTATTTACAACAGTAAATACTTTGCGCTAAATTAGTAGGTCTGAAACTACGCAGAGGATCCCACCCCTGAACCTAATGATTGCACCCTTTAGTGTTTTCATTTTGTTTTAATGCGAGACATTCACATTTATTTATTGTTTTGGACTACTAACTGGCAGACACTCATTACAATCGGCCTCCGCTGACCAGACCACTGCAGCACGTCTACCCCTGGAACCAATTTTAAATTGCCTACAGCCAGCCCATTTTATTATGTTAGGCCTTCGAAGCCTGTCTGCGGCCCGTTCTTTCAACTACTACGACACTGACCTGTCTACTGATGCCCGTGTACTCCTGGAACCAATTATAAAGTGCCTACAGCCTGTCCAATTTTATTATGTTAGGCCTTCGAAGCCTGTCTGCGGTCCCTCCTTCCACTAGGCCTCCACTGACCTGTCTCCTGCTGCCCGTGTACCCCTGGAAACAATTATAAAGTGCCTACAACCTGTCCAATTTTATTATGTTAGGCCTACGAAGCCTGTCTGCGGCCCGTTCTTTCAACTACTACTACACTGACCTGTCTACTGCTGCCCGTGTACTCCTGGAACCAATTATAAAGTGCCTACAGCCTGTCCAATTTTATTATGTTAGGCCTTCGAAGCCTGTCTGCGGTCCCTCCTTCCACTAGGCCTCCACTGACCTGTCTACTGCTGCCCGTGTACCCCTGGAAACAATCATAAATTGCCTACAGCCAGCCCATTTTATTATGTTAGGCCTTCGAAGCCTGTCTGCGGCCCGTTCTTTCAACTACTACTACACTGACCTGTCTACTGCTGCCCGTGTACCCCTGGAACATATTATAAAGTGCCTACAGCCTGTCCAATTTTGTTATGTTAGGCCTTCGAAGCCTGTCTGCGGTCCCTCCTTCCACTAGGCCTCCACTGACCTGTCTACTGCTGCCCGTGTACCCCTAGAACCAATTTTAAATTGCCTACAGCCAGCCCATTTTATTATGTTAGGCCTTCGAAGCCTGTCTGCGACCCGTTTTTTCAACTACTACGACACTGACCTGTCTACTGCTGCCCGTGTACTCCTGGAACCAATTATAAAGTGCATACAGCCTGTCCAATTTTATTATGTTAGGCCATCGAAGCCTGTCTGCGGTCCCTCCTTCCACTAGGCCTCCACTGACCTGTCTCCTGCTGCCCGTGTACCCCTGGAAACAATCATAAATTGCCTACAGCCAGCCCATTTTATTATGTTAGGCCTTCGAAGCCTGTCTGCGGCCCGTTCTTTCAACTACTACTACACTGGCCTGTCTACTGCTGCCCGTGTACTCCTGGAACCAATTATAAAGTGCCTACAGCCTGTCCAATTTTATTATGTTAGGCCTTCGAAGCCTGTCTGCGGTCCCTCTTTTCACTAGGCCTCCACTGACCTGTCTACTGCTGCCCGTGTACCCCTGGAAACAATCATAAATTGCCTACAGCCAGCCCATTTTACTATGTTAGGCCTTCGAAGCCTGTCTGCGGCCTGTTCTTTCAACTACTACTACACTGACCTGTCTACTGCTGCCCGTGTACTCCTGGAACCAATTATAAAGTGCCTACAGCCTGTCCAATTTTATTATGTTAGGCCTTCGAAGCCTGTCTGCGGTCCCTCCTTCCACTAGGCCTCCACTGACCTGTCTACTGCTGCCCGTGTACCCCTAGAACCAATTTTAAATTGCCTACAGCCAGCCCATTTTATTATGTTAGGCCTTCGAAGCCTGTCTGCGGTCCCTCCTTCCACTACGCCTCCACTGACCAGACAACTGCTGCCCGTGTACCCCTGGAACCAATTTTAAATTGCCTACAGCCAGCCCATTTTATTATGTTAGGCCTTCGAAGCCTGTCTGCGGCCCGTTCTTTCTACTACTTCTACACTGACCAGTCTACTGCTGCCTGTGTACCCCTGGAACCTATTTAAAAGTGCCTACAGCCCAATATTTTTTTATGTTAGGCCTTCGAAGCCTGTCTGCGGCCCGTTCTTTCAACTACTACTACACTGACCTGTCTACTGCTGCCCGTGTACTCCTGGAACCAATTATAAAGTGCCTACAGCCTGTCCAATTTTATTATGTTAGGCCTTCGAAGCCTGTCTGCGGTCCCTCCTTCCACTAGGCCTATACTGACCTGTCTCCTGCTGCCCGTGTACCCCTGGAACCAATTATAAAGTGCCTACAGCCTGTCCAATTTTATTATGTTAGGCCTTCGAAGCCTGTCTGCGGTCCCTCCTTCCACTAGGCCTCCACTGACCTGTCTACTGCTGCCCGTGTACCCCTGGAAACAATCATAAATTGCCTACAGCCAGCCCATTTTATTATGTTAGGCCTTCGAAGCCTGTCTGCGGCCCGTTCTTTCAACTACTACTACACTGACCTGTCTACTGCTGCCCGTGTACCCCTGGAACATATTATAAAGTGCCTACAGCCTGTCCAATTTTGTTATGTTAGGCCTTCGAAGCCGGTCTGCGGTCCCTCCTTCCACTAGGCCTCCACTGACCTGTCTACTGCTGCCCGTGTACCCCTAGAACCAATTTTAAATTGCCTACAGCCATCCCATTTTATTATGTTAGGCCTTCGAAGCCTGTCTGCGGCCCGTTCTTTCAACTACTACTACACTGACCGGTCTACTGCTGCCCGTGTACTCCTGGAACCAATTATAAAGTGCCTACAGCCTGTCCAATTTTATTATGTTAGGCCTTCGAAGCCTGTCTGCGGTCCCTCCTTCCACTAGGCCTCCACTGACCTGTCTACTGCTGCCCGTGTACCCCTGGAACCAATTATAAAGTGCCTACAGCCAGCCCATTTTATTATGTTAGGCCTTCGAAGCCTGTCTGCGGCCCGTTCTTTCAACTACTACTACACTGACCTGTCTACTGCTGCCCGTGTACCCCTGGAACATATTATAAAGTGCCTACAGCCTGTCCAATTTTGTTATGTTAGGCCTTCGAAGCCTGTCTGCGGTCCCTCCTTTCACTAGGCCTCCACTGACCTGTCTACTGCTGCCCGTGTACCCCTAGAACCAATTTTAAATTGCCTACAGCCATCCCATTTTATTATGTTAGGCCTTCGAAGCCTATCTGCGGCCCGTTCTTTCAACTACTACTACACTGACCTGTCTACTGCTGCCCGTGTACTCCTGGAACCAATTATAAAGTGCCTACAGCCTGTCCAATTTTATTATGTTAGGCCTTCGAAGCCTGTCTGGGGTCCCTCCTTCCACTAGGCCTCCACTGACCTGTCTACTGCTGCCCGTGTACCCCTGGAAACAATCATAAATTGCCTACAGCCAGCCCATTTTATTATGTTAGGCCTTCGAAGCCTGTCTGCGGCCCGTTCTTTCAACTACTACTACACTAACCTGTCTACTGCTGCCCGTGTAGTTATTTAGTTATAGTTATTAATTAAGGTTGAAGGAAGACTATATGTCCATCTAGTTCAACCCATAGCCTAACCTAACATGCCCTAACATGTTGATCCAGAGGAAGGCAAAAAAAACCCATGTGGCAAAGAGTAAGCTCCACATTGGGGAAAAAAATTCCTTCCCGACTCCACATACGGCAATCAGACTAGTTCCCTGGATCAACGCCCTATCAAGGAATCTAGTGTATATACCCTGTAACATTATACTTTTCCAGAAAGGTATCCAGTCCGCTCTTAAATTTAAGTAATGAATCACTCATTACAACATCATACGGCAGAGAGTTCCATAGTCTCACTGCTCTTACAGTAAAGAATCCGCGTCTGTTATTATGCTTAAACCTTTTTTCCTCCAACCGCAGAGGATGCCCCCTTGTCCCTGTTTCAGGTCTATGATTAAAAAGATCATCAGAAAGGTCTTTGTACTGTCCCCTCATATATTTATACATTAAAATAAGATCACCCCTTAGTCTTCGTTTTTCCAAACTAAATAGCCCCAAGTGTAATAACCTATCTTGGTATTGCAGACCCCCCAGTCCTCTAATAACCTTGGTCGCTCTTCTCTGCACCCGCTCCAGTTCAGCTATGTCTTTCTTATACACCGGAGACCAGAACTGTGCACAGTATTCTAAGTGTGGTCGAACTAGTGACTTGTATAGAGGTAAAATTATGTTCTCCTCATGAGCATCTATGCCTCTTTTAATGCATCCCATTATTTTATTTGCCTTTGTAGCAGCTGCCTGACACTGGCCACTGAATTTAAGTTTCTCATCCACCCATACACCCAGGTCTTTTTCATTGACGGTTTTGCCCAGAGTTTTAGAATTAAGCACATAATTATACATCTTATTACTTCTACCCAAGTGCATGACCTTACATTTATCCCCATTAAAGCTCATTTGCCATTTATCAGCCCAAGCTTCTAGTTTACATAAATCATCCTGTAATATAAAATTGTCCTCCTCTGTATTGATTACCCTGCAGAGTTTAGTGTCATCTGCAAATATTGAAATTCTACTCTGAATGCCCCCTACAAGGTCATTAATAAATATGTTAAAAAGTAGAGGGCCCAATACTGACCCCTGTGGTACCCCACTGCTAACCGCTACCCAGTCCGAGTGTGCTCCATTAATTACCACCCTTTGTTTCCTATCCCTGAGCCAGCTCTCAACCCACTTGCACATATTTTCCCCTATCCCCATTATTCTCATTTTATGTATCAACCTTTTGTGTGGCACCGTATCAAAAGCTTTTGAAAAGTCCATATACACTACATCCACTGGGTTCCCTTGGTCCAATCCGGAACTTACCTCTTCATAGAAACTCCTGGAACCAATCCAGGAGTGTACTCCTGGAACCAATTATAAAGTGCCTACAGCCTGTCCAATTTTATTATGTTAGGCCTTCGAAGCCTGTCTGCGGCCCGTTCTTTCAACTACTACTACACTGACCTGTCTACTGCTGCCCGTCTACTCCTGGAACCAATTATAAAGTGCCTACAGCCTGTCCAATTTTATTATGTTAGGCCTTCGAAGCCTGTCTGCGGTCCCTCCTTCCACTAGGCCTCCACTGACCTGTCTACTGCTGCCCGTGTACCCCTAGAACCAATTTTAAATTGCCTACAGCCAGCCCATTTTATTATGTTAGGCCTTCGAAGCCTGTCTGCGGCCCGTTCTTTCTACTACTACTACACTGACCAGTCTACTGCTGCCTGTGTACCCCTGGAACCTATTTAAAAGTGCCTACAGCCCAATATTTTTTTATGTTAGGCCTTTGAAGCCTGTCTGCGGCCCGTTCTTTCTACTACTACTACACTGACCAGTCTACTGCTGCCCGTGTACCCCTGGAACCAATGTTAAAGTGCCTACAGCCCAATATTGTTTTATGTTAGGCCTTCGAAGCCTGTCTGCGGCCCGTTGTTTCTACTACTCCTACACTGACCAGACCACTGCTGCCCGAGTACCCCTGGAACCTATTTTTTATTGCATAGAGCATCCTTTTTTTAATAGTAGGCGTACAAAGTCTGTCTGCGGTCCACTATTGAAATTGTCCTCCACTGCCCAGAGCAATGCTGCCTGTGTACCCCTGTAACCTTTTTTAAGCTGCAGTGAGCCACATTTTTGGTTTAAGGCCTACTACCTGTGTCTGTCTGCGCCACTCAATTCAGCTGTGTTCCTTTTAAAAAAGCTGAGCGTAAATAGTCTTGTTTTCAGCCTCTAGGAATTTTAAAACTGCATTGGGGGTACAACTTTGGTAGGGCCTACTAACGGTGTCTGCCGCCCCAAGGTGTGCCCCAGGTTTCCTCGCCATTGCTTCGGTCTTCCGACTCTCGTTTAGTAGTTGTTGCAAACTACACTGCATTAGGCCTACAAATTGGGTATGGGGTGTAGAGACGGTGTGTTCCACTCCAAGGTGTTCCCCAGGTTTCCCCGCCATTGCTTCGGTCTTCCGACTCTCGTTTAGTAGTTGTTGCAAACTACACTGCATTAGGCCTACAAATTGGGTATGGGGTGTAGAGAGATGGTGTGTTCCACTCCAAGGTGTTCTCCAGGTTGCCTTTCCTGAGCTTCTATCTTCAGGCTCTCGTTTAGTAGTTGTTGGAAACTACACTGCATTAGGCCTACAAATTGGGTATGGGGTGTAGAGAGATGGTGTGTTCCACTCCAAGGTGTTCTCCAGGTTGCCTTTCCTGAGCTTCTATCTTCAGGCTCTCGTTTAGTAGTTGTTGGAAACTACACTGCATTAGGCCTACAAATTGGGTATGGGGTGTAGAGAGACGGTGTGTTACACTCCAAGGTGTTCCCCAGGTTTCGTCCACATTGCTTCGATCTTCCTACTCTCGTTTAGTAGTTGTTGAAAACTACACTGCATTAGGCCTAAAAATTGGGTATGGGGTGTAGAGACGGTGTGTTCCACTCCAAGGTGTTCCCCAGGTTTCCTCGACATTGCTTCGGTCTTCCGACTCTCGTTTAGTAGTTGTTGCAAACTACACTGCATTAGGCCTACAAATTGGGTATGGGGTGTAGAGACGGTGTGTTCCACTCCAAGGTGTTCCCCAGGTTTCCTCGCCATTGCTTCGGTCTTCCGACTCTCGTTTAGTAGTTGTTGCAAACTACACTGCATTAGGCCTACAAATTGGGTATGGGGTGTAGAGACGGTGTGTTCCACTCCATGGTGTTCCCCAGGTTTCCTCGCCATTGCTTCGATCTTAATGCTCTCGTTTAGTAGTTGTTGGAAACTACACTGCATTAGGCCTACAAATTGGGTATGGGGTGTAGAGACGGTGTGTTCCACTCCAAGGTGTTCTACAGGTTGCCTTTCCTGAGCTTCTATCTTCAGGCTCTCGTTTAGTAGTTGTTGGAAACTACACTGCATTAGGCCTACAAATTGGGTATGGGGTGTAGAGAGATGGTGTGTTACACTCCAAGGTGTTCCCCAGGTTTCCTCGCCATTGCTTCGATCTTAATGCTCTCGTTTAGTAGTTGTTGGAAACTACACTGCATTAGGCCTACAAATTGGGTATGGGGTGTGGAGACGGTGTGTTCCACTCCAAGGTGTTCTCCAGGTTGCCTTTCCTGAGCTTCTATCTTCAGGCTCTTGTTAAATAGTGGTTAAATGGAACAACTGCATTTGGCGTACTAGTTGGTTTGGGGCTTACTAACAGTGTCTGCCGCTCCTTGCTGTTCTCCTGGTTTCCTGTCCTGAAATTCCATTTTCAGGCTCTCGTTAAGTAGTTGTTAATGTTAGACTGCATTTGGCCTACTAGTTGGGTTGGGGCCTACTATCGGTGTCTGCCACTCCTTGCTGTTCTCCTCCACTGAACAAAGCTGTGCCGCCTGTTTACTACGGTTGCCAATTTTGAACTGCATTTCGACTACTTACTGATTTGGGCCTACTCTCTGTGTCAGCCTCTCATTCCAGTTCTCCTCCTCCATTGCAATGCCCCCTGGTTAGTCCTGTGTTACCAATTTTGAACTGCATTTAGCCAACTTTATTCTTTGGGCCTATATCTGTGTTTCCTCCTCATCCTGCCCATTGCCCAGCCAGTGATAGATGAGTCTGCTGGTACATTGACCCATAACGCAAAATTCCCCGTGCACGCTACACAGCAAGATTGTGACCCTGCTGAAAGTCAGGTTCCTCTTCCCGCATACCATACCACCTTACACGGGGACAAAGAGGAAGGTGCAGATGAAAGTGCAGGTTCCTTCATCAGGTGGGGGGAGGAATACTAGTTGGCGACGTCACTGGCACAGGGCCTCTCATAGTACGCAAAAGTGTTGCTGCCGGTGGGAGGCGCCCCCGCCGTGCAAACACACCGCTGTACTTTGAGGGGCCCTGTGCCAGTGCCAACTAGTGGGCCCCCCCTGCTTGCTCAGGATCACTGCACTTGCAAAGTTTAAATACTTACCTCTCCCTGCTCCACTGCCGTGACGTGTTCCAGATTTCCTGGGCCCACTAATTACTTGAACCAGCCCTACCCCCCACAACTTTTAGCCAAATGACCCCCAATTTCAAATGCCTTCCAATTATTATAAGGTAAATTACGATTGACAAGCTTCTGTAAAAAGAATGGATGTTTTTGCCATTAAAATGGGCAGTGTAGGTGTTTTCCTGGCCTCCACTCACTGCCGACTATGCTCCCCCATTGACTTGCATTGGGTTTCGTGTTTCGGGCGATACCCGACTTTTCGCCATAATCGGCCGATTCCACTCGACTCGACTTCTAAGATAGTCGGGTTTCGCGAAACACGGCTCGACTCTAAAAAGGTCAAGGTCGCTCAACCCTAGTGATAGCTAAATGCTAGTGATTAGAAAGTGCTGCCACATACACAGTACATATCTAAGCCCAACTCCATGTTGTATACAGATAATAGTAAGTAAAGGTGATACGTGACCTGTACGTGCTGTGAAGAGCCCAAACGCGCGTTTCGCGTTAGCTTCGTCCGGAAGAGGAACAAGATGTACCATCTTGGAGAAATGATCGGTAACTACCCAGATGACAGTATTGTTACGGGACTTGGGCAAGCCCACAATGAAGTCCACCCCGACCATTTCCCATGGCCAATCTGCCACCGGCAGGGGATGTAACAAGCCTGTGGGTCTCTGCCGGGAAGGCCGGTTCTTGGCACAAGAAACACATGCCTGAACGTAGTCCCTAATGTCATGTGCCACCAATATGACCTCGCCAGAAGCTCAGTAGTCCTCTTGGTCCCGATGTGCCCACCCAACTTAGATGTGTAAGCCCAGGAGTGTAAGCCCAAGAGAGGCATGCTGAGCTCCCTCCAGGAGATATCTCCATTCGGAGAAGGCCATCTACATGGCCAGTAGCTCCCTGAACCGGATGGAATAATTCTTCTCTGCTGGTGAGAAAGACTTAGAGAAAAAGCAGAGCCGTTTCCGACCGTTAGCATCCTTCTGGTATAACACAGCTCCCGCATGGACAGAAGAGGCATCCACCTCCAGAATAAAGAGCTTATCCACATTTGGGCGATGTAACACAGGAGCCCTAGCAAAATGGGACTTTAAGGAGACTAAGGCCTCAGAGACCTACTTAGACCATAGCTTAGGTCTCTCTTCTTGGTGAGAGCTACCAAGAGAGACACCAGAGTAGAGAGAAGGGCAATGAACTGGTGGTAGTAGTTAATAAATCCCATAAAGCGCTGCACCGCTTTAAGGTGAATGTGGCTCCTGCCAGCTTAACACCGATTCCACCTTGGCAAGATCCATAGCCAAACCCTTGGCTGAGATGATATAGCCAAGGAATGGTAGGGAATCCTGCTCAAAGACACACTTCTCAAGTTTGGCGTAGAGAGAGTTGGCACGCAAAAGTTCAAAGACTCTGGCAACATCTCTACAATGAGCATCCAGATTACGAGAGAAAATAAGTATATCATCCAAATAGACAACTACTGAAGTGGATAACATCTCCCGAAAGATGTAATTGACTATGTCCTGGAAGATGGCCGGGGCATTACAGAGGCCGAATGGCATTACCAAGTATTCATAATGCCCGTCCCGTGTGTTAAATGCCATCTTCCATTCATCTTCCTCGTGAATGCGTATTAGATTATAGGCGCCTCGCAGATCTAACTTGGTAAATATCATTGCACCCTGCAGTCTATCAAACAGCTCCGAGATGAGTGGCAGAGGATATTTATTCTTGATGGTGATGGCGTTCAGACCCCTATAACCTATGCAAGGACTGTGTAAATGATATCTTCCGGGATATGCTCTCCGCCTCGGTCGTCGTCTATCTGGATGATATTCTCATCTACTCTCCAGATATTGACTCCCACCGGAGAGATGTTTGCAGAGTCTTTGACCTCTTACGGGCAAATTTCCTCTATGCCAAGTTGGAGAAATGTGTGTTTGAGCAGGATTCCTTACCTTTCCTAGGCTATATCATCTCCGCCCAGGGATTGGCTATGGACCCAACCAAACTACAGGCTGTGATGGACTGGCAAGAACCCTATTCTCTTAAAGCAGTGCAGCGCTTTATGGGGTTCAT
Source organism: Ranitomeya imitator (assembly GCF_032444005.1). NCBI lineage: Eukaryota > Metazoa > Chordata > Amphibia > Anura > Dendrobatidae > Ranitomeya > Ranitomeya imitator. The sequence continues at coordinate 779,919,478 of NC_091284.1, forward strand.
TAATTATTATAGCCAGTTCATCCCTCATTTCTCAACTTTGGTAGCTCCCTTTGTAGCCCTCACCAAGAAGGGAGCAAATCTCAAATTGTGGTCTGAGGAGGTCTCCAAGGCCTTCACTTCTATTAAGTCTCATTTTGTTAGCGCTCCCATCTTACATCGCCCCGATATTGATAAGCCATTTATAATGGAGGTATATGTTTCATCCGTTGGTGCTGGAGCAGTCCTCTCCCAAAAGGATGCTCAAGGTCGGAAGCATCCCTGCTTCTTCTTTTCCAAAACCTTCACACCAGCGGAGAGGAATTATTCCATCGGGGGCAGGGAGTTGCTAGCAATGAAGTTGGCTTTCTCTAAGTGGAGACACCTTTTGGAGAGGGCTCGCTTTCCCTTCCAAGTATTCACAGACCACAAAAACGTGGTCGACTTACAGAAAGCCCAGCGGCAAAATTCCCTGTTTTTCTCCCGGTTCCATTTCACCCTTCATTTTCTCTCCAGGGAGAAGAACATTCGTGCCGACGCGCTCTCTTGCTCCATTGTATCATCTGAGGAGGAGGAGCCTCGGCTTATTGTCCCTTCTTAGAGCCTGAAAACCAGGGCTCCGGTTTCGCTAGAGTCTGTGCCCCCGGGCAAGACTTTTGTATCAACTAACTTGCATCTGGAGGTTCTCTCTTGGGCTCACTCGTCCAGGGTGGGTGGACATTTTTGGACCAAAAGGACATCTGAGCTGCTGGCGAGGACATAATGGTGGCCGCATATGGCCCGTGATGTCAGAGACTATGTTCGGGCATGTGTCTCCTGCGCCAAGAACAAGTCCTCTCGACAACGGCCAGCTGGGTTACTTTACCCCCTGCCAGTGGCGGACAGGCCCTGGGAGATGGTCAGGATGGATTTTGTGGTGGGCTTACCCAAGTCACGTAGCTGCACCATTATTTGGGTGATCACCGACCATTTTTCCAAAATGGTGCACTTGGTGCCTCTTCCACAGCTACCTTCTGCACGGGCTCTGGCAGCGTTGTTTATTAAGTATACTACACGGTATGCCGGGCAAAATTGTCAGTGACCGGGGTCCCCAGTTTGCGCCCCGGTTCTGAAGAGAGCTTTGTCGTCTACTCAGCATTGAGTTGAATCTCTCTTCAGCATATCATCCCGAGACGAATGGGTTGGTAGAGAGGGCCAACCAGACTCTGGTCACATATCTGCGACATTTTGTTTCAGCCAGGCAGGATGACTGGGCATCCTTGCTATGTGGGTGGAGTTTGCGCTAAGCAATGCCGTAGCTGAGTCCACTGGTCAGACCCCATTCCTCCTTAACTACGGCCAGCATCCGCGGGTTCCTGTGCCTATGCCAGTGACTTTCGCTGACTCTAGGGTGGCAGACTGGGCCACGAGACATTTGGGACTGCACTCAGGATGCCATCCGGGCCTCCAAGGAGAGAATGAGGTCATCTGCCGATGCACATCGGCGCCCCGCTCCAACCTTTGCTCCTGGCAATTTAGTGTGGCTCTCCGCCCGTAAAATCAGGCTGCGAGTTGAATCCACAAAGTTTGCACTTCGCTACTTGGGTCCCTTCAAGGTCCTCGAACAGGTTAATCCTGTGGTCAACCATCTGGCCCTTCCTCCACGCCTTGGTATCACCGACACCTTTCATGTGTCCCTCTTAAAGCACGTACACATGTCCCGGTTTTCCGAGTTATCTGCCGGGACATCAGGTTCGTCTATGGACGATTATGAGGTGAACGCTATTTGGTGGATTGGAAGGGTTATGGCTCAGATGACAGGTCCTGGGAGCCTGCTGAGCACATTTGAGCTCCACAGCTCATTGCTGCCTTCGAGCGTAGTGAGGCCCAAGGAGGGGGGGTAATGTTAGGTGTCGAGTTCCTGCCTCTGCACAGGGGGAATCTCGAACCATCTCCGCTGCGGTCTCCCATTCTTCTCCAGCCGCAGTGGAGCCTGCTCAGCAGAGACGTCGGTCCCAGCGTCAGGCTGATACTGGACAACTGGTTACTGCTGCCCTTCCAGGCTCTGCCTTTGTAGCCAGCAGTGATCAGCAGCGAGTGGGTCTTTCTGGGAGCAAGTCCTGCTTTTCTCATACTGAGCATGCCCACGGGACGGCCTCCCATTGGAGGTCGGGGGGTCACATGCTCAGGTCCTGTTGCGGCTCCTATTGGTCCATCTGGAAGGTCTTGTAGCACTGCCGCTATAAAAAGTTTGCATGGCTGCTCAGCCATGCGCTAGTGTACATTTGAAAACGTGTGTGTGTTGATTAGTGCAAATCATTCTTTAATTATCCCCTCCATTGTGTATGACTGCTCGCGTAAGGTGGATGTCTGCTATCTAGCGCCCGGCTGAGCTATCAGCACAATAACACATGAAACAGCGTATAATTGCTGTGACCGCCAGTGTGACGCTGTGCGCTCTTAGGAGTGCTTTCCTGACCCAACTCTGGGTGGTTAGTGGTGTCCTCCAGAGTGGTACAGCACGCACTCTTGTGCATTTAAGTTACTTTCTCAGTTACTCTGATACCCCAATTGTGGTGTTGAGCGCAAGAGGTCTACATGAACTCTAATCCTGTGTCCTGGGATAGAGTTCAGTGATTCCTTGCTTGCGCTTTGTGCGGTACCGCGGCCCTGTTACGCAACAGGGTTCGCTTCCTTCATACAGGGTGAAGTTAACCCATGTGTGTATCCACATTGTACGACATATAGTCCGTCATTACTCAGCAGCACGTTCCATCTCTGCACGATGGACCCCGGGCTGCGAACACACCTCATACCTTCTCTCTAATTATTTGGTGCGTTCCGCTAGCCCTAACACCCATAAATTGCTCCATACCGTGTAATGGACCTGATATATTGCTCCATACAGAATAATGAGCCCCATATATTGCTCCATACCGTATAATGGACCCCATATATTGCTCCATACAGTATAGTGACCTCATATATTGCTCCATACAGAATGTGCTCCACATATTGCTCCATACAGAATAATGGACCCCATATAATGCTCCATACAGAATAATGGACCCCATTTATTGCTCCATAAAGTATAATGGACCCCATATATTGCTCCATACAGAATAATGAGCCCCATATATTGCCCCATACAGAAAAAGGACTCCATATATTGCTCTAAACAGTATAGTGGTCCCATATATTGCACCATATGAGTCGCCCCGCCTGGGCTGTGGGGTACTCGGTACCGAGTCCTGCAGTTCACAGGGGGGTGTCACGGTGGCGACAGGTGACGCCACCTGTGGTATTCAGTCAGTGGGGACTGACGCTGCTTTAAGGGGTCCTCTGGGGTGATGTTATGGCAGCTAGATGGTATAACTTCCCACAGCTGAAGTATATCCCCAGGGCTCCCGGAGTGTAGATGGAAGATGGTGAGGAGTGCAGTAAAAAATGAGGACACAGTTTACTGAAGACTTCAGCATCCGCAGTCCAGAGCACCAGATCACAGGGCAGCCAGGGTCAGGCCGGCTTGAAGGCAAGTTAGGAGTCCCCTTACCCAGGTGGAAATCAAAAGCCTTCCTCTGGCACCATGTTGTAGTCCCTTACGGCTTACAGCTCCAAATAAGGTCCTCACAGATGTTATCTTTCTCTCTGTCCCCCGGGTAGGATAGGACATAACCCATATAACTGGTGGCTTGAGGCTGTTTATAGGGACTCTAGCACGCCCCGGCCTCTGAGGGGTGCCACCGTGCCTCCTGGGTGTTAGGTCAGACAGGTAACTTGGAGTTCAGCTGTCCTGTGAGTCTCTGATGTAAGCCATAGAGGTCCTTACACCCTCGGTATTCCGACGACCAGTCTTTGCGCCTCAGAAAGAGGCAACCTGCTCGGGGCTGGTCTCCCCCTGGTATTCTCTCCTGTGCTTTGCTCTCCTGCACGTTCTCTGCAATGTATTCGGCTTTTTTTATGTCTCTTTCCAGGAGCACTGCGACTCCACAGCTCCGTAAAAACCTTCTGCTGCCTCAGACTGATCCAGTCCGTCTCCTGACTGGACCTTCCTGGAACTCACTTTCCCTACAGACTACCAGCTATATATATATGGGGAGTCACCTAGCAAGTAGGATCAAAAGCTCCCCCTGGTGGCCTGGAGTGTGAATGTGTTGCATGTTTGTGGTACCTGGTTGCAGTTATCGCTTCTTGCGTTCAAGCGTAACATCACACTCCCCGTGAGGAAAGCAATGCTACTGTGACGACTAGGACCCTGGGGCGCCACACGCCCCCCCCCCCTGCCCGTTACATCCAGTACTCCCGGACTGGGAAAAGAACAACAACAATACAGATTAGCAAAAAGACATACAATTCTTGAAATGCTATAATCTTATAAAACAAATCAAGTGTTCTCACCTCCTTTATGGGAGGTGAGAACACTTGAATGTTACAATAACTATTTACATTGTATACATACTTTTGAGAATAGAAAACAGTATGATAACTAACTATGAAATGCTATTACCCGCTGCGGGTATACTATCTTAAGGCTTCAAAGTGCAAAACAACCATTTTCTTTATTCAAGTGCAAAACTTTCAATCAACCCCCACGGGCTCACTATATCATTTCAAAGTGCATCACAAGATATCTTCATAACTATCTGCATACAATACTATCTAAGTTCAAATCTCAATTTTATTTTTATTCACTATAATAACTCTTTAATATATTAACTTTCTATCAACATTCAAGTCTTTCAATACCGAGGCAGTGCAATTAATACTCAAGTTAATCATTAACTTTAGAACAGCAGCAACGATGCGATGGACCCGTCATTAACCCTCAACGTTGGTTTGGGCGGGCTACAAGGCATGTATCCAGACCTGGAATCGTGCCGCGCCAAACAGGTTTTTCTTCAGGTCTCTGTAAAGCAAAGCAACTTGCACTGTAAAGTTGGAGCAGTCTTTTTAAAAGCTCCTTTGTAAAACCAGTAGGAAGCACCTTTAAGAAACTATTTACAATGGATAGTTTTTGATCATGCTCAGTTCATGATTTACAGTTCTTTAAATGGATGAACTCTGCAACAGCGGATGCCTTTTAATGTGGACCCCTTTAAGTAGAAACCCTGGTCAGGATTAATGGACTTGTGAACAGCAACAGTCATTTTAGAAACTTGTAGCAAAAGAGTTAACTTAACTATTTACAGTTGTTTTCAGATTTTTACTTTAATTGTGGCATTGACCAAGGTAGCCCCTGCGGAGGTGGGCGGCTACCGGGTAACACATAGAGCACATCCACGCTTCGGATTGGAGCTTGAATGCCCACGGATTTCTGCTCAATGACAGTTCTGGTACATCTGGAGCACAGGATGACTGGTGCTCTGTGAGGAATGGATTTAGAAGTCAACTGGCCAGTTGATGGCGTTGGCGGGCAACGTGGAGCCACTGGTGGTGATGGCTCAAGGTCGTGAGTGGAAGATTCCAGAACCTTCGGTACACATCAGTGTACGTATAGGGTATACCACCCTTTGTCTCCCCCGTGTCTAGTGTAGGTCACACAGTCACCGGGATAGAGGTCCCTGTCCGGGTGTCCCTCTATTAGGTGCGCCTCCACATCACGCCTGGTGTTGAATACCTCCGGATAAAGGTCAGGTTCTTTAATAAACCCCCACCCAGCTTTGAGGCGGAATGTCACCACGGTACCTTGTCTCCGCAGGCCCCTGTCCTCATGGCTTCCCTTCCTGGTTCGGGCTTTAGCCTGCAGGTCTTTCTCCTTTGCAGCTTGGCACCGGAGCTCCTGCCCCTTTCTTCCTGCTCCCGTTTGAGCGTCTGCTGCTGGCGATACTCCTCTTGGCTGATGACCTCCACCTGCTCCCCTTCCGCTTGGGCCTCCCCGGGGAACCCGATCAGGTCAGTGGTGGTATGCTTCCACCGGAAGTTTACCCATTCTCCCTGGATATTTACGGTCTTATTTGTCGGTTTCAGCGGGGTGTCATGGCTCTGCAGGGTCTCCCAGGGTCACTCCCACTCTAGGTGGCTACACACCAGGCCGGGTGGTGGTGGCGGTGGCGGGGAGTCTATAGGCACTAGGAGGGTTTCCTCAGCTACCGGGGCAGGGTTGGTGGTCCTACCTGCTGCCACGGTGTCTCCGATGCCAGTCCCTTCCGCTGCCAGCAGGCTTTGGCTCCAGGGGTCGTCTGCGCTGCTGCTTGCTGATGTTTGCAGCTGCGCGGTACCAGGAGCGCCAGAGCTGATGGCATAACTCCTCCACCGCGCCGAGAACCTCTGGGTCCATCGGTGACGACAGGACATTTTCCTCCTCCAATTGGTCAAAGTAGGTGCGGGCTTTCTCCCCCTCCTCCGTGAGACCTCCGCTCGCCATCTTGCCAACCAGGTCTGCTTTGACGTCTTCCTGTTCTGGGCGGTCACTGCTCCTTCCCTCTCCATCCCAGACTAGGAGGCGGATCTCTTTTGTTGATGGACATATCCTTTGGACATAGTAATACTTGTGGGGGGCGGTACTACTTTCGCGCTGTTTTTACATGTTCCGCCCACGACAACACGTCCCACTCCTCCTGCACGACACATGGTGCTCTAATGGAGGCAGTTTTGGCAGCAATTTTTGGCGGTAAATCACAGTAAACAGTCTTTCAATATAGCACAGTTCAAGCACAGTCTTTTAGTTGCACATGACCCAATTTGCTTGGTCAGTCCATCCTGTTCGTGATGCCAAGATGGGTCGCCCCGCCAGGGCCGTGGGGTACTCGGTACCGGGTCCTGCAGTTCACTGGGGGTTGTCACGGTGGCGACCCGGTCCGTGGCCCAGGGCGCCCATGTAAAAGGAAAAGGTCTATAAAGGGAATAAAGTTGTGTTCGTGACGCCACCTGTGGTATTCGGTCAGTGGGGACCGACGCTGCTTTAAGGGGTCCTCTGGGGTGATGTTATGGCAGCTAGATGGTATAACTTCCCACAGCTGAAGTATATCCCCAGGGCTCCCAGTGTGTACATGGAAGATGGTGAGGAGTGCAGTAAAGAATGAGGACACAGGTTTGCAGTCTCTTTACCTTGGTTTACTGAAGACTTCAGCATCCGCAGTCCAGAGCACCAGATCACAGGACAGGCTGGGTCAGGCCGGCTTGAATGCAAGTTAGGAGCTCCCTTATCCAGGTGGAAATCAAAAGCCTTCCTCTAGCTCTGTGGTGCTGTAGTCCCTTACAGCTCAAAGCTCCACATAAGGTCCTCACAGATGTTATCTCTCTCTTTGTCCCCCGGGAAGGATAGGACATAACCCATATGACTGGTGGCTTGAGGCTGTTTATAGGGACTCTAGCATGCCCCGGCCTCTGAGGGGTGCCACCGTGCCTCCTGGGTGTTAGGTCAGACAGGTAACTTGGAGTTCAGCTGTCCTGCCGGTTTCTGATGTAAGCCATAGAGGTCCTTACACCCTCGATGTTCCGGCTACCGGTCTCTGCGCCTCAGAAGGAGGCAGCCTGCTCGGGGATGGTCTCCCCCTGGTATTCTCTCCTGTGCTTTGCTCTCCTGTACGCTCTCTGCAATGTATTCGGCTTTCTTTATGTCTCATTCCAGGAGCACTGCGACTCCACAGCTCCGTAAAAACCTGCTGCCTCAGACTGATCCAGTCCGTCTCCTGACTGGACCTTCCTGGAACTCCCTCACTTTCCCTACAGACGACCAGTTATATATATATGGGGAGTCACCTAGCAAGTAGGATCAAAAGCTCCCCCTGGTGGCTTGGAGTGTGAATGTGTTTGTGGTACCTGGATGCAGTTATCCCTTCTTGCCTTCAAGCGTAACATCACACTCCCCGTGAGGAAAGCAATGCTACTGTGATGACCAGGACCCTGGGGCACCACACATACAGAATAATGAGCCCCATATATTGCTCCATACAGAATAATAGACCCCATATAATGCTCTATACAGAATAATGAGCCCCATATATTGCTCTATACAGTATAATGGACCCCATATATTGCTCTATACAGTATAGTGGCCCTATATATTGCTCCATACAGAATAATGAGCCCCATATATTGCGCCATACAGAACAATGAGCCCCATATAATGCTCTATATAGAATAATGGACCCTATATAATGCTTCATACACTATAATGAGCCCCATATATTGCTCCATACAGTATAATGGACCCCATATATTGTTCCATACAGTATAGTGGCCCCATATATTGCTCCATACAGAATAATGAGCACCATATATTGCTCCATACAGCATAATGGACCCCATATAATGCTCCATACAGTATAATGTGCCCCATATATTGCTCCATACAGTATAATGTGCCCCATATATTGCTACATACAGAATAATGGACCCCATATATTGCTCCATAAAGTATAGTGGACCCCATATATTGCTACATACAGTATAGTGACCCCATATATTGCTCCATACAGTATAATGAGCCCCATATATTGCTCCATACAGTATAATGGACCCAATATATTGCTCCATACAGTATAGTGGCCCCATATAATAATAATAATATTAATAATAATAATCTTTATATAGCGCCAACATATTCCGCATCGCTTTACAGTTTCAAATGCAAGTCATAATTAACAACGTTAACAATACAATAATTAAAGCACAATAAGACGACCCTGCTTGTGGGAGCTTACAATCTACAATTTATGCTCCATACAGAATAACGAGCCCCATATATTGCTCCATACAGAATAACGAGCCCCATATATTGCTCCATACAGAATAGCGAGCCCCATATATTGCTCCATACAGTATAGTGGCCCCAAAAATTGCTCCATACAGTATAGTGGCCCCATATAATGCTCCATCTACTATATAATTGTCTAAAGGTCACTTCCGTCTTTCTGTCTGTCTTTCTGTCTGTCTGTCACGGAAATCCCGCGTCACTGATTGGTCGCGGCCAGCTGGCGATGGGCACAGTCCGGCCGCGAAATGGCCGCCCACTCCATACTTTCCCCCAGTCAGCTCCCACATAGCATTAAAAGGACTGCCTTACACCGCGGCATAACGCGGTGTAAGGCAGTCCATTAACGCTGCCATTAACCCTCTGTGTGACCAACTTTTTACTATTGATGCTGCCTATGCAGCATCAATAGTAAAAACATGTAATGTTAAAAAATAATTAAAAAAATAAAAAAATCATTATATACTCACCCTCCGACGGCCCCCGGATCCAGCCCAGGCCTTTCCGGCTCCTCGGGCGCCGCTCCCGTCGCAATAATGCATTGCGGCAATGACCGGAGATGACGAGGCGGGCTCGCGAGACCGCTACATCATCACGTGTTATTGCTGTTTGGGACCGGAGCGGCGCGCGAGGAGCGGGAAAGGCCTGGGATGGATCTGAGGGCTGTCGGAGGGTGAGTATATAACTATTTTTTATTTTAATTCTTTTTTTAACAGGGATATGGTGCCCACATTGCTATATACTGCTTGGGCTGTTATATACTACGTGGGCAGTGTTATATACTGCGTGGGCTGTGTTATATACTGCATGGGCTGTGTTATATACTACGTGGGCAGTGTTATATACTGCGTGGGCTGTGTTATATACTGCGTGGGCTGTGTTATATACTACGTGGGCAGTGTTATATACTGTGTGGGATGTGTTATATACTACGTGGGCAGTGTTATATACTGTGTGGGCTGTGTTATATACTACGTGGGCAGTGTTATATACTGCCTTGGCTGTGTTATATAGTACGTCGGCTGTGCAATATAATACGTGGCTGTGCTATATACTATGTGGGCTGTATAATATACTACGTGGCTGTGTAATATACTGCGTGGCCTGTGCTATATACTGCGTGGGCTGTGCTATATACTACGTGGCTGTGCAATATACTACGTGCCTGTGCAATATACTATGTGGCTGTGCAATATACTATGTGGGCTGTGCAATATACTACGTGGCTGTTCAATATACTACGTGGGCTGTGCTACATACTACGTGGCTGTGCAATATACTACTTGGGCTGTGTTATATACTACGTGGCTGTGTTATACACTACGTGGGCTGTGTTATACACTACGTTGGCTGTGTTATATACTGCGTGGGCTGTTATATACTACGTCACTGTGCTATATACTATGTGGGCTGTGTAATATACTATGTGGCTGTGTAATATACTGCGTGGCTGTGCTCTATACTATGTGGGCTGTGCAATATACTACGTGGCTGTGCAATATACGTGGGCTGTGCAATATACTACATGGGCTGTGGTACATACTACGTGGCTGTGCAATATACTACGTGAGCTGTGTTATATACTACGTGGCTGTGTTATACACTACTTGGGCTGCAGAGGTGTATCTAGGATTTCTGGCACCCAGGGCAAGAATTCATTTTAGCGCACCCCCCCCCCCCCCCCCCCCCAGGACATATGCGATTTGCACACTTGCTCATGTACCAACGAGCCTCTCTCCCTAATGCTCTCAATATTCAGTGAAAAACTGAGAGAAGCAGAAGAGAAGCTCGTTGTCACAGGACCATAAGTATGAAAATCGCATATGAGTGAAGTGTCCATGTGACGACTACTGGAACCTGCAGAGCTGAATCCTGAGATCGCAGCTTCTGAATTCTCACAACTAATGCACTGCACACTTTTAGGATTCTCCCTTGCAGGTGGACAGTCATGTCAGCACAAGCATGTGATTTGTATAATTCTGACCACATTCTGACTAGACGTGCCCGGCCTCGCTCAGTTCATTTTCATTGAGTGAGGCCACACATGTCTAGTCAGTACGTGACTGCATGTATGTAAATCGCCAGTAGAACAGATTCCTGACAGCGTGCAGTTTGTGCTCTGGGAAGTCAGAAGTCTGCAGTCACAAAGAATGACTGCAGACTCATTACAAAGATGGACATCCCCTTTAATGCTCCTAACATAAATAAAAACACATAGTAAATATAGAAAAACTGACCGAACAGCAATCTAATCTGAACTGGTGCATAACCAAAAAAGTCATATAGCAAATAGATTAATGGCTGCACTCAAAATTAATCTGTGCTAGAGCAAGGAAATGTGCGATACATGAAATGGGAATAGCATAATGGCTTGTGAAATATATGAAATAACACATGAGATTCTTAGCACAAGATTTGGCCAAAAGTTGTGAGCCCATCCACCAATCGTCAAGGTAATCTCAGAACGGATGGGTACCTGAGCTGACTGCCTAGTGTGAACACTTACCTATGGCTAATAACGTGGTAAAGCCTGCTTATATAGGAAGCTCAGAACCAACTGTGTTTGGATGTAGTTAAAATCACAGCATGGTGAAGGGCGGGGCGTTCAAGTCAGAAAAAAATAGTACATAGTAAATATAGAAAAACTGACCGAACAGCAATCTAATCTGAACTGGTGCATAAGAATCTCATGTGTTTTTTCATATATTTCACAAGCCATTATGCTATTCCCATTTCATGTATCACACATTTCCTTGCTCTAGCACAGATTAATTTTGAGTGCAGCCATTAATCTATTTGCTATAAATAAAAACATGAGAGTTAGTATCACAAATAACATTTACATCCAGGTACCTTATAAATGACGTCGTCTCTGGAGCCGATCTCCTTCTTTTCTTCATCTTGTCCAGACCCCATGATGAGTTTTCTCATCCACAGTTCATCGCTGCAAACCTCCATCTTCTCCGCTCTTTTGCAGAAAATCTCTACACGATACCCTTAAAGATACTAGTGTCATAATGCTCCTGAATAAAAAAATTGCCCCTCACTATATTGTCTGCACAAAATATGACCCCCACACTGTCCCTCTTATGGTACATGCTCTTCACACTGATCTCTCCTTTCCATACCGGCCCCCTCTTCACACTGTCCTCTCACATTGTGTCCCCCTATAGGGCCCAGTATTTATACTGTACTCTCATCACACTCCCCCTCCATGGTATACTGTCCCCTCCTGGCTGTGCCCTTACACTGTCCCTCCATGCTAGGCCCCCACTACCCAGTTTCTATTCTGTGCCCAATCACTTTTCTCCCCCCATACTGTCTCCTCACACTATTCCCATCCCTCCTCATACTGTCTCCTCTCACATCCCCCTGTTCACCATACTGTCTCCTCATATATTTCCCCCTCACTTTGTACATTGCCTGCTCACCTGACTCCCCATACTGTGTCTGCACACATCCCATCACCCTCACTCCCCGTACTGTCCTTATACATTTTTCACATCGCTACTCATACTGTGTCCACATACATTCCCCCGTTCGCTCCTCATACTGACTGCACCCATCCCCCATACTGTTTCCTCAGATATGCCCACCATTCCCCAGTACTGTTTCCTCATACATGCCCCCTATTCCCCAGTACTGTTTCCTGATACATGCCCCCAATTCCCCCGTACTGTTTCCTCATACATGCCCCCCATTCCATGTACTGTTTCCTCATACATGCCCCCTATTCCCATTACTGTTTCCTCATACATGCCCCCCATTCTCCTGTACTGTTTCCTCATATATGCCCATTATTTTCCTCTACTCCACCCCATCATTGCTCTCTTCACCACTTCCATCTTTGCCTTCTCCACCACGAGTATCATTGCTTTCTCCCCCACCACCCCATAATTTCCCATTCCACAACCTCCATCATTTCCTCCTTCCCCAGCACTCCCATCATTGCCCATTCCACCACCTCCATCATTTCCTACTTTGCCTTTTCCACCACATCCATCATTTTCTCTTCCCCCACCATCTACATCATTGCCCTTTCCACCACCATCATCATTGTCCTTTCCGCCGCCATCACCATACTTGCCCATTCCACCACCTCCATCATTTTCTCCCCCTCCAATATCATCAGTGTGCTTTCCACCTCCACCATCCTTGTCCATTCTACCACCTCCATCATTTCTTCCCCCCTCATTATTGCCCTTTCCACCACCTCCATGCTTTCCTCCTCCCCACCATCATTGTATTCTCCCCCCACCACCATTATTGCCCATTCCAATTTCCACCTCCATCATTGCCTCCCCCACCATCAATGCCCATTCCACCTCCATTATTGCCCATTCCACCACATCCATCATTTCCTCCTCCCCCTCCATCCCAATTATTGCCCTCTCCCCGTCAGCCCCAGCCTCTCCTCCCCATACACACACAAAACCATTTACCTCTCTGCATATTCACCCGCAGCGCTACGCATGCACACACACAGCACCTCTCACCTATATACACACACGCACGACACACACACAGCACCTCACCTCTATATATATATATATATATACACACAGCACCTCTCTATACAGACACACACACACAGCACCTCTATATATACACACACACAGCACCTCTATATATACACACACACACACAGCACCTATATATATACACACACAGCACCTCTATATATACACACACACAAAACCTCTCACCTCTCCACACGCTCTGCAGCAGCATCTCATCGCCTTCCTCTGACACAGCCGGCCGCTGAATGATGACGTCATCCAGCGGCGCTGCCTGTGTGAGAGGAAGCGCAGGCAGGAAGACAGATCGCTGCAGCTCCGCTGATATTTTCTCTTGTCGGCAGCAAAGCTGCAGGGATTTCTCCCTGCACGTCACAACCACCCTGCAGGGGCCCCCCTCCATCTCCGCCGGATCCCGGTGCAGCCGCACAGGCTGCACATGCGGTATGTCCGCACATGTTGAGAGCCAGCGAGCTTCCGCTTCTCTGTGTCGGCTGTCAGCTTGACAGTCGGCACAGAGAACAGCCGACTCTCAATCCGGGGGGCGGCAGAATGCAGCCGCCGGGGGAGACATTGCGGACCGCCAAATTAGGCGGCCCGACTGCGCCCCCCTGCCGGCTGCCCCTGCTGCCCCCCCCCCCTAGATGCGCCACTGGTGGGCTGTGTTATACACTACATGGGCTGTGTTATATACTGCGTGGGCTGTCATATACTACGTGATCTGTGTTATATACTACGTGGCCGGCCGCGAACAATCAGCGACAGGCGCACTCTGGATGCGAATTGGCCCGGGATTTGAACCACGCTTCGCTAATTAGTTGCACCCGGCCAGCCGAATTCTTTGTATTTATTGTAATATTCTAAAATACCTGATGCGTTTGAATCAGGCTACCATCTAGTACAGAATAACGAGCCCCATATATTCCTCCATACAGAACAATGGACCCCATATATTGCTCCATACATAATAATGGACCCCATATATTGCTCCATACAGAATAATGGACCCCATATATTGCTCCATACAGAATAATGGACCCCATATAATGCTCCATACAGTATAATGGGCCTCATATATTGCACCATACAGTATAATGGACCCCATATAATGCTCCATATTATCTATGTCCTATCTATCCATTATATAGCGATCATATATTATCTACCTATTATCTATGTATCTACCTCTCTCTAGTCTGTGTCTCAGTTGCTGCTGCTCGCACGCACACTCAGTCACAGGCACACTCAGTCACAGGCACACTCAGTCACAGGCACACTCAGTCGCACGCACACTCAGTCGCACGCACACTCAGTCGCACGCACACTCAGTCGCACGCACACTCAGTCACAGGCACACTCAGTCGCACGCACACTCAGTCGCACGCACACTCAGTCGCACGCACACTCAGTCACAGGCACACTCAGTCACAGGCACACTCAGTCGCAGGCACACTCAGTCGCACGCACACTCAGTCACAGGCACACTCAGTCACAGGCACACTCAGTCGCACGCACACTCAGTCGCACGCACAGTCAGTCGCAGGCACACTCAGTCGCAGGCACACTCAGTCGCAGGCACACTCAGTCGCAGGCACACTCAGTCGCACGCACACTCAGTCGCAGACATACTCAGTCGCACGCACACTCAGTCGCACGCACACTCAGTCGCAGGCACACTCAGTCGCAGGCACACTCAGTCGCAGGCACACTCAGTCGCAGGCACTCAGTCACAGGCACACTCAGTCGCACGCACAGTCAGTCGCAGGCACACTCAGTCACAGGCACACTCAGTCACAGGCACACTCAGTCGCACGCACACTCAGTCGCAGGCACACTCAGTCGCACGCACACTCAGTCGCACGCCCACTCAGTCGCACGCACACTCAGTCGCAGGCACTCAGTCACAGGCACACTCAGTCGCACGCACAGTCAGTCGCAGGCACACTCAGTCACAGGCACACTCAGTCGCAGGCACTCAGTCACAGGCACACTCAGTCGCACGCACAGTCAGTCGCAGGCACACTCAGTCGCACGCACAGTCAGTTGCAGGCACTCAGTCACAGGCACACTCAGTCGCACGCACACTCAGTCGCACGCCCACTCAGTCGCACGCACAGTCAGTCGCAGGCACACTCAGTCACAGGCACACTCAGTCGCAGGCACTCAGTCACAGGCACACTCAGTCGCACGCACACTCAGTCACAGGCACACTCAGTCGCACGCACAGTCAGTCGCAGGCACTCAGTCACAGGCACACTCAGTCGCACGCACAGTCAGTCGCAGGCACACTCAGTCGCACGCACAGTCAGTTGCAGGCACTCAGTCACAGGCACACTCAGTCGCACGCACAGTCAGTCGCACGCACACTCAGTCACAGGCACACTCAGTCGCACGCACAGTCAGTCGCAGGCACTCAGTCACAGGCACACTCAGTCGCACGCAGTCAGTCGCAGGCACACTCAGTCACAGGCACACTCAGTCGCACGCACAGTCAGTCGCACGCACACTCAGTCACAGGCACACTCAGTCGCACGCACACTCAGTCACAGGCACACTCAGTCGCACGCACAGTCAGTCGCAGGCACTCAGTCACAGGCACACTCAGTCGCACGCACAGTCAGTCGCAGGCACACTCAGTCGCACGCACAGTCAGTTGCAGGCACTCAGTCACAGGCACACTCAGTCGCACGCACAGTCAGTCGCACGCACACTCAGTCACAGGCACACTCAGTCGCACGCACAGTCAGTCGCAGGCACTCAGTCACAGGCACACTCAGTCGCACGCAGTCAGTCGCAGGCACACTCAGTCACAGGCACACTCAGTCGCACGCACAGTCAGTCGCACGCACACTCAGTCACAGGCACACTCAGTCGCACGCACAGTCAGTCGCAGGCACTCAGTCACAGGCACACTCAGTCGCACGCACAGTCAGTCGCACGCACACTCAGTCACAGGCACACTCAGTCGCACGCACAGTCAGTCGCACGCACACTCAGTCACAGGCACACTCAGTCGCACGCACAGTCAGTCGCAGGCACTCAGTCACAGGCACACTCAGTCGCACGCAGTCAGTCGCAGGCACACTCAGTCACAGGCACACTCAGTCGCACGCACAGTCAGTCGCACGCACACTCAGTCACAGGCACACTCAGTCGCACGCACACTCAGTCACAGGCACACTCAGTCGCACGCACAGTCAGTCGCAGGCACTCAGTCACAGGCACACTCAGTCGCACGCACAGTCAGTCGCAGGCACACTCAGTCGCACGCACAGTCAGTTGCAGGCACTCAGTCACAGGCACACTCAGTCGCACGCACAGTCAGTCGCACGCACACTCAGTCACAGGCACACTCAGTCGCACGCACAGTCAGTCGCAGGCACTCAGTCACAGGCACACTCAGTCGCACGCAGTCAGTCGCAGGCACACTCAGTCACAGGCACACTCAGTCGCACGCACAGTCAGTCGCACGCACACTCAGTCACAGGCACACTCAGTCGCACGCACAGTCAGTCGCAGGCACTCAGTCACAGGCACACTCAGTCGCACGCACAGTCAGTCGCACGCACACTCAGTCACAGGCACACTCAGTCGCACGCACAGTCAGTCGCACGCACACTCAGTCACAGGCACACTCAGTCGCACGCACAGTCAGTCACAGGCACACTCCCGGCAGAGCTGTGGCAGGGGGGTTACCCTCGGTGAATCCCCTCCAGATGTTGTCGCCAACTGCCAGTCACGTGATGTGCGGGCACTCAGCCCTCTGCTGGAGGAGGAGGAGGATACAGGTGTCCGGGCGTGCGCCGTGTGCCAGCCTCCAGAGCCTCCACCGCCGCCGCACTCCTGTCCTGGCTCAGAACCGCCGCTTACAGCTGAGAGGAACGGAACCGGCTGGAGGAGGGCAGCGCCTGACACCCGGGCAGCACCTGACACCCGGGCAGCGCCTGACACCCGGGCAGCACATGGCACCCTGACACCCGGGCAGCACATGGCACCCTGACACCCGGGCAGCACAGGGCACCCTGACACCCGGGCAGCACATGGCACCCTGACACCCGGGCAGCACATGACACCCGGGCAGCACAGGGCTGGGAAAAGTTGCCTGGATGAAGCCCCGTCAGCCCCGGCATTCCTCTGGGGATGAGTCTACAGTCCGACACCATCTCCTTGTCAGGACCCGGGCACCAGGTGAGGGGCGCAGAGCCCGGAACACCCGGCACCGGCCGCGCACACCCGCCCAGCCTTACTGGGTTATTAGTGCATTATTATCTAGCATTAGGATTAATATTTATTATGTGTAATTGTTACTGTTATTATTGGTAACAGATGTGGAATTATAATATTGTTATTACTATTATTATTTCTATTGCTATTATCATCAGTACTATTATTTTTATTGTTTTTTGATTATTGTTATTATGATTTTCAATATTATTATTACTGCTACTATTATTTGTATTGTTTTTTTTATTGTTATTATTGTTATTATTAGTGTTAGATGTGGAATTATAAGATTGTTATTACTATTATTTCTATTGTTATTATTATCATTACTACAATTATTTTTATTGTTTTTATTATTATTATTATTATTATGATTTTAATATTATTATTACTGCTTTTATTACTTGTATTGTTTTTTTGCTATTATTATTGTTATTATTAATATTAGTTGTGGAATTATAATATTATTATTATTATTATTATTATTGTTATTATTACTATTATTATTATTGCTGTTGTTATTATTATTAGTAGTAGTTGTATAATTATTTATTATTAGATTTATATTTTTTTAATTATTGTTATTCTTACAATTATTTCTTACTCCTCTGGTGATTGGGTCTCCAGTGACTTTTTAGTAGTAAATCTGTCTTTGGCGCTGTGCGGTGGCATCTATGTGCCCACTTGCCACCATGGAAGATGCCAGGTTCCCCCACTGATTGTGAGAGCCTGGGACCTGGCACTGTACATGGCAGCCATGTATCACCTGTGTGTTAGTGCCCTGGCACAGAGAATGGCATATACGTGTGCATGTTGTGTATGTGTTATGTAGTTATTGAGCACATGTCATGTTATAAATGTAATATCATGTTATATATTTTATGACCTGGCACTGAACGTCTTATACTACACCTGTACTACATGGTATATTGTGTATGGGTGCAGACAGTGACTTGGTACTACACATGTTATATCTGTACCATCTGGCTATTGTAACATGGCAGTACACTTGTACTACATGGTATATTGTATATGGGTGCAGACAGTGACTTGGTACTACACATGTTATATCTTTACCACCTGACTATTGTAACATGGCAGTACACCTGTACTACATGGTATATTGTATATGGGTGCAGACAGTGACTTGGCACATGAAGTCTGTTACAACTTACCAGGTGGTACAAATCTATATATATAATTGTCTAAGGGTTTTTCTGTCTGTCTGCCCTGGAAATCCCGCGTCTCTGATTGGTCGAGGCCGCTAGGCCTCGACCAATCAGCGACGGGCACAGCATGGCGACGATGATGTCATAAAGGTTGCCTCGACCAATCAGCGACGGGCACAGTCTGCCGTGAATTCGCCTCGACCAATTAGCAACGGGCACAGTATCGACGTAGATGTCATAATGCTTGCCATGGCGACGATGATGTCATAAAGGTTGCCTCGACCAATCAGCGACGGGCACAGTCTGCCGCGAATTCGCCTCGACCAATCAGCGACGGGCACAGTATCGACGTAGATGTCATAATGGTTGCCATGGCGACGATGATGTCATAAAGGTTGCCTCGACCAATCAGCGACGGGCACAGTCTGCCGCGAATTCGCCTCGACCAATCAGCGACGGGCACAGTATCGACGTAGATGTCATAATGGTTGCCATGGCGACGATGATGTCATAAAGGTTGCCTCGACCAATCAGCGACGGGCACAGTCTGCCGCGAATTCGCCTCGACCAATCAGCGACGGGCACAGTATCGACGTAGATGTCATAATGGTTGCCATGGCGACGATGATGTCATAAAGGTTGCCTCGACCAATCAGCGACGGGCACAGTCTGCCGTGAATTCGCCTCGACCAATCAGCGACGGGCACAGTATCGACGTAGATGTCATAATGGTTGCCATGGTGACGATGATGTCATAAAGGTTGCCTCGACCAATCAGCGACGGGCACAGTCTGCCGCGAATTCTGGAATCATCATTGTCCATATACTACGGGGACATGCATATTCTAGAATACCCCATGCGTTAGAATCATGCCACAATCTAGTATAACAGATTTCTTGTGCCAAGTCACTGCCTGCACCCAGATACAATATACCATATAGTACAGGTGTACTGCCATGTTACAATAGTAAGGTGGTACAGATATATGAGAGTGCAGGCACTACACCTGTACCATCTGGTATATTATGTATGGGTGCAGTAGTGACCTGGCACTATAGTATTGCACCTGTACAGCCTGGCATGATGTGTATTGCTGTCTTGGCACTTTCCTGTTATATCTGTATTACCTTGCACGTTGTGTGTGGGTGCCGGAACTGACTGGGCAATACAGATATCTCGTACGCTTTGGTCCAGGAATATTTGGCCAGTGATGGATCTTCGTGATATCAGGTCCGGATGACGCTATTTTGTATTTAAAATGAAACAACTGAGATGTAGTTGAAGTGAAGACTTTTAGGTTTAATTAAAGGGGTTGTACCAAAATATGCTATAAAATATGTAGGGATTGCCACCTTATACCTGGGTTCTCCCCTTGTCTGAATGGGAGAGCTAAGTGTTTAAATGGTCGGCAATGTAATAACTAGCGGGGCCACGTCCACCCAGTAAAGGGCAGCTCTTCATTAGCAGTTGTCGTTGTCTGGTGGGGCCATCCCATAAGAGTGTATGGTAAAGGTGGTCTTACTGAAACAGCACAAGAAGTCCTGAGGAATGGGGGCCGTCTTTTTCTAACCTATAAGGGGGAGCACAGGTTCATGGAGGACTCATGGCAGCTATAATTTGCATAATTACAAAATGCCCTTATTATTAGGCCAAATTCATATGTTAGTTTTTCATCTCTTATGGAAAAAGACATGCCATTACAATATAAACCTCAGCTATGCAGTGATCGTTGACAGGACTGATCACTCAATACTATTTTACTTTTTACGGACCCCAGAAAAACACCTCGACGCGCGTTTAACCGTTGTCATGTAGTTTTTCTTCTCTTAAAAATTAGGACATTTTTTTTTTTTACCAGTGAACTGTAACTTATTTTCATCCATCTTTGTAAGTTTTTACCATTCATATGGGGGTAAAAAAGCATGACTAAAAGTTACTGAGGGAATGGGTAGACAGCCACACAGGTTATCAGACTTGGGGTTATTCAGTTTGGAAAATATGAAGGCTCAGGGGCAATCTTATTACAATGCACAAATATATGAAGGGACAGCACAGAGATCTGTATAATGATCTGTTTACATCTAGGCTTTCAACAGTGACAGGCGGGCATCCTCTACGTCTAGAAGAAAAATGTTTCATCATCAATCGGATTCAGATTCTTTACTGTATGAGCAGTGAGATTATGGATTCTTTTCTGTACGAGCAGTGAGATTATGGATTCTTTACTGTAAGAGCAGTGAGATTATGGATTCTGTACTATAGTAGTAGTGAGATTATGGATTCTTTACTGTACAAGCAGTGAGATCATGTATTCTTTACTGTAAGAGCAGTGAGATTATGGATTCTTTACTGTAAAAGCATTGAGTTTATAGATTATTTACTGTACGAGCAGTGAGATTATGGAGTCTTTACTATAGTAGCAGCAAGATCATGGATTCTTTACTATAAGAGCAGTGAGATCATGGATTATTTACTATAAGAGCAGTGAGATTATGGATTCTTTACTATAAGAGCAGTAAGTATGGATTCTTTACTATAGTAGCAGTGAGATTATGGATCCTTTACTGTGAGAGCAGTGAGATCATGGATTATTTACTGTAAGAGCAGTGAGATCATGGATTCTTTACTGTATGAGCAGTGAGATTATGGAGTCTTTACTGTATGAACAGTAAAATTATGGATTGTTTACTATAAGAGCAGTGAGATCATGGATTCTTTACTATAAGAGCAGTGAGATTATGGATTCTTTACTATAAGAGCAGTAAGTATGGATTCTTTACTATAATAGCAGTGATATTATGGATCCTTTACTGTAAGAGCAGTGAGATCATGGATTCTTTGCTGTAAGAGCAGTGAGATCATGGTTTTTTTACTGTACAAGCAGTGAGATCATGGATTCTTTACTATAAGAGCAGTGAGATGATGGATTATTTACTATAATAGCAGTGAGATCATGGATTCTTTACTATAATATCAGTGAGATCATGGATTCTTTACTATAATAGCAGTGAGATCATGGATTCTTTACTATAAGAGCAGTGAGATGATGGATTTTTTACTATAATAGCAGTGATATCATGGATTCTTTACTATAATAGCAGTGAGATCATGGATTCTTTACTATAAGAGCAGTGAGATCATGGATTCTTTACTGTAAGAGCAGTGAGATCATGGATTCTTTACTATAATAGCAGTGAGATCATGGATTCTTTACTGTAAGAGCAGTGAGATCATGGATTTTTTACTATAATAGCAGTGATATCATGGATTCTTTACTATAATAGCAGTGAGATCATGGATTCTTTACTATAAGAGCAGTGAGATCATGGATTCTTTACTGTAAGAGCAGTGAGATCATGGATTCTTTACTATAATAGCAGTGAGATCATGGATTCTTTACTGTTAGAGCAGTGAGATCATGGATTATTTACTATAATAGCAGTGAGATCATGGATTCTTTACTATAATAGCAGTGAGATCATGGATTCTTTACTATAATAGCAGTGAGATCATGGATTATTTACTATAAGAGCAGTGAGATCATGGATTCTTTACTATAAGAGCAGTGAGATCATGGATTATTTACTGTAAGAGCAGTGAGATTATATATTTTTTTATAGTAAGAACACTGAGATTATAGAACACTGTCACATGATGTTATAATGGTTGATTCACTAAAATTTTTTATTTTTGTTGTTAAATAATTCTCTATATTGTTGAGTGTATTCTTGTATCTAATAAACACTGTCAACATATTCATGTTTTTGGTCTATGTTCCCTTTATGGTCGCTGTAGGTTTTCTAACATTAATTAGGGGTGTTTATTATCTTTGGGGTTATTGTTTTCTATACTATAGCCTAATATGTTGATCCAGAAAAAGGGAAAAATCATCCCATAAGGAAGATGCCAATTGCCCCATATTAGGGGAAAACCTCCTTCCCGACTACAGATATGGTAATCAGACTAGTTGCCATATCCAAAATCTACTACCCACGACCTGTAATATTATATTTTTTATGGTCGGTTTAGGTTTTATATTAGGCTATAGTGTTATGACCTGGTGGTTAGGAGCACCCGGAATGACCTGATAGTTAAACCTCATACAGGACGAGCTCTGGGATGTGGGAGCTCTGCTGACCGCAAGCCCTAAACCTATCACACACACTAAAAATAGCCGTGGAGCGCTCCTGACCAGACCTAGGCGCCTCGTCACAGCCTAAGAACTATCTAGCCCTAGAGAAAGAAAATAAAGCCTACCTTGCCTCAGAGAAATTCCCCAAAGGTAAAGGAAGCCCCCACATATATTGACTGTGAGTAAAGATGAAAGTCACAAACGCAGAGATGAAACAGGTTTCAGCAAAGGGAGGCCAGACTTACTAAATAGACAGAGGCTAGGAAAGGTAACTTTGCGATCAGCACAAAAACCTACAAAAGACCACGCAGAGTGTGCAAAAAAGACCTCCGCACCGACTCACGGTGCGGAGGGACCACTCTGCATCCCAGAGCTTCCAGCTAGCAAGACAAAATCATGAAAACCAGCTGGGCAAGAAAACAGTGAACAAATAATGACTATCAGGAACTTAGCTTCTGCAGGAGAAGGCAGGTCACCAGAGAGATCCAGGAGCGAACTGAACAAATGCAAAAACATTGACAGCTGGCATGGAGTAACGATCTGAGAGGAGTTAAATAGAGCAGCCAACCAAAGGACAACCCACGTCACCTGTGTAAGGAACCTCAGAAGCAGCATCTTCACTCATAGCCACCAGAGGGAGCCCATAGATAGAACTCGCCGAAGTAGCACTCATGACCACAGGAGGGAGTTCGACAACAGAATTCACAACACTATAGGTTGAACCTGATGGATTTATGTCTACCTTCAACCTTAAAAACTATGCAACTACGCGTCATCTGTATTTGTAGTAGGCAAAGAAAAATCCAGCGCAGAGGATTTTTTAAAACGTCTTGTGAAAACTGTCCAGCACTAGGATGACATCAAGATGCTGACGGCTCTTTCTTGGACCCCTTTACTTGAGTTGTTTTGTGTAGTCTTCATATCAAACCAAACTTTGAGATGTCTCTGATGTTACGCCATTTAAACGGACATCTAAAAAGGGCCATGGACTGTTATGTTTCAGTATCCTGCACATTAAAAGAAACGGTGTACACATATACGTGAAAAACAGACGTGTGAATGAGGCCTATTGGATTGTGTATTGTATCATGTTACATAGGCGGTAACTGTAAAGGTGATACAGTAATATGTAAATGTTTGAGCACCCCTGGTTAAAAATAACTGTTATTGTGAACAAGTTAAACAAGTTGAAGATTACATGACATCTAAATCTCTGAAAGGCCTAAAGTTAGTCAAACAAAAAAATTTAGAATGTCATTTTTTACATTTTACAAATTACAAAAAGGAAAATGGGCCGTAGGAAAAGTTTGGGCACCCTTGGAGATTTGTGTGCGCAGTATAAAAATCCAGCCTCCTCTAACCTTGTGCCAAAACATAGCAGTCATGAGTTGTTCTAAGCAGCTGCCTAGCGCTCTGAAAATGGTGGCTGCCCACAAAGCAGGAGAACATATTAAGAAGGTGGCAAAGCATTTTCAAGTTACCCTTTCTTCAGTTTAAATTTCAGTTAACAGGAACAGTGGAGGTCAAGATAAGGTCTGGAAGACCAAGCAAAATTTCAGTGAGAGCTGCTCGTAGGACTGCTAGAAAGGTATATCAGAACCCATGCAGACTCTAGAGTTGTGGTACATTAATCTACTGTTCAGAGACACATGCACAAATATGGCCTTCATGGAAGTTCAATTTCAGAAGTGTGTAAAAGACCATCTAAACAAGCCTGATGCATTTTGGAATCAAGTCCTCTGGATTGATGGGGTTAAAATATAACTCTTTGGCCACAATGATCAAAGCTATGTGTGGAGAAAAAATAGCACAGAATTTTAGGAAAAGCTTGGGGGTGGATCTGTCATGCTTTTGGGTTGTATGGCAGCCAATGGCACCGGGAACATTTCACGGGTAGAGGGAAGAAAGGATTCAATGAAATTTCAACAAATTCTTGATGCATACATGACACCATCTGTAAAAAAGCTGAAGATGAAAAGAGGATGGCTTCTACAAATCGATAATGATCCTAAACACATGTCAAAATCCATAATAGACGGCCTCAAAAGGCTCAAGCTGAAGGTTTTACAATGGCCCTCACAGTCTCCTGATCTGAACATCCTTGATAATCTGTGGCCAAACCTCAGCATAGCAGAGGATGCAAGACGACCCAGGAATCTCACAGAACTGGAGGAATGGATGAAAATCCCTCAAACAAGAACTGAACGACTCTTGTCTGGCTACAAAAAGCATTTACAAGCTGTGATACTTCAAAAGGGGGTGATACTAGGTACTAACCAGGCAGGGTGCCCAAGCTTTAGCATTGGCCCATTTTCCTTTTTGTAATTTTTAAAATATAAAAGATGAAATATTTTTTCTGGCTAAAATACAAAGGAAATGTGTCATCTTTTACGTTAGGCCTTTTTTTGTAGATAATTTCATCTTCAACTTACTTAACTGTTCACAATAACAGTAATTTTGGCCAGGGGTGCTCAGATTTTTACATTCCACTGTATATGGTCATCACATTGTATATGTTTTAATGCCTCGTAAATAAATGGTGCTGTTCTATCGAGGGATATGTAGGTGGTCTGTGAAATGCTCTCGAGGGCTGCTCATTCGACTTAAGTAAATAAGCTGTAGATAATTCACTTTCTGGTTGATTAATGCCGGTGTCTGAATAATGGAGGTATACAATAGGTTCTAATTTAACGTCTTATTGTTTTTTATCCATGCACCATAAACTTCAGAAAATTGATCATTCAAAATCAATATTAAAGGTGAAAGCATAGGCAGGATAAGATGAATTTACAAGGAAAGTATCTACGGTAAATGGCTGATTATTATGAGCCGTATTTAGCTTGGTAGCTCCTTCTTATTTTTCAGGACTTATGCAGTAATATGTAATGATTTTATTTGATGAGTTGTAGTTCTGTTCATAACCTATAGGTGTCACTATTTTGTATGTTGATTTCACCAAGTCTAAACTATTGAAGGAGGCAGGAGAAATGCCATTACTCATGTATTAATATTTTGCCGACAAAGCGGCCCCTGTACTCTTGAACTTTTAGGACATTATCATTGAGAACAAACCGACTATGTTCGTATTTTCAGGAGCCAGGCTCCTAAGTAAGCACTTTTTTCACCATTGAAATGACTGAAGACATTTAATATAGCAGGATGCCCCTGTCATAATCCTATTACTTACATTTATTTCAGTGCAGAATGACCACAACTTCGTAGGTGCCAGCCTTTAGACCCCCAAAGTAACTATTGTCAATATATATATATATATATATATATATACTGTATACTGGATACGGAAAGTACAGGTCCTTCTCAAAAAATTAGCATATAGTGTTAAATTTAATTATTTACCATAATGTAATGATTACAATTAAACTTTCATATATTATAGATTCATTATCCACCAACTGAAATTTGTCAGGTCTTTTATTGTTTTAATACTGATGATTTTGGCATACAACTCCTGATAACCCAAAAAACCTGTCTCAATAAATTAGCATATCAAGAAAAGGTTCTCTAAACGACCTATTACCCTAATCTTCTGAATCAACTAATTAACTCTAAACACATGCAAAAGATACCTGAGGCTTTTATAAACTCCCTGCCTGGTTCATTACTCAAAACCCCCATCATGGGTAAGACTAGCGACCTGACAGATGTCAAGAAGGCCATCATTGACACCCTCAAGCAAGAGGGTAAGACCCAGAAAGAAATTTCTCAACAAATAGGCTGTTCCCAGAGTGCTGTATCAAGGCACCTCAATGGTAAGTCTGTTGGAAGGAAACAATGTGGCAGAAAACGCTGTACAACGAGAAGAGGAGACCGGACCCTGAGGAAGATTGTGGAGAAGGACCGATTCCAGACCTTGGGGAACCTGAGGAAGCAGTGGACTGAGTCTGGTGTGGAAACATCCAGAGCCACCGTGCACAGGCGTGTGCAGGAAATGGGCTACAGGTGCCGCATTCCCCAGGTAAAGCCACTTTTGAACCATAAACAGCGGCAGAGGCGCCTGACCTGGGCTACAGAGAAGCAGCACTGGACTGTTGCTAAGTGGTCCCAAGTACTTTTTTCTGATGAAAGCAAATTTTGCATGTCATTCGGAAATCAAGGTGCCAGAGTCTGGAGGAAGACTGGGGAGAAGGAAATGCCAAAATGCCTGAAGTCCAGTGTCAAGTACCCACAGTCAGTGATGGTGTGGGGTGCCATGTCAGCTGCTGGTGTTGGTCCACTGTGTTTCATCAAGGGCAGGGTCAATGCAGCTAGCTATCAGGAGATTTTGGAGCACTTCATGCTTCCATCGGCTGAAATGCTTTATGGAGATGAAGATTTCATTTTTCAGCACGACCTGGCACCTGCTCACAGTGCCAAAACCACTGGTAAATGGTTTACTGACCATGGTATTACTGTGCTCAATTGGCCTGCCAACTCTCCTGACCTGAACCCCATAGAGAATCTGTGGGATATTGTGAAGAGAAAGTTGAGAGACGCAAGACCCAACACTCTGGATGAGCTTAAGGCCGCTATTGAAGCATCCTGGGCCTCCATAACATCTCAGCAGTGTCACAGGCTGATTGCCTCCATGCCACGCCGCATTGAAGCAGTCATTTCTGCCAAAGGATTCCCGACCAAGTATTGAGTGCATAACTGAACATTATTATTTGATGGTTTTTTTGTTTGTTATTAAAAAACACTTTTATTTGATTGGATGGGTGAAATATGCTAATTTATTGAGACAGGTTTTTTGGGTTATCAGGAGTTGTATGCCAAAATCATCAGTATTAAAACAATAAAAGACGTGACAAATTTCAGTTGGTGGATAATGAATCTATAATATATGAAAGTTTAATTGTAATCATTACATTATGGTAAATAATGAAATTTAACACTATATGCTAATTTTTTGAGAAGGACCTGTATTCAGACCCCTTTAAATATTTTACTCTTTGTTTCATTGCAGCCATTTGGTAAATTCATAAAAGTTAATTTTTTTTCATGATTATACACTCTGCACCCTATCTTGTCTGAAAAAAATTTAGAAATTTTTGCAAATTTAATATGAAAGAAAAAACTAAATATTTAATGGTCATAAGCATTCAGACCCTTTGCTCAGACACTCATATTTAAGTCACATGCTGTCCATTTCCTTGTGATCCTCCTTGAGATTGTTCTATTCCTTCATTGGAGTCCAGCTGTGTTTATTTAAACTGATAAGATTTGATTTGGAAAGGCGCACACCTGTCTATATAAGACCTCACAGCTCACAGTGCATGTCAGACCAAATGAGAATCATGAGGTCAAAGGAACTGGCCAAGGAGCTCAGAGGCAGAATTGTAGCAAGGCACAGATCTGGCCTAGGTTACAACAGAATTTCTGCAGTACTCAAGGCTCAGTGGCCTCCATAATCCTTAAATGGAAGAAGTTTGGGACCACCAGAAGTCTTCCTAGACCTGGCCGTCCAGCCAAACTGAGCAATCGTTGGAGAGGAGTCTTGGTGAGAGAGGTAAAGAACTCCAAGATCACTGCAGCTGAGCTCCAAAGATGCAGTAGGGAGATGGGAGAAAGTACCACAAAGTGAACTATCACTGCAGCCCTCCACCAGTCAGGTCTTTATGGCAGAGTGGCCTCACGGAAGCCTCTCCTCAGTGCAAGACATATGAAAGCCCGCATAGAATTTGCTAAAAAAAACATGAAGGACTCCCAGACTTTAAGAAATAAGATTCTCTGGTCGGATGAGATGAAGATAGACCTTTTTGGTGATAATTCTAAGTGGTATGTGTGGAGAAATCCAGGCACTGCTCATCACCTGCCCAATACAATCCCAACAGTGAAACATGGTGGTGGCAGCATCATGCTATGGGGGGTGTTTTTCCGCTGCAGGGACAGGACAACTGGTTGTCATTCAAGGAAACATGAATGCAGCCAAGTGCAGAGATATCCTGGATGAAAACCTCCAGAGTGCTCTGGACCTCAGACTTGGCCGAAGATTCACCTTCCAACAAGACAATGACCCTAAGCACACAGCTAAAATAACAAAGGAGTGGCTTCAGAACAACTGTGACCATTTTTGACCGACCCAGCCAGAGCCCTGACCTAAACCCAATTTGCATCACTGGAGAGACCTGAAAATGGCTGTCCACCAACGTTCACCATCCAACCTGACGGAACTGGAGAGGATCTGCCAGGAAGAATGGCAGAGGATCCCCAAATCCAGGGGTGAAAAACTTGTTGCATCATTCCCAAGAAGACTCATGGCTGTACTAGCTCAAAGGGTGCTTCTGCTCAATACTGAGCAAAGGGGCTGAAGACTTATGACCATGTGATATTTCAGTTTTTCTTTTTAAATAAATTTACAAATAATTCTTCAATTTTTCCTTTTTTCAGTCAAGATGGGGTGCAAAGTGTACATTAATGAGAAAAAAATGAACTTTTTTATATTTACCAAATGGCTGCAATAAAACAAAGAGTGAAACATTTAAAGAGGTCTGAATACTTTCCGCACCCACTGTATATACAGCACTGGACCTCTTTCTCGCACATAGATATATTGTAGATAGATATGAGATGGATACATAGATAGATACCATATATAGATAGAGAGATAATACATAGAATAGACAGATATATATGATATTTCCTTATTTTATTCCACCGTGTCCAGTTTAGCTAGTATTACAGTACACACTGTGCAACTCCTGAGAATATTCCTCACACACTGGGTTGACTTTTTATAAGCAAGCCTCTATTTTACATGCAAATGTTTCCTGATTTTTATTCTATTAATATGTTTTAACACAAAGGACTTTTATTGGTTTATTAAGTAGAAAAGTCAGATTGGTGGTCTGTCCCTATGATCCTAGGAGCAGCATCCTTAGATTAAAAAGCCGAAATGTGATCGAACACCAACGGCATTTGCAATAAGGAATGAAAAATGGAAGCTTTACTCATATTTCATAATTGTATAGGCACAGATGTTCCTCCATATTTCTGCAAATGATTTTTATGCTACTGGTTTACATATTCTGTAGTATTTCTATTTCATAGGATTCAATAAAAAAAAAAATCAAACAGTGCTGTTCTGTTAGTGGCCAGTAGGTGGCGACAAAAGATGCCATTACTCCGGTACTGTGGGCATGAGAATGACTCCAGTGTATTTGTAGGATTTTGGAAAATGTGACATGAGTAAAGAAGGCGATGTGCCGAGCGCAGCGTTCAACTCTCTCAGCCTTGTGTCTGTGCTATACAGGAGCGCCAAACTAATGGCAACCCATCGGCATCCCATATTTGGACTGCGGGAGAGCGATGGGCACACCTGAACTGATGTCTTACTGGGATCACACCAATTTAATGCTCTTCTCAAAGATTGACATCTTCATTTAGGAGGATAAACATCTGCGATCAGAGCCTGCTGCTGCTGAATAACGCAGCCGGCACCTGCCCCATGCGGAGTGGACTCTGTTCCTGAGCCTGTGCCGTACATCCGCATTGGCTCAATTACATAATATTTATTTTTACTCACTTACGGTATAAGGCACCATTAATTCCATAGTGCTTTACCAATATCATCACTGTCTCCATCGGGGCTCACCATTTTGATTCCCTATAAGTACGTCTTTGGAGTGTGGGAGGAAACCGGAGAACGCCGAGTAAACCGGAGAACGCAGAGGAAACCCACGCAAACACGGGGAGAACATATAAACTCCTTGCAGATGTTGTCCTTGATAATAGTATATCATGGAGCAGGAAGGGGTTAAGGAACAGATTTTTTGCTTTGCCATTTCAGTAGTGAGATCCTATGTACACACTAGCAAGAGTCCAAGCAATAGAAAATATATATCATATTTTTCAGACTATAAGACGCACTGTTTTCAATCAAATTTGAGAGGAAAATGGTGATGCGTCTTATAGTCCGAATGTGGCTTACCGGGGATGGCGGTGGTAGAGCAAGGTCACAGGAGGCAGGGTTGGAACTGCACGATGGGCGATGCTGCGGGTCCTGGACTGGGAGGAGGGAGTGTCCTAATGGTGTGAAACAGGAGCGGAGTCCACGCTGCCCCCATGGACCTAGCGGTGGGCTTCAGGAAAATGGCGCCGGTCTCACACATACAGTCCTATTTTACTGACGAAAGCCGGTAGATCAATGTGCGCAGCGAGGACTCCACTCCTGCCTTGCACCGCCGGGACACCCCCTCCTCCCAGCTCAGGATCCACAGCATCGCCCCAATCCTGCTGTCAAATGACGTAAATGTGGCCCTGCTTCTGCCTCCTGGGACCCCGCTCTACCGCCGCTGCCCCCCTGGTAAGCTACATTCTGACTGTAAGACATACCAGGGACCCCAGACATGACTGATCCTGATAACAAGTTAAAACATTTTTTTCCTGTATTCCTCTAAACTTGGGGGGCGTCTTATAGTCCGAAAAATACATTGACAGCCAAATGTAACAACAACTAGGGTGCTACCGCTGTAAAGAACCACTAAGAAAAAAAAAAACAGAATAAGATGCATATCTAAAGATACAGGACGATACATTTTATTAAACACCATATAACTCCATGATTAAAAACAATCAATACAAAGACAACCACATAGATATATATAAAACACTGTACAACAATAAAATGCAACAATAATAAATATATAACATGGTGTAAGATCGCTCCAAGATGAAATATATGCAATCAATAACACACCGATATAAGCAAAGAGGCACTAATGGGTCTTAGAGTAAAATAGATAATGATAAATCATACAATGTATTGTTCCCTATTTCTCTGATCACTACTACCCAGAGTCCATGCACCTGTTAGCCCATGATTGCCTTAAAATGTCCAACTGCGGCCTGTGGTGGTGCCTACCTACCCAACCACAGTAGTTGGCACCAAGAATACGGCTTCCTTGATACTAGTTTGCAATAGGAGGACTTGACTGTCAATGGGTCATTTGTGTTAAGAGCTGGGATCATGAGCCTTGCGGCACATTTTTACAAGATTGGAAGGTAGGTAGAGCAGCATCAACAAGAGGCAGTGTTTGCCGCCAGTGAGTGAGTGTGTGCGTGCGTGGTGAGGAGCGAAGGCTTCAAAACCAGACCTGGCCACGTAAAGACACCTGTGAGACTTCAAGTTAAAGTGTAACCGTCGTTTTTTTATTTATTCATAAATCAGTACTACATATGAAAATAAGAAACTTTATAACATACCGTATATATTCATGTATAAGCAAACCCGAATATAAGCCGAGGCACCTAATTTTGCCTCGAAAAACTGGGAAAACTTATTGAGTTGAGTATAAGCCAGGTATGCATTGTCCCCCAATCCTCATCCTTGACTGCATGGCTCCTTATCCCCATCTTGTATGCATGGCTCCTTATCCCCATCCTTGTTTGCATGGCTCCTTATTCCCATCCTTGTATGCATGTCTCCTTATCCCCATCCTTGTATGCATCGCTCCTTATCCCCATCCTTATATGCATGGCTCCTTATCCACATCCTTGTCTGCATAGCTCCTTATCCCCATCCTTGTATGCATGGCTCCTCATCCCTATCCTTGTCTGCATAGCTCCTTATCCCCATCCTTGTATGCATGGCTCCTTATCCCCATCCTTGTATGCATGGCTCCTTATCCCCATCTTTGTCTTCATGGCTCCTTATTCCCATCTTGTATGCATGGCTCCTTATCCCCATCCTTGTCTGCATGGCTCCTTATTCCCATCTTGTCTGCATGGCTCCTTATCCCTATCCTTGTCTGCATGGCTCCTTATTCCCATCTTGTCTGCATGGCTCCTTATACCCATCCTTGTCTGCTTGGCTCCTTATCCCCATCCTTGTCTGCATGGCTCCTTATACCCATCCTTGTCTGCTTGGCTCCTTATTCCCATCTTGTCTGCATGGCTCCTTATACCCATCCTTGTCTGCTTGGCTCCTTATACCCATCCTTGTCTGCTTGGCTCCTTATCCCCATCCTTGTCTGCATGGCTCCTTATTCCCATCCTTGTCTGCATGGCTCCTTATTCCCATCTTGTCTGCATGGCTCCTTATCCCTATCCTTGTCTGCATGGCTCCTTATTCCCATCTTGTCTGCATGGCTCCTTATACCCATCCTTGTCTGCTTGGCTCCTTATCCCCATCCTTGTCTGCATGACTCCTTATTCCCACCCTTGTCTGCATGGTTCCTCATCCCCATCCTTATATGAATGGCCTGTTGTGAATTCTGTGGCAGAGCTCCCTCTTGTGGTCACAAGTGGTACTTCGGCTGATTCTCTCTGTGAGCTTCCATTGGTGGAGGAAAGTGGTACTGCGGCTTCTGAGTTTCCTTCCTCAGGTGTAAGGTGAAGTCGTTAGGTGCTGCTCTATTTAACTCCACCTAGTGCTTTGATCCTGGCCTCCAGTCAATGTTCTAGTATAGGACCTGTCTCTTCCTGGATCGTTCCTGTGGCCTGCTGCTCTGCATAGCTAAGTTATTCTTTGCCATTTGTTTGCTGTTTTTTTCTGTCCAGCTTGTCTATTTGTTTTTTGCTGCTTGCTGGAAGCTCTGGGACGCAGAGGGTGTACCTCCGTGCCGTTAGTTTGGTACGGAGGGTCTTTTTGCCCCCTTTGCGTGGTTTTTGTAGGGTTTTGTGTTGACCGCAAAGTTACCTTTCCTATCCTCGCTCTGTTCAGAAAGTTGGGCCTCGCTTTGCTAAATCTATTTCATCTCTACGTTTGTCTTTTCATCTTAACTCACAGTCATTATATGTGGGGGCTGCCTTTTCCTTTGGGGATATTTCTCTGAGGCAAGGTAGGCTTATTTTCTATCTTCAGGCTAGCTAGTTTCTCAGGCCGTGCCGAGTTGCATAGGGAGCGTTAGGCGCAATCCACGGCTGCCTTTAGTGTGTTGGAGAGGATTAGGGATTGCGGTCAACAGAGTTCCCACGTCTCAGAGCTCGTTCCTGTTTTTGGGGTTATTGCCAGGTCACTGTATGTGCGCTGACCTCTATGCCCATTGTGGTACTGAATTACCTTTCATAACAGTACTGGAGGCCCTAAGTACTAATGATTCTCAATAGAGGGAAAAAAGAAGTTCTGAGACCATTTTTTTTTCTTTGCACTGTGTTTTGCCTTTTTTTTCCCCTAGACATTTGGGTAGTTCAGGACACAGGTGTGGACATGGATATTCAGGGTCTGTGCTCTTCATTGGATAATCTCGTTATAAATGTACAAAAGATTCAAGATTTGGTGGTTCAGAAGCCTATGTTAGAACCAAGAATTCCTATTCCTGATTTGTTTTATGGTGATAGAGCCAAGTTTGTGAATTTCAAAAATAATTGCAAACTGTTTCTGGCCTTGAAACCTCGCTCTTCTGGTGATCCAGTTCAACAAGTGAGAATTGTTATTTCTTTTTTGCGTGGCGATCCTCAGGACTGGGCATTTTCCCTTGCGCCAGGGGATCCTGCATTAAGTAATATTGATGCGTTTTTCCTGGCGCTCGGATTGCTGTACGATGAGCCTAATTCAGTGGATCAGGCAGAGAAGAATTTGCTGGCTCTGTGTCAGGGTCAGGATGAGATAGAGGTATATTGTCAGAAATTTAGAAAGTGGTCTGTACTCACTCAGTGGAATGAAGGTGCGCTCGCGACTATTTTCAGAAGAGGTCTCTCTGAAGCCCTTAAAGATGTCATGGTGGGATTTCCTATGCCTGCTGGTCTGAATGAGTCTATGTCTTTGGCCATTCAGATCGGTCGACGCTTGCGCGAGCGTAAATCTGTGCACCATTTGGCGGTATTACCTGAGCTTAAACCTGAGCCTATGCAGTGCGATAGGACTTTGACCAGAGTTGAACGGCAAGAACACAGACGTCTGAATGGGCTGTGTTTCTACTGTGGTGATTCCACTCATGCTATCTCTGATTGTCCTAAGCGCACTAAGCGGTTCGCTAGGTCTGCCACCATTGGTACGGTACAGTCAAAATTTCTTCTGTCCGTTACCTTGATCTGCTCTTTGTCATCGTATTCTGTCATGGCATTTGTGGACTCAGGCGCTGCTCTGAATTTGATGGACTTGGAGTATGCTAGGCGTTGTGGGTTTTTCTTGGAGCCCTTGCAGTGTCCTATTCCATTGAGAGGAATTGATGCTACGCCTTTGGCCAAGAATAAGCCTCAGTACTGGACCCAGCTGACCATGTGCATGGCTCCTGCACATCAGGAGGTTATTCGCTTTCTGGTGTTGCATAATCTGCATGATGTGGTCGTGTTGGGGTTGCCATGGCTACAAATCCATAATCCAGTATTAGATTGGAAATCCATGTCTGTGTCCAGCTGGGGTTGTCAGGGGGTACATGGTGATGTCCCATTTCTGACTATTTCGTCATCCACCCCTTCTGAGGTTCCTGAGTTCTTGTCTGATTACCGGGATTTATTTGATGAGCCCAAGTCCGATACCCTACCTCCGCATAGGGATTGTGATTGTGCTATCGATTTGATTCCTGGTAGTAAATTCCCAAAAGGTCGACTGTTTAATTTATCTGTGCCTGAGCACGCCGCTATGCGGAGTTATGTGAAGGAGTCTTTGGAGAAGGGGCATATTCGCCCGTCATCGTCGCCATTAGGAGCAGGGTTCTTTTTTGTAGCCAAGAAGGATGGTTCACTGAGACCTTGTATAGATTACCGCCTTCTAAATAAGATCACGGTTAAATTTCAGTACCCTTTGCCATTATTATCTGATTTGTTTGCTCGCATTAAGGGGACTAGTTGGTTCACCAAGATAGATCTTCGTGGTGCGTATACTCTTGTGCGTATTAAGCGAGGCGATGAGTGGAAAACTGCATTTAATACGCCCGAGGGCCATTTTGAGTATCTAGTAATGCCATTTGGACTTGCCAATGCTCCATCAGTGTTTCAGTCCTTTATGCATGACATCTTCCGAGAGTACCTGGATAAATTCCTGATTGTGTACTTAGATGACATTTTGATCTTCTCGGATGATTGGGAGTCTCATGTGAAGCAGGTCAGAACAGTGTTTCAGGTCCTGCGTGCTAATTCTTTGTTTGTGAAGGGATCAAAGTGTCTCTTTGGTGTCCAGAAGGTTTCATTTTTGGGGTTCATCTTTTCCCCTTCTACTATTGAGATGGACCCTGTTAAGGTCCAAGCCATCCATAATTGGACTCAGCCGACATCTCTGAAAAGTCTGCAAAAGTTCCTGGGCTTTGCTAATTTTTATCGTCGCTTCATCTGCAATTTTTCTAGTATTGCTAAACCATTGACCGATTTGACCAAGAAAGGTGCTGATGTGGTCAATTGGTCTTCTGCTGCTGTGGAAGCTTTTCAAGAGTTGAAGCGTCGTTTTTCTTCTGCCCCTGTGTTGTGTCAACCAGATGTTTCGCTTCCGTTCCAGGTCGAGGTTGATGCTTCTGAGATTGGAGCAGGGGCTGTTTTGTCGCAGAGAAGTTCTGATTGCTCGGTGATGAAACCATGCGCCTTCTTTTCCAGGAAGTTTTCGCCTGCTGAGCGAAATTATGATTTGGGCAATCGAGAGTTGCTGGCCATGAAGTGGGCATTCGAGGAGTGGCGTCATTGGCTTGAAGGAGCTAAGCATCGCGTGGTGGTCTTGACTGATCATAAGAACTTGACTTATC
The DNA here is from genome assembly GCF_032444005.1 of Ranitomeya imitator. NCBI lineage: Eukaryota > Metazoa > Chordata > Amphibia > Anura > Dendrobatidae > Ranitomeya > Ranitomeya imitator. Next base: position 779,955,781 of record NC_091284.1, read on the forward strand.
TCGAGTCCGCCAAGCGGTTGAATCCTAGACAAGCTCGTTGGTCGTTGTTTTTTGCCCGTTTTGACTTTGTGATTTCATATCTTCCGGGCTCTAAAAATGTGAAGGCGGATGCTCTGTCTAGGAGTTTTGTGCCCGACTCTCCGGGTGTATCTGAGCCGGCGGGTATCCTCAAAGAGGGAGTAATTGTGTCTGCCATCTCCCCTGATTTGCGGCGGGTGCTGCAAAAATTTCAGGCTGATAAACCTGATCGTTGCCCAGCGAAGAAACTGTTTATCCCTGATAGGTGGACGAATAAAGTTATCTCTGAGGTTCATTGTTCGGTGTTGGCTGGTCATCCTGGAATCTTTGGTACCAGAGAGTTAGTGGCTAGATCCTTTTGGTGGCCATCTCTGTCGCGGGATGTGCGTACTTTTGTGCAGTCCTGTGGGATTTGTGCTCGGGCTAAGCCCTGCTGTTCTCGTGCCAGTGGGTTGCTTTTGCCCTTGCCGGTCCCGAAGAGACCTTGGACACATATCTCTATGGATTTTATTTCAGATCTTCCCGTCTCTCAAAAGATGTCAGTCATTTGGGTGGTCTGTGATCGCTTCTCTAAGATGGTCCATTTGGTACCCTTGTCTAAATTGCCTTCCTCCTCTGATTTGGTGCCATTGTTTTTCCAGCATGTGGTTCGTTTACATGGCATTCCAGAGAATATCGTTTCTGACAGAGGTTACCAGTTTGTTTCGAGGTTTTGGCGAGCCTTTTGTTGTAGGATGGGCATTGACTTGTCTTTTTCCTCGGCTTTCCATCCTCAGACTAATGGCCAGACCGAACGAACCAATCAGACCTTGGAAACATATCTGAGATGCTTTGTTTCTGCTGATCAGGATGACTGGGTGTCCTTTTTGCCTTTGGCTGAGTTCGCCCTTAATAATCGGGCCAGCTCGGCTACCTTGGTTTCACCGTTTTTCTGCAACTCTGGGTTCCATCCTCGTTTCTCTTCAGGGCAGGTTGAGTCTTCGGACTGTCCTGGTGTGGATACTGTGGTGGACAGGTTGCAGCAGATTTGGACTCATGTAGTGGACAATTTGACCTTGTCCCAGGAGAAGGCTCAACGTTTCGCTAATCGCAGACGCTGTGTGGGTCCCCGACTTCGGGTTGGGGACTTGGTTTGGTTATCTTCTCGTCATATTCCTATGAAGGTTTCCTCTCCTAAGTTTAAACCTCGTTTTATTGGTCCGTATAGGATTTCTGAGGTTCTTAATCCTGTGTCTTTTCGTCTGACCCTTCCAGATTCTTTTTCCATACATGACGTATTCCATAGGTCATTGTTGCGGAGATACGTGGCACCCGTGGTTCCATCTGTTGATCCTCCTGCCCCGGTTTTGGTGGAGGGGGAGTTGGAGTATATTGTGGAGAAGATTTTGGATTCTCGTGTTTCTAGACGGAAACTCCAGTATCTGGTTAAGTGGAAGGGTTATGCTCAGGAAGATAATTCCTGGGTCTTTGCCTCTGATGTCCATGCTCCCGATCTTGTTCGTGCCTTTCATATGGCTCATCCTGGTCGTCCTGGGAGCTCTGGTGAGGGTTCGGTGACCCCTCCTCAAGGGGGGGTACTGTTGTGAATTCTGTGGCAGAGCTCCCTCTTGTGGTCACAAGTGGTACTTCGGCTGATTCTCTCTGTGAGCTTCCATTGGTGGAGGAAAGTGGTACTGCGGCTTCTGAGTTTCCTTCCTCAGGTGATATGGTGAAGTCGTTAGGTGCTGCTCTATTTAACTCCACCTAGTGCTTTGATCCTGGCCTCCAGTCAATGTTCTAGTATTGGACCTGTCTCCTCCTGGATCGTTCCTGTGGCCTGCTGCTCTGCATAGCTAAGTTATTCTTTGCTATTTGTTTGCCGTTTTTTTCTGTCCAGCTTGTCTATTTGTTTTTTCCTGCTTGCTGGAAGCTCTGGGACGCAGAGGGTGTACCTCCGTGCCGTTAGTTCAGTACGGAGGGTCTTTTTGCCCCCTTTGCGTGGTTTTTGTAGGGTTTTGTGTTGACCGCAAAGTTACCTTTCCTATCCTCGCTCTGTTCAGAAAGTTGGGCCTCGCTTTGCTAAATCTATTTCATCTCTACGTTTGTCTTTTCATCTTAACTCACAGTCATTATATGTGGGGGCTGCCTTTTCCTTTGGGGATATTTCTCTGAGGCAAGGTAGGCTTATTTTCTATCTTCAGGCTAGCTAGTTTCTCAGGCCGTGCCGAGTTGCATAGGGAGCGTTAGGCGCAATCCACGGCTGCCTTTAGTGTGTCGGAGAGGATTAGGGATTGCGGTCAACAGAGTTCCCACGTCTCAGAGCTCGTTCCTGTTTTTGGGGTTATTGCCAGGTCACTGTATGTGCGCTGACCTCTATGTCCATTGTGGTACTGAATTACCTTTCATAACAATGGCCCCCATGAGAAAAGCATAAAAAAAACCATCTCTTTCCATTGCCGAACGATTACATGTCCCTGCTCATTAATGTAATGATTATTCACCTCTCTCCACACCTATGGGAGTGGAGAGAGGTGAATATTCATTACTTTAATGAGCAGGCACCTGTGATAGCCCTGCAGCTGCTTTGAAGCCAGCGACTGCTGCTGACACTGTGCACGCGCTATAAGAGAAATGAATGTTCACTGCAAGTGCAGTAAATATTAATTTCTTTTTAACATCGGGCACAGGGTTTAGCCTTAGCAGCCGACTTCTGCCTCCTGTCACCCGCTGCTCCGCCACTTGCCCTCCCCGTCTACTTCTGGAACAATGTCTCGTGTATAGGGGGGCATTTTCAGCACAGAAAAGAACATGGAGTCCTGGAAGTGATGATATGGCACATCCTCATCGAATCTGTCTGGCATTACATGAAGAGACAGAAGTATTTGCACAAGCAACATCCACAGAAGATCTGTGGTTAGTTCTCCAAGATGTTTGGAACAACCTCCCTGCCAAGTTCCTTCAAAAACTTGCAATTGTAGGCCATATTGATGTGATTTAGATTTCCCCTTTGTTTGTTCACTTTGCATTTTGTTAATTGACAAAAATAAACTATTAACTGTTTATGAGATCATGCTTACTTGGTAGCATTTTTTCCACACCTGCCTTAAAGTTTTGTACTATGCTATATGTTCAAAAATGTCATGTCGTAGATTTTCAGAAATATATACAGCAAATCTACGGCAAACCCTTGCAACAAGTATTTTGATTTTGAAAGGGGTTTGCTGCCATAATCCATATCAGTCACGTACTGTGCGGTCTTACGTTCCGATTCTGTTTCCTAACCTGCCAGAATTTACTTTCATCCACACTGCAGTTTAACTTCAACCTGACAATGTTTCTTATCAATACCCCGCAGTGTTAAGAGGCTGGAGAAGCCTGGTAATTCATGAACACACGCTGAGATCAAGAGAATATATGATTTAGGAAAGAATTGTGCATAATTTCTAATTAAAACGCTTTACAAAAAATGACACCCAACTCTTTTCACTTGACTGGCAGGTAATGTGAGTTTAGCATTCCAATTACTATAATAAAGTAATCACTTCAGATTTACCGGGGAAAGAAAAAAGATAGAAAATGGTGAATTTTGCAGCTTTTTTTTGGGAGTCAGAGTTAATATAATTTGTAGGAAACAAGACCCTGGGTGCAACTATTACCTCAAAAGCTAAACCTTTAGCTGTGATTATAGTTTTCATCTTTTAAAATTCTGTGCTGATTAAAGGGGTTGTTGAGCAAAAAAAAAAGAATATCTATAAATGTCTTTAAAATAACAAGATACACAACTTATTAATTTGCTTTATTTAACAAAAGTTCACAGATGTGAAGTTATCTGATCTCAGGCATTAAAAAATCCACTTCGAGCTCGTGGTTGACGGTTTTGTATGTCATCAGAGCTGTGCTTGAAGGAGGCTGGATGATTGCTCAATTTAATAGCTAAGCCAGCCCATTTTTCCATCTATCCAATGGCCTTGACAGAGAAGAGGGTTGACCTAGTTATTGAAATGAACCAGTCAGCCAGCCCTCTCACACACAGCGGTGGTCTTGCTCGGATGCAGAAAACTCTTTGAAAACAGAGTTGGAAAGCATATCAGTAAGATCTACAGTTAGGGCCAGAAATATTTGGACAGTGACACAAGTTTTGTTATTTTAGCTGTTTACAAAAACATGTTCAGAAATACAATTATATATATAATATGGGCTGAAAGTGCACACTCCCAGCTGCAATATGATAGTTTCCACATCCAAATCGGAGAAAAGGTTTAGGAATCATAGCTCTGTAATGCATAGCGTCCTCTTTTTCAAGGGACCAAAAGTAATTGGACAATGGACTCTAAGGGCTGCAATTAACTCTGAAGGCGTCTCCCTCGTTAACCTGTAATCAATGAAGTAGTTAAAAGGTCAGGGGTGGATTCCAGGTGTGTGGTTTTGCATTTGGAAGCTGTTGCTGTGAGCAGACAACATGCGGTCAAAGGAACTCTCAATTGAGGTGAAGCAGAACATCCTGAGGCTGAAAAAAAAGAAAAAATCCATCAGAGAGATAGCAGACATGCTTGGAGTAGCAAAATCAACAGTTGGGTACATTCTGAGAAAAAAGGAATTGACTGGTGAGCTTGGGAACTCAAAAAGGCCTGGGCGTCCACGGATGACAACAGTGGTGGATGATCGCCGCATACTTAATTTGGTGAAGAAGAACCCGTTCACAACATCAACTGAAGTCCAGAACACTCTCAGTGAAGTAGGTGTATCTGTCTCTAAGTCAACAGTAAAGAGAAGACTCCATGACAGTAAATACAAAGGGTTCACATCTAGATGCAAACCATTCATCAATACCAAAAATAGACAGGCCAGAGTTAAATTTGCAGAAAAACACCTCAAGAAGCCAGCTCAGTTCTGGAAAAGTATTCTATGGACAGATGAGACAAAGATCAACCTGTACCAGAATGATGGGAAGAAAAAAGTTTGGAGAAGAAAGGGAACGGCACATGATCCAAGGCACACCACATCCTCTGTAAAACATGGTGGAGGCAACGTGATGGCATGGGCATGCATGGCTTTCAATGGCACTGGGTCACTTGTGTTTATTGATGACATAAGAGCAGACAAGAGTAGCCGGATGAATTCTGAAGTGTACCGGGATATACTTTCAGCCCAGATTCAGCCAAATGCTGCAAAGTTGATTGGACGGCGCTTCATAGTACAGATGGACAATGACCCCAAGCATACAGCCAAAGCTACCCAGGAGTTCATGAGTGCCAAAAAGTGGAAAATTCTGCAATGGCCAAGTCAATCTCCAGATCTAAACCCAATTGAGCATGCATTTCACTTGCTCAAATCCAGACTTAAGACGGAAAGACCCACAAACAAGCAAGACCTGAAGGCTGCGGCTGTAAAGGCCTGGCAAAGCATTTAGAAGGAGGAAACCCAGCGTTTGGTGATGTCCATGGGTTCCAGACTTAAGGCAGTGATTGCCTCCAAAGGATTTGCAACAAAATATTGAAAATAAAAATATTTTGTTTGGGTTATGTTTATTTGTCCAATTACTTTTGACCTCCTAAAATGTGGAGTGTTTGTAAAGAAATGTGTACAATTCCTACATTTTCTATCAGATATTTTTGTTCAACCCTTCAAATTAAACGTTACAATCTGCACTTGAATTCTGTTGTAGAGGTTTCATTTCAAATCCAATGTGGTGGCATGCAGAGCCCAAATCGCGAAAATTGTGTCACTGTCCAAATATTTCTGGCCCTAACTGTATATGTTTGATCACAATTACAAATCAATATTTTGACCCTGAAAACCCATGAGAGGGAACCTGTCACCTTATCCATGCTGCTCAAACCACAAGCAGCATGAATCCGATTTGCCCAATTGCAACCAGATATGGTCTTTTTTTCCCCAAAATGATCCGGTGTCTCAAAAAAATAATAGTCAAAAGATGCGGCTAGGGACCAAAGCTAAAGACAAGACTAGTCCGGCTCTTACTGGCTCTTCTCAGCTAAAGATGATTGACAGGTCTCTCTCATAGCAAGAGACCTGTCAGTCATCAGCAGCAGTACTGGGAGGGCAGAGCCAGAGTAGTCTTATCTCCAGCTTTGGTCCCCAGCCGGATCTTCCAACTATATTTTTTCTGACATGCAAGAGCAATGTATACCGTAAATGTCTGCAAAACGCCCCTGAGCCCCCTCTAATGGTGGTTAGAGGGGTTTTGTCATTTACCTCCATGTACTGTTCAGGGATGGCATTTACAGCTCTGAAGCAGAGGAAACTGGGAAGTGACATCAATTTGATTTTTGACCTACTTAGAAGAACAAGCCGGTGTTTAACTGATGACGTTCAATTAGGATTAACAACTTTGTTAGGGCGCACACAAGTACGGTATATCTCGAGAAAGTGTGTGGATAATACAAATGGGTCCTTTCCTCTTGGTTCAACATATCTTGACATTTCTGGCTGATCAGCTTTGAACAGAAAAAAAGATCATTTCAACAGTCTCTATTAGGAGAACTTTATACCGTATGTACCTATATGTGGCCACCCAGGATTATTCCCAAAATGGTACGTCATCTCCTATCCATAACAAAGTGAATAACTTGTTGATTCCTAGGAGTACAACCTCCGGGACTCACAGCTATCCTGAGAATATGGCTTTACATACCTTAAAACCATGGGAAATAGCTACGTATTAAGTACTGTATTGCATACTTTCCCAGGCATTACCCTTCTGCTCCGTTCAGAATGGGCTCTTGAGGTGCTAAAGTTGTTCTCAGGCTCACTGGTAGGTTAAGTAGGTTAAACTCTGCATAGAGAATAATTAGACAATTTTTGGAATAACTCTTTAATCCATAAATTATTATTCATGATGGTTGACATTAATACATAGCTCTATAACACATATTACGTCTGTGTTTCCTTAGGAATCCTCGCAAAACTGAACCCTGATGGAATCTTGATGGATCCATTCACTTGAATGAAGCCGACAGAGACACTGTGGACAATCCCTCGCTTCTACTTAACCACATTTCTGTGGATATCTGAATAAGAGGCCACACAGTGCCCACAGAGACCCCATCGGCTTCATTCAAGTCAAGGGGTTTCCATTGGAATACAATTTTAATGGAATTCCTACGGAAACACCAACGTAGTGTGAACTTCTTGTAGATTGTGAGCCTTCGCGGGAAGGGTCCTGTCTCCTCCTATACCAATTATGACTTGTATTGTTTAACATTATTGTACTTGTTTTTATTATTTATACCCCTCCTCACATGTAAAGCGCCATGGAATAAATGGCGCTATAACAATAAATAATAATAATAACCTAGCATTACAGTATTGAAGCAGGAAATGACCATAACAGCAGCATCATACAGCAGTTTATTGAAAAATTGACAACCTGTTTTTCATATATAGCATGTGCTCTTATTATTGTGCATTTAATATTCATCATCCTCATATCTTGAAATGCCTTCACCAACAAATATGTGGATGCTTCCATCAGTCACTGGCCTATTATATGCAAATGTCGGTAAGTGATTGTGTTTATGTGCTCAGTACCATGAAAAAATAGAGAAATCAATAGAAACTGTCAATGATGAAAAAATGGCTGAAGACACAAATCCATAAGGTCATCCGCCACTTAAGCCTTTCTGGTGACATCATCCCTTATTCTAGTAAAAAGACTGTCAGAGCAATGGGTCGCGAATGAGTAATGTGCGTTACAGGGTGAGCCAAAGCTTCACCTTATGTATTTCAACTCTGATGTTATTCACTGTGAGGATCTTTTTTACCAGTTCAAGACTAGACCATTTTTCATGACCATGCAGAGTTTTGATAACTGGAAAATATTAAAGGGGCTATCAGGGACTTAAAACAAAAAGGCATGTAGTTGCTAACAGAGACAACGACCTGCCTGTTGTACCCGGCGCCGGTCATTGACCCCTCCTGCGGGAGATTGAGCTGCTCCCTGTCAACAGAGCAGCAGGTTCTAATCCTGTTGACAGGGTGGGACTTCTGGTGTCATGCTGATTGACAGCCGTCTCCTTACTGCCTAATTGGGGAAGCCAGCTGTCAATCAGCATGACTCCAGTAGTCCCGTCCTATCAAAGGAAGAGAAACTGCTACTCTGTCAACAGGGAGCAGCTGAATCTCCAGCAGGAGCGGTCATTGACCGGTGCTGGGTACAGCAGGCAGGCAGTTGCCTCTGTTTGCAACTGCATGCCTTTTTTTTCTAAAGTTCCGGATATCCCCTTAAAAAAGAGTGAAATACGTGTCTGGCTAGAGACAGCAATTTGGGCTGGCACTGGCTTTCTTTTTTTTTTCTTTTGCTTTATTTCATTCTTTTTTTCTTTCTTTTAGTTTATTACTTTCATACATTTTGTCCACCCCCAAATGGTCAAGAAATATCATTTTTACTTTTACCGTAGATACTTTTTTATTATTTCTCTCGTAAGTATGGTTGCCGTAAAAGCCTCGGTTATAGGACAAATTGAGTCTCCTGCCTCTGCTGCAGAGCTGATCTGCTAAGTCATAGGAGGTCCTGCTCCCTCTCGGTACCCAGAGGTCACATAATCGCGGAGACCAGAGGAGGAAGCGATGTCAGGACTTCCTAATCTGTATACATCGTGCTCATTCAGCACTGTCTATACAGCGATCAGGAAGGCAGACTTGCTAATAAACCATCTCTGCCTTCTCTATGAGGATTCTGGCTGTCTCTGATGGACAGCTCCCCACTCCTGCACAATAACAAGTCATATGTGGACTCTCCTGGGACTTTGGGCAATCCGCAAGTATTTAAGAGAAATATACCAGATAAACAGTATATACACACTTATTCGTTTTCTGAAAAAAAAAATACGGTAAACAAAAGGTCAAGTCTACAACACTGATAACATCATCACAAAGGCACTTGACAAGGGGAGGGATATTTTAGACAGTGAACAGTCAGTTCTTGAAGCTAATGCTTTGAAAGCCATAATCATCATACGTTTCTGAAAAATGGCAGGTCTCGTATGGTGTTCCTGGTATACAATTGTTAGTGTTTCCCAAAAGTGCTCCAAGGAAGGCCACTGCTGATCTGGTGACAAGATCGTGGACACCTACAATGGGGGAAATAAGTATTTGAGCTCTTGCTGATTTAAAGGGGGCTTTATGTGCTGCTCTGCTTACATGTTCATCAGTATGAGTTATGACAGATCACTGATCCCTCAGTGACTAGCCCCCTATTTTACATACTGATTATTATGTGTGAAAAAAAGCAAAACACGTTTAGTAGGTAGGTGGCGCCTGATCGCATCTAATATATAATTGCCTAGAATACTACTTCCTGCAATTTGTGCCAACTTCCTGTCCGGAGCTAATGTCCGGAGCTAATGTCCGGAGATAATGTAAAACCAGAACACATGAGCTGCGCGCACAGTGAACAAGCCCGTAGAGACATGTTCACACCACCAAGAGACTTGAAAACACAAAAAAGCACAGTAAAACCAAAAACACTCTGTTGCAAAAAAATCACAGTGGACAGCAAGTGCTGGTAAAAAGATGGAAAAAACAGGGTATTTGGTTGATACGTTTTTTGCAAAAAATGTATATTAAGCCGCTCTACCAAACGTCAAGGTATACCCGTATCAGAGCAGTCCTAGCTAATGTATGTAATCCCTATCTGATGTATTTAAAACCTGGTCATATGTACAATAACTGTATGAGCAGGATTCAGAAAAGGAATGTCCATGTGGACACGCTGGACAGAACGGCTCCTGTGCGCACAGCTCAAAAAAAGAGGGGTGGAGGCCTCCCCAGTCTTGTGGACACAAGAAAACAATAATGTAAAACCAGAACACCAAATACCCTGTTTTTTCCATCTTTTTACCAGCACTTGCTGTCCACTGTGATTTTTTTGCAACAGAGTGTTTTTGGTTTTACTGTGCTTTTTTGTGTTTTCATGTCCGGAGATAATGTCCGGAGCTAATGTCCGGAGATAAGTGACGTCAACAGTGTCCAGTGTCTGATTGGTTGCCGCCTGCTGCGAGCGACCAATCAGAAACGTGCCGTACTGTGACACACTCCGCCCGCCATTTTGGTGAGATTTTTGAATTTTTACCTCACAGCAAGTTTCTACTGCGTGGAGGCGGGCCCAGTGACGTTGCTCTTCAAGCTCCTGCTGAATTTCGTCAAAAAAATGATAATACCATTTACCAAAACTATATATATTTAGTTGTGAAGTGGTTCAGTGACATTTTCACACCAATTTAGAACTTTTGTTTGGTGTTTTCTCCATATACTGCCTATTATTCACTGACTGTTATACTGAGAGACTGCCGTTTATTAACCTCTTCTTTGCCACATTGGGTATATTGCTCTATTATTTGCCACATAAGGACATTGTCCATTATTGCCCAGCAATTTCTCTGCAATATAAACTGCCTATTTATTAATATCTGCATTCCTGCAAAGAACTATTGCCTATTATTAACTGGCTATTTTCCTACTACCTGACATTGTTCTTAAGCAAAGAACCGTTGTTGTGGCATTTGCCACAACACGCAAAGTTGTCGTCTGATGTCTTTCATCCCTCCCCTCATAAGCATGTTCATGGATCCTGTGTAACTGTACCTTAAATAACAAGAATTGTCAAGAGCTGGTGAGTGCAGCCATTTTTTGTTCTTTCTTACTATTATTTATTAATTGTATTATTCTTACATTTGAATAAATAAAGTATATATGGATTCTAGACTCCCGATTCTTTAGAATCGGGCTGCCATCTAGTATATAATATGCATTTAATTATTTTATTTAGTGATATACGTTTATTCAGAAAAAAAATCTCAAAATTGGTCCGACAGCGCCTGCTCAGTAGCATCTATCAGCGATCCGATAGATGCTACCGTGCAGGCTCTGCCAGCCTTGCTGCTGATGGAGGCTTCACTAATTGCCGCTAATCCTAAGCAGCAATTCAGGTTACGCAACCACTCCACCTAGCAAAGTCACAGTACCACAAATTTGAAATCATTAACATCTTTCCGACATCAGGTGTAATAGTATGCCATGTCAGATTCCCTTCCTTTGATGTGGGTTCCGCCGGTGAACCCAAATCTTTTCCAGCACATGTCAGCTGTTTTGAACAGCTAACATGTGCCTCTAACAGCCGTGGGTGGAATTGCGATCCACCCACTGCTGTTATCCCATTAAATGGTGCTGTCAAACTCTGACAGAGGCAATTAACACGCGCTTCCGGCAAGCGCGCCAGAAATCCCACCCATCGGCACCCGTGTCATATGACCGCAGGTCGCCGATGGATTGGCATGACAACCAGAAGTCTCCAGCATTCCTCTATGGTGCTTGGCGCTCATACCAAGTCAGCAATTCTGCTACATACAGGTGATCTGATCATCTCCTGTATGTAGCAACGGTGATCTGGTTATGGCAGCTTCTAGTCTACCATGAAGACTGTTGAAGCATGCCAAAAGTAAAAAAAAAAGTTTTTAAAAATATTTAAAAAAATACAAAATATATAAAAGTTCAAAGCACCCCCCTTTTGCCCTATTCAAAATAAAACGATAAAAAAATCAAACATACACATATTTGGTATCGCCGCGTTTACAATCACCCAATCTATCAATATAAGAAAATAATGAACCCTTTCCCTAAATGGTGTAACAAGAAAAAAAGTCAAAATGCCAGAATTACGTTTTTTGGTCGCTGCAACATTGCATTAAAATGCAATAATGGGCGATCAAAAGATCATATCTGCACCAAAATGGTATCATTAAAAATGTCAGCTCAACGCGCAAAAAATAAGCCCTCACCCAATATGAGATCACAAAAAATGGAGACGCTACGGGTATCGGAAAATTGTGCAAATTTTTTTTTTTTAACAAACTTTGGAAAAAACATTCACCACATACTGAGATTAAAAAGAACCTTGACATGTTTGGTGTCTATGAACTCATAATGACCTGGAGAATCATAATGGCAGGTCAGATTTAGCATTTAGTGAACATAGTAAAAAAGCAAAACAGAAAACAATTGTGGAATTGCACTTTTTTTTGCAATTTCACCTCACTTGGAATTTTTTTCCTGTTTTCCAGTACATGATATGTTAAAACCAATGATGTCATTCAAAAGTACAACTTTGCCGCAAAAAACAAGCCCTCACATGGCCATATTGACAAAAAAATAAAAAAATTATGGCTCTGTAAAGAAGGGGAGCAAAAAACGAAACCGCACAAACAAAATACCTCCGGTCATGAAGGGGGTAAATGGAATTCCCTCCTTCTACATGACACTTTACTGTCAAGACAGCGACTAAATGATCAAGACTCGGGATGGGTCGAAACGTCGTAATATTATAATATATAGTAGTTTTTTGTATCAGCTACCTTCTGCTCCCAATCTGTTCATGTATGGACTTTAATAAAGCTACTTTCACACTGGCGTTTTTTGCCAGACGTCGCAATGCGTCGTTTATGGCAAAAAACGCATCCTGCAAAGTTGTTTGCAGTATGCGTTTTTGCTCCATAGATTAACATTAGCGACGCTTTGCCACACGTTGCGTCGTGATGTGGCGGACCGCCGGGAGCAAAAAACGTTACATGTAACTCCGCCCCCACCTCCCCGCACCTCACAATAGGGCAGCGGATGCGCCGGAGAAATGCATCCGCTGCACCCGTTGTGCAGTGCGTCAAACGCTAGCGTCGGAATCTCTGCCCGACGCATTGCGACAGGGAGATTCCGACGCTAGTGTGAAAATAGCCTAATTCTTTTTTGCAATGTATACTAAGAGTGTGCAGTGAATTTTGAACTTACATTGACGTGGGCATAAACAGCCGATTTCACTAGCACCTCACCCTTTGACAGTGTTACAAGCACTAGATTCTGTCATGGGGTGTTTATCCGGTGAACTAGTCTGATTCTGATTGCCGTCTGTGGAGTCGGGTAGGAATTTCTCCCTAATATGGGCAGTTAGCGTCTGCCTCATGGGTTTTTGCCTTATTCTGGATTAACATGTTAGGTTATAGGGTGAACTCGATGGACTTAAGTCTACCTTCCACTTAAAAACTATGAAACTATGAATCTGTGTGAGCTGCGAACATTGCCTTGCGCAGGCGTGTACTACGGAGGACATAGAATGAACTTCAATCCAATATTGCGGCCAGTATGCAGCCAGCGGGTAAGGAAAGGGTGAATCAAACACCCGAAAACTCCGCCCATATGACCGAAAACCGGTCCCGCCAAATTCAGGTGACAGGTTCCTTTTAACAGCGTTCCATGACATGCTAAGGCCTGTTTTATCAAGACCGCCATCACCACAGTCAGTAGGTACATAAGGAAACATTAAATCCAGTATGAGACATTCCCCTTTACATGTGTATATACTATATTTCTAAATATCAACTCAACAGATTTTACCAGAATCTGTAGGTGATTTCATCTCACATGAAATTTTTCTAGGTTATTTTTGCCCGTCCCGTCCCAATTATTTCCAATCTTAGACGTTTTAGAATTAGATCTACGAGATGTTCTCCTACGTTTTAGAAGTAGATCTACGATTAGATCTTTGGAATGTTCTCCCGGTTTGAACTCCATCATCGCTTCCTAATAAAACAGCTTAAAATTATATAAATCCCTGTTAATTATCCCACAAAGTTCTTATCAAATATTAATTATTATTCTGTATTATATCATTAATTGTTAAAAAAAAACTATAAATCTCCAGATTCAGGCTTAGTTTTTATAATTTATAATGTGTGCTGAATTTATTTTAATTTAATTAGACTTTTAGATGTCTTACCTTCAATATTTCAGTATGTTCCCTTGGCTTAATAATGTCCATGGGGGATATTCTTGTGTAATCATTTAATTAATACAACTGAATTCACAACCGAGCGTATCGAGGAGCCACGCTTTGATCTAAGCCGCATTTTTAGTTTGTTTGTTTTTTCCTTGTGAAAGTTATGGGGACTCATCGACAGCAGTGCACAACAAATACACATGAAAATTCAAGGCTCCTCGCTGACCTTATTAATGTTCCCAGCATACTGAAAATAGAGCTGATCGCAAACTATACTCCACCCCACAATTCTGTGTAGAATTTCGTGTGTAAATCACTTGAGCTGAGACCCATATTCATTTCCATCAGTGCTTTGCAGGCCTACTTCTTCGTGTGATTTTGTAACCTTTTTTGGAAGACTTGGATTGTTGAGGTCATATGTAAAGAGAAGTCACACATATAGTACAGTGCAAAATTCTTGAATTATTCCTGACCTGGGTGAGAGAAGTTCAGGTTCTTTACAGTACATCCATGTCTGTACTCGCACATACTACCTCTGCTTCTACAACGGGCAACAACGCTCTTGAACTGTGGACAGCTCACTGGGAAACACAAGTGCGGTCCAGTTAATTATTAGTATAGGTGTGACTTGTGATGCCGGGGAGTATATGGGTCAATGCAGAGTACTGATCATCAGTGATAATTAGTTCTCTGCTGTGAGCCTTTGGTGGGGCCACACCCAACTTAAATCCCAAGTTGCCAGTTATAAATGTATTCGATCCTGGTCTCCTGCCTAGTGCATCCATGCTGCTTGATTCCATTGTTTTCTTCTTACTGACTGTGGGCTGTTTTCACTTCCCGTCTTCCTTACAATTCACTCTCTGACACTCTCCTTCTGAATTGATCCTTACATTTCATTCTGACCAGTGACCACATCTCTTATTTCAGATTTTGTCCTGATTCATCTCTATATCTGATTCTGACCAGACACATGGACTATCCTCTGCCAGCTGGCTCAAGTGGCCAGCAACTATTCTGTGAACATAATTGTTAGGGTTGGTGGATAGCACTAAATAAAAGGGTAATGAAGAGCAATCGGAACTCGGGGTCCACTGTGCAGAGATGGAGAACTGCTGCTATAGAGCAATGGCGGAACCAGGCAGCTAGGTGGAAACGTAAATGTACAATGTAAAAGTGACACACTGTGTGAACAGAACACTGCGTGTCCATCTCTGTTGCCGCACAGAGAGGAACAGTGAAAAACAAAGTGCTGACCCTGTTACATGTCACAGGGAAGCAGCACGAGTGTAGAGCTCGCAGTGCGAGTAGATTGTGCTAACCGCACAAGAGACGCTAGGTGCTCGACTCTGTCACTTCTCCAGAGAAGTATAGCCTGTGGGATGGACTTTCTCTGTAGCTCTACCATGCCAATCGCACACGTGTAGGAAACAGATGCTAAGCCAAAGAGCTAACCGCTAATTGCCCCCACTGACACTAACTGCCTGCCTATGAGCACAGTCCCAGAGCTAGATTGTCGCACGGCATGCAAACAGAATGGTAAAATATCCACACTCTCACACCATAGCATATATGACACTACCGCACCGACGTGCGCCTCTGAGAACCTTTTATACACTAGGCTCAAGTCCAGTCGGACAGGACCTTGCCTGTGGACCAATCCGGTATTGCCACATCACCAGAACAGCTGACGTCTGACCACCAATGAGAAGACACCACCTCACGGACATGCTCAGTACAGTGATCTTTGGACTTAGACTCTAGACTCCAGAGTGCTGGACTGCACCTGGATATTACTGGTTACTAAGGGCTTGGCTGGAGAGCCAGCAGTATCTAAGCGTACACCACGAGCCTGAGCAAGACGCTGGGGCTGACGTCTATGCTCAGCAGCACCCGCAGTGGCCAAACCTGAATGGGAGGCAGATAAGCTTGGGGTCTATTCCATGCAGCAGGAGAATCCTGATGCCTAACAATAACCTAAGGGCCCTGCTTAAAGGGATTATCTGGAACTTTTTTTTGTCAGCCACAAATTACTAATATGGTAACTAGGAAATCAATAAACAATGGAAGCAGAACCCTCAAATCACTATGATAATCTTTATTGACACATACCTTTCCAAGAAGCTGAAGGAAAATGTGTATTGGGGTCTGTACTTCACTGCCTCCAGACTGATCCAACTTTCCTTGGAATATTTTTTACTTTTCCCCATTTTGGGTTTTCCTTGCACTTTCCATTGTTTGACTGTTTGCCCATCATTTTGGGATGCCAATTTTATGTGTCTACTTTTTGCTACTCTATGTAGAATTATTCCAAAATATTGCTGCCACATTTTGGCGTAAGTATAGAGTTATGTAGACATGTACTTAACTATACGGTTGTACTTCTATGTGTCACCTTCCTGGATTTCTCGCTGTACCAGTTTCATGCAGTTGATCCCTGGGGGAGTCGGGTCCTTTAATCCACGCACCTATCTTTTATCCAGTTTGTATTCTAGTGTTCTGATTGTGCCAATAAGGATTATGTTAATGATTTGGCTTTTCTGCTTCCATTGTTTATTGGCGTCTTATATTTATTGAGAGTATCGCTCTTAGTTATTGGCCTTTCTTCTTGGGTATTTATAATATGGACGGCAGATCAGGACCCTGAGAAGCTTTTTTGGACAATTTTAATTTAAACGTGTCTACATTGAAAACTTACTAACATACTGTGCTTGCTATGTATTAGGCAGGAAATTGTTGGACAATCTGTAAACATAGGGCACTAAGTTTCTGCATTGTCCATAAAAAAAAAAATGGAGGCGTCCATGATTTTATTGTGGGTGAAGAAACTTAGATTATTTTGACAGTAATCATTTTTCAGTTTACAGTGAATGCAGCTGATGTTTTCATATCAGAATTTTGGGCTGTATAGATGTATCACTAAATAATGGTCTATTATCGTTTTCCACTGTGTCTGAAAAAAATATTGTCTGTGATTTTTTGATAAGTTGTCCAAAAAAATAAAAAGTCTAGTTGGCAACCCTATTAACCCCTTCATGACCTTGGGATTTTCCATTTTTCCGTGTTCGTTTTTCGCTCCCCTCCTTCCCAGAGCCATAACTTTTATATTTTTCCGTCAATTTGGCCATGTGAGGGCTTATTTTTTTGCGGGACGAGTTGTACTTTTGAACGACATCATTGGTTTTACCATGTTGTGTACTAGAAAACGGGAAACAAATTCCAAGTGCGGTGAAATTGCAAATAAAGTGCAATCCCACACTTGTTTTTTGTTTGGCTTTTTTGCTAGGTTCATTAAATGCTAAAACTGACCTGTCATTATGATTCTCCAGGTCACTACGAGTTCATAGACACCAAACATGTCTAGGTTATTTTTTATCTAAGTAGTGAACAAAAATTCCAAACTTTGCAAAAAAAAAAAAATTGTGCCATTTTCCGATACTCGTAGCGTCTCCACTTTTCGTGATCTGGGGTCGGGTGAGGGCTTATGTTTTGTGTGCCGAGCTGGCGTTTTTAATGATAGCATTTTGGTGCAGATACGTTCTTTTGATCGCCCGTTATTGCATTTTAATTCAATGTCGCGGTGACCAAAAAAACGTAATTCTGGTGTTTTGAATTTTTTTCTCGCTACGCTGTTTAGCGATCAGGTTAATGCTTTTTTTTTTATTGATAGATCGGGCGATTCTGAGCGCGGCGATACCAAATATGTGTAGGTTCAATTTTTTTTTATTGATTTATTTTGAATGGGGCGAAAGGGGGGTGATTTAAACTTTCATATTTTTTTTATTTTTTTCACATTTTTTTTTACTTTTGCCATGCTTCAATAGCCTCCATGGGAGGCTAGAAGCAGGCACAGCACGATCGCCTCTGCTACATAGCAGCGATCTAATGTTCGCTGCTATGTATCAGAAATGCAGGTGTGCTGTGAGCGCCGACCACAGGGTGGCGCTCACAGCTACCGGTGATAAGTAACCATAGAGGTCTCAATGACCTCTATGGTTACTATTCAGAAGCATCGCCGACCCCCGATCATGTGACGGGGGTCGGCGATGATGTCATTTCCGGCCGCCCGGCCGGAAGCGGTACTTAAATGCCGCTGTCTGCGTTTGACATCGGCATTTAACTAGTTAATAGGTGCGGGCAGATCGCGATTCTGCCCGCGACTATTACGGGCACATGTCAGCTGTTCAAAACAGCTGACATGTCCCGGCTTTGATGCGGGCTCACCGCATCAAAGCGGGGCTTCTGACCTCGGACATACTATCCCGTCCGAGGTCAGAAAGAGGTTAACAGCTTCTGGCAGGTATTTTTCCAATTTTGTGTCCCATATAGAATAGCACTTCCTGCATTGGTACGTGACCGGATTTATGAATGATGGGAGCTGGCTGGCTACAGTAGCAAAGCCAGACCCCTTCTTTCTATGGGTTAACCATTATAGAGAAATGAGCTGGCTTAGCTATTAAAATAAGCAGTCCGTCACAGCTTTGGCCTCAAGCCACAACAGGAGAACCAGAGCTTGTAGCTGAAAATAGGAACATTTTTAGTCTCCAACTGTGTTTCATAATGTATTAATGTAAGCACATTTAGCTAGACTTTTTATAATTGGACTACCCAGTTTAATATCCTAGACTCACAGTAACGCCAGAGTTATTCTTCTCAACAAGCAGTGCAGACACCAACGGCTGGACCAGTGCCAAATCTTGTCATAGAGAATCCATCAGTAATAACCTCTGTATGCCTCTGATGTAAATCAGAAGCATGGAAAAAGTACAGTAGACTCACACAGTCATCTGGGGTGGCGATATCAGATCTCCTTACAGCCCAAACACCTAACTTAACAATCATGTCATGCCTTGTGAACAACTTTGGGAGTCAGTTTAAAAATGTAAAATGAAGCAGGTGATTTTTTTTTTACCGATAAGGAAACAATAATGGTGTGAGACATTTTAACGTGACCTTAAATAGTCTCTGTCGTTTACACAAACTTTATGTAAATCAATAATATAAGCGAATATAAGAAATTTTGTAATATGTCTAATTAGAAAAATATACTTATTTCTGCACTTAGCCACTTCTTCCCCAGTCTACTGAACTCGTCAACAAGTTTTGGAAAAAAGAAAACGGCTCAAATCTGTCTTGCTCAAAACTGGAAGGTTTGGAGAGGGAAGAAAGTAGGAACAGTAAGAAGTTCTCAGTATAGTGGGAGATAGAGAAACTTGTGATGCAGCTTCAAGCAACTGTTATAACTTAGTACTGTGCTGGATTCACAGTCACACAGCTCAGTACTACTGTATATTGTGTAACGGACTAGGTGGTGAAACCACTGTGCCGTGAACCAAGAAGAGCCTGGAGGAATGTGACTATGTGGCTCACCAAGTCCGACTTTGGGTACACGGCGACAGACGATGCTGTGATCCAGGGAGGGACGAGGGAGGCGGGACCAGGTGCTACACCAAGACTGACGTCGGGTTGATGGAAGCTGACCCCCACGAGATGGGAGACAGAAACGGCCCAGAATAGTAGGGCACAGCTGATAGGCAGGCAGGCTTGAACGGCTAATAGGCAGGCAGGTGAGCACGGCTGATAGGCAGTTATACAGGAATACGAGTACTGGGACCTGAGAATTAGGAAGCATGTTAGACACAGTATACAACGTTGCACCTTATATAGTACTTGTCTCAAAGCCATTGGCTGGTGTTATGACCTGGTGGTCAGGACAATAATGGACCTGGTGGTTAAGAGCACACGGAATGGCCTGATAGTTACTGATAATAAGGATGAGCTCTGGGACGTGGGAACTCTGCTGACCGCAATTCCTAATCCTATCACACACACTAGAAATAGCCGTGGATTGCTCCTAACGCTCCCTATGCAACTCGGCACAGCCTAAGGAACTAGCTAGCCCTGAAGATAGAAAAATAAAGCCTACCTTGCCTCAGAGAAATTCCCCAAAGGAATAGGCAGCCCCCCACATATAATGACTGTGAGTAAAGATGAAAATACAAACAGAGATGAAATAGATTTAGCAAAGTGAGGCCCGACTTACTGAACAGATTGAGGATAGGAAAGGTAACTTTGCGGTCAGCACAAAAAACTACAAAAAGACCACGCAGAGGGCGCAAAAGACCCTCCGCACCGACTCACGGTGCGGAGGCGCTCCCTCTGCGTCCCAGAGCTTCCAGCAAGCAAGACAGCAATAAAAATAGCAAGCTGGACAGAAAAATAGCAAACTAAAGAAAAACAAACAGGAACTTAGCTTCTGCTGGGAGAACAGGTCACAAGAACGATCCAGGAGTGAACTAGACCAATACTGGAACATTGACAGGTGGCATGGAGCAAAGATCTAAGTGGAGTTAAATTGAGCAGCCAGCTAACGAATTAACCTCGTCACCTGTGGAAGGAAACTCAGAAACACCCACCAGAGGAAGTCCATGGACAGAACCAGCCGAAGTACCATTCATGACCACAGGAGGGAGCCCGACAACAGAATTCACAACAGGCTGGGGATACTTTAGGATGGTGCGCGCATGTCCCCCAGTGTGCGTACCCTGGACAACAGCAGCAGGAGAGAAAGGAAGAAGTGCGAGACCGCGGCAGTGAGTGAATCAACCCCTGTTTCATGGCATGGAGGCAGAGGGCAGAGACGCCAGCTCTATATAATGTCTTCCATGCTGTTGCTGTGTCTAAGCTTGTGCTGAAAGGATCAGGAATCCATCTGTTTCTGTGTGTAGTGTGTATAAGAGATTTCATAGAAGGTATTGTCCTCTCACTTGCTCAGAGACAACTGAAAATTAGAGATAGAGCCTGCAGAAGAGAAAAACTGGTCAAAAATGTAGGATACAAGTCATATAATTGTCGGGGAAAGTTACCTGAAATAACAGGTACACTTTAACAAATAAATGCTAAGTGTCCCAGATTGCCTGTGATGTTTGTGGAAAAGATGAGACCTCTGGGACTGCAGGAATAATTAGCAAATTTCTGGTAAAACCTTCTGAAGGGAGGGGTGTCCTAAAAATGGTGTGTGACTATATGCTAAAAAAAAGTCAGCAGCATGCTTAACTCCCTATGCTCTCTATTAGACAGCAATCACAAAAGAGTTACATAGGTTGACAAAAGATACAGATCCTTCAAGTTTTCTCAATGAGCTATACAGTATCTATTGCACTCACTGGTTGAGATGGATCCTCTAATCCCAAGGTCCAGGTGGGCACATAAGCCATGAGCATTGTAGCAGCAGTCTGGTGAGTAGAAGGACTGGAAACCGTAGGAAGACAGGTGAAATGCTGGAACTGCAGGTGGAGTGCAGGAAACTGCAGACAGGCAGAAGACGTCAGGAAGCCGCAGGCAGGTAGGTTGAGTGAAGGAAACCGCAGGCAGGCGGAGGGCATCATGAATCTGCAGGCAGGCAAGTAGAGTGCCAGAAATTGCAGGAAGATAGCAGATAACACTATGGAGTAACAAGAAAGTCAGCAACCAAGAAAGCCACACACAGCCAGGAACACACTATGAAAACCAAAGGCAGACACAGGGAATCCAGGAAGCCCAGTGACAGGTAGCCGACAGAGCATCAGAGTGACTATAAACTGCAGAAAAGTATAAAGAGGCAATAGAAACTGTTGGTCTACAGGTGACGTTCTGCAGCCAGCAGCCAGGCTGCTGTGCACACACAAGCTGCAAGTGTAGTCTCAGATTCAATACCAAGGTCCCGGTGTGTGTTTTAGAAGCCCTTAACATCACATGGAAACATGCTAGGCCACCTGCAAAGTCCGACATACAGCACAAGAAGATTCGATGGACCAGGGCAGATGGAGCAGAGTCCAGACCAGGGAGAGGTGTGCAACACTCTATATTGACCACACATGTATTGAGTACTAATGCCTAGCTCACCACGTGGACATCCAAGTCATTCCCCTGTTCTAGTCCTCTGTTGTGAATTCCGTTCTTGGGCTCCCTCCGGTGGTTGTAAATGGCACTTTTGTGAATTCTGCCCTTGGGCTCCCTCTGGTGGTTTTGAGTGGAACTGCTGCTCCTTGGGTTTAGCTTTAGCAGCTGCTTTCACTAATCGTCTCTCCTGGCTCTGCTATTTAACCTGGCTCTAGTCTTCAGCCTATGCCACTTGTCTATGTTCTCTGGCTGGATTCACATCTCTGCTTGGATTCTCCTGGTTTCCTGACCAGTTCTGCAAAGATAAGTTCTGGCTTTGCTCTTTTCAGTCCACATGTTGTGGACTTATTGTTCTGTGCATTCTATTTTTGTCCAGCTTGTCATTATGGATTTTTTCTGTTAGCTGGAAGCTCTGGGAAGCAGATTTACCCTCCACACCTTTAGTCAGGTGTGGATATTTTGTAAACTCTGTGTGGATTGTTTTGTAGTTTTTATACTGACCGCACAGTATCCTTTCCTGTCCTATCTATCAAGCTAGACTGGCCTCCTATGCTAAGATCTGATTTCATCTCTGCGTATGTTATTTTCCCCTCCTCTCACCGTCAATATTTGTGGGGGGCTATCTTTCCTTTGGGGATTTTCTCTGAGGCAAGATAGGTTTCCTGTTTCCATGTTTAGGGGAAGTTAGATCTTAGGCTGTGCCGAGGGGTCTAGGGAGCGTCAGGTACCCCCCACAGCTATTTTTAGTTGCGCTGCTAGGTTCAGGGTCTGCGGTCAGTACAGATACCACCTCCTTCAGAGCTTGTCTCATGTTGATCCTAAACCACCAGATCATAACAGTACAAGTGGCCAAAAATGAATTAAATGTATCTCAAAAGAAGGAAAAGAAAGTTCTGAACCTTTTTTTTTTCTGTGCTCTGGTTTGCCTCTATTTTCCTCTTGATATCTGGGTGGTGCAGGATATATGCTCTGGCATGGATGTTCAGGGTTTGTTTTCTCGTGTGGATCAACTGGCTGCAAGAGTACAGAGTATCCAGGATTATGTTGTCCAGACTCCGGCTTTAGAGCCCAGAATTCCTACTCCGGATTTGTTCTTTGGGGACAGATCCAAGATTTTGAACTTTAAAAATAACTGCAAATTGTTTTTTGCTTTGAAACCCAGTTCTTCAGGTGATCCCATTCAGCAGGTGAAAATCATCATATCCTTGCTGCGTGGTGATCCGCAAGAATGGGCTTTTTCTCTTGAAACAGGGAATCCGGCATTATTGAATGTAGACGCATTTTTTTCAAGCGCTCGGATTATTGTATGACGAACCTTACTCTGTAGAGCATGCTGAGAAAACACTGTTAACCCTGTGTCAAGGTCAGGAAGCGGCAGAGTTATACTGCCAGAAATTTAGAAAATGGTCTGTTCTCACTAAATGGAATGAAGAGGCTCTGGCTGCTATTTTCAGAAAAGGTCTTTCTGAAACCCTTAAAGATGTTATGGTGGGCTTTCCTATGCCTGCCGGTTTGAACGAATCTATGTCTCTAGCCATTCAGATTGATCGGCGTCTGCGCGAGCGCAAAGCTGTGCACCATATGGCAGTATCCTCTGAGCATAGTCCTGAACCTATGCAATGTGATAGGATTTTGACTAGAATAGAACGGCAGGAATTCAGACGTCAGAATAGGCTGTGTTTTTACTGTGGTGATTCGGCTCATGTTATCTCTGATTGCCCTAAGCGTACTAAGAGAGTCGCTAGGTCTGTTACCATTAGTACGATACAGCCTAAATTTCTCTTATCTGTGACCCTGATTTGCTTATTGTCGTCCTTTTCTGTCATGGCATTTGTGGATTCAGGCGCTGCCCTTAACTTAATGGACTTAGAATTCGCCAGTCACTGTGGTTTTTCCTTGCAGCCTTTGCAGAGCCCTATTCCTTTGAGGGGCATTGATGCTACACCCTTGGCTAAGGATAAACCTCAGTACTGGACACAGATGACTATGTACATGGCTCCTGCACATCAGGAAGATTGCCGTTTTCTGGTGTTGCATAACCTGCATGATGTTGTTGTGCTGGGATTTCCATGGTTACAGGAACATAATCCGGTGCTGGATTGGAAAACTATGTCTGTGACTAGTTGGGGTTGTCAAGGGGTACATAGTGACGTTCCTTTGATGTCAATTTCCTCTTCCCCCTCTTCTGAGGTCCCTGAGTTTTTGTCGGATTTCCAGGATGTATTTGATGAGCCCAAGTCCAGTTCCCTTCCTCCACATAGGGACTGTGATTGTGCTATTAACGTGATTCCTGGTTGTAAGTTTCCTAAGGGCCGACTTTTCAATCTGTCTGTGCCAGAGCATGCCGCCATGCGGAGCTATGTTAAGGAATCTTTGGAGAAAGGGCATATTCGGCCCTCTTCGTCACCATTGGGAGCGGGTTTCTTTTTTGTTGCTAAGAAGGATGGCTCCTTGAGACCCTGTATTGATTATCGTCTTCTTAATAAGATCACGGTCAAATTCCAATACCCCTTGCCTTTGCTTACTGATTTGTTTGCTCAGATTAAGGGGGCTAGTTGGTTTACTAAGATTGACCTCCAAGGGGTATATAATCTTGTTCGTATTAAACAGGGTGACGAATGGAAAACTGCATTTAATACGCCTGAAGGCCATTTTGAATACCTTGTGATGCCATTTGGGCTCTCTAATGCTCCATCTGTGTTCCAGTCTTTCATGCATGATATTTTCCGCAATTATCTTGATAAATTCATGGTCGTATATTTGGATGATATTTTGATTTTTTCCAATGATTGGGAGTCTCATGTGAAGGAGGTCAGGATGGTGTTCCAGATCCTTTGTGATAATGCTTTATTTGTGAAGGGGTCTAAGTGCCTATTCGGAGTTCAGAAGGTCTCTTTTTTTGGGTTTTGTTTTTTCTCCCTCGTCTATAGAAATGGATCCTGCTAAGGTCCAAGCTATTCATGTCTGGATCCAACCCACATCTGTGAAGGGTCTTCAAAAATTTTTGAGCTTTGCTAATTTCTATCGCCGTTTCATTGCCAACTTTTCCAGTGTGGTTAAGCCCCTTACTGATTTGACAAAGAAGGGCGCTGATGTGACTAATTGGTCCTCTGAGGCTGTTGACGCCTTTCAAGAGCTTAAACGCCGATTTACTTCTGCCCCTGTGTTGCGTTAACCGGATGTTTCTCTTCCTTTTCAGGTTGAGGTCGACGCTTCTGAGATTGGGGCAGGGGCCGTGTTGTCTCAGAGGGAGTCTGATGGTTCTTTGATGAAACCGTGTGCTTTTTTTTTCAGAAAGTTTTCGCCTGCGGAACGCAATTATGATGTCGGCAATCGGGAGTTGTTGGCTATGAAGTGGGCGTTTGAGGAGTGGCGACATTGGCTTGAGGGAGCTAAACACCGTGTTGTGGTCCTGACCGATCATAAGAATCTGATTTACCTCGAGTCGGCCAAGCGGCTGAATCCTAGACAGGCTCGATGGTCCCTGTTTTTCTCCCGTTTTGATTTTGTGGTCTCGTATCTTCCGGGATCTAAGAATGTTAAGGCTGATGCCCTCTCTAGGAGTTTTTCGCCTGATTCTCCTGGAGTCCTTGAGCCGGTTGGCATTCTTAAGGAGGGGGTGATTCTTTCTGCTATCTCCCCTGATTTGCGCCGGGTGCTTCAGGAATTTCAGGCTGATAGGCCTGACCGCTGTCCAGTGGGGAAGCTGTTTGTTCCTGATAGATGGACAAGTAAGGTAATTTCTGAGGTTCATTGTTCAGTGTTGGCTGGTCATCCTGGGATTTTTGGTACCAGAGATTTGGTTGCTAGGTCCTTTTGGCGGCCTTCCTTGTCTCGCGATGTGCGTGCTTTTGTGCAGTCCTGTGGGACTTGCGCCCGGGACAAGCCTTGCTGTTCCCGCGCTAGTGGGTTGCTTTTGCCTTTGCCGGTCCCTGAGAGGCCCTGGACGCATATTTCCATGGATTTTATTTCGGCTCTTCCTGTTTCCCAGAAGATGTCTGTTATCTGGGTTGTTTGTGACCGGTTCTCTAAAATGGTCCATTTGGTACCTTTGCCTAAGTTGCCTTCCTCCTCAGATCTGGTTCCATTGTTTTTTCAGCATGTGGTTCGTTTGCATGGCATTCCGGAGAATATTGGGTCTGACTGAGGTTCTCAGTTTGTCTCTAGATTTTGGCGGGCCTTTTGTGCTAGGATGGGCATTGATTTGTCTTTTTCTTCGGCGTTTCATCCTCAGACTAATGGCCAAACTGAGTGAACTAATCAGACCTTGGAGACCTATTTGAGATGCTTTGTGTCTGCTGATCAGGATGATTGGGTGTCTTTCTTGCCGTTGGCCGAGTTTGCCCTTAATAATCGGGCTAGTTCGGCTACTTTGGTTTCACCTTTCTTTTGTAATTTTGGTTTTCATCCTCGTCTTTCTTCTGGGCAGGTTGAGCCTTCTGATTGTCCTGGTGTTGATTCTGTGGTGGACAGGCTGCAGCAGATTTGGACTCATGTGGTGGACAATTTGACGTTGTCTCAGGAAAGGTCTCAACGTTTTGCTAACCGCCATCGGCGTGTTGGTCCCCAGCTTCGTGTGGGGGATTTGGTTTGGTTGTCTTCTCGTCATGTTCCTATGAAGGTTTCTTCTCCTAAGTTTAAGCCTCGGTTTATTGGTCCTTATAAAATTTCTGAAATTATTAATCCGGTCTCTTTTTGTTTGGCTCTTCCAGCTTCTTTTGCCATTCATAATGTTTTCCATAGATCTTTGTTGCGGAGATATGTGGTGCCCGTTGTTCCCTCGGTTGACCCTCCTGCCCCGGTGTTGGTTGAGGGAGAGTTGGAATATGAGGTTGAGAAGATTTTGGATTCCCGTTTTTCGAGGCGGAGGCTCCAGTATCTTGTCAAGTGGGAGGGTTATGGCCAGGAGGATAATTCTTGGGTTGTTGCCTCCGATGTCCATGCTACCGATTTGGTTCGTGCTTTTCACTTGGCTCGGCCTGGGGGCTCTGGTGAGGGTTCGGTGACCCCTCCTCAAGGGGGGGGGGGTACTGTTGTGAATTCCGTTCTTGGGCTCCCTCCGGTGGTTGTAAATGGCACTTTTGTGAATTCTGCCCTTGGGCTCTCTCTGGTGGTTTTGAGTGGAACTACCGCTCCTTGGGTTTAGCTTTAGCAGCTGCTTTCACTAATCGTCTCTCCTGGCTCTGCTATTTAACCTGGCTCTAGTCTTCAGCCTATGCCACTTGTCTATGTTCTCTGGCTGGATTCACATCTCTGCTTGGATTCTCCTGGTTTCCTGACCAGTTCTGCAAAGATAAGTTCTGGCTTTGCTCTTTTCAGTCCACATGTTGTGGACTTATTGTTCTGTGCATTCTATTTTTGTCCAGCTTGTCATTATGGATTTTTTCTGTTAGCTGGAAGCTCTGGGAAGCAGATTTACCCTCCACACCTTTAGTCAGGTGTGGATATTTTGTAAACTCTGTGTGGATTGTTTTGTAGTTTTTATACTGACCGCACAGTATCCTTTCCTGTCCTATCTATCAAGCTAGACTGGCCTCCTATGCTAAGATCTGATTTCATCTCTGCGTATGTTATTTTCCCCTGCTCTCACTGTCAATATTTGTGGGGGGCTATCTTTCCTTTGGGGATTTTCTCTGAGGCAAGATAGGTTTCCTGTTTCCATGTTTAGGGGAAGTTAGATCTTAGGCTGTGCCGAGGGGTCTAGGGAGCGTCAGGTACCCCCCACAGCTATTTTTAGTTGCGCTGCTAGGTTCAGGGTCTGCGGTCAGTACAGATACCACCTCCTTCAGAGCTTGTCTCATGTTGTTCCTAAGCCACCAGATCATAACAGTCCTCGTCTACTCAGATAAGCCAGCTGACCTGCCTGGCTACTATTACTCTTGCACAGATCTCATTCTGTCAAGGCACCGCTAACATTAGAGCTCAACTTTATTCAGTGATCTGGTTAGACAGCATACAGTCATTGTGGTTATTGTCACTGTGCTACTGTTACACACCTGTCCCAGGTACCCCAGGCTCCGCTCCCTTTTTCTGAGTCCACTGCCTTCTGTTGTGCTCCACGTCGGGTTTTTCAGGTTGCTTGGTGTGGATCAATGACATCATCTTCCTAGAATTACTTAAGCCCCATTGGCACACACACATACCGGTGTCTTGGGATTGAGACTCTAGTATTCTTTGTTTGGTATGCTCCATTATTTGTACTACTGGGTTTCATCCATCCCTGCTGGGCTCCACTCCATCGTTCCCTCTGATCTTGAGTTTCCTCACATGGAAAACCATTACAGATGATGTTTCCGTAATTCCCATTTAATGCCATAAGGGTTATGAAGACTGTGACTGTGTAGTTCAGCTGTGTTTATCTGTTCCCATAGCTGCAACTCCAATGGTTGGAACATTGACATTTTTCCTGAGGCTGAAACGGAAATAACCCTGTAATAGATGACTGTGACTGGTGCCATCCTGTAGCATCCATCAATATTGGCTCCCATAGAATAGCGTAGTTTACTGTATGTCATACTTTTTTATTTTTTCAGTTTACTGACATACGCCGGCCAGACGGAGCCCAAATGGTCTATTTCTGATTAATTGAGCCCTAGACACTTTTAGCTTGTATGTCAGGAGTATTTCTAGTGTACATGCTAATCATAACCAACAAAAAAAAGATAATTTGAACAGCGTATTGTTAGAGGAACAAAAATATTAATTATTTCATTTTCTATATTTGAGAAAATTTATCAGCAAACAAGTTAAAACCCCCAGAAATAAATAAAATGTCAATAATCAAGATCTTTATTTCCATGTGGCTTTTCAAGTGTCTTTACAGCGAATGTATGATATATTGAAGTGTCTTTCGTGCAATCACTCGCCCATCTTGTGAAAACCAGTTGGCCACACAGCAACTTCAATCTGGCAAGATCACATTTCTGTATTTCCCAAGGCAACATAAGTATCCTGAATCTGTGCAGCCATAACCTTTCAAAAGTGCACAGTAAAGCCCACTAGCCTAATTATCAGCTTCATGAAAGTTTGCCCAGCAAACTAACAGTTCATAGTCCAGCTGAGAACAGTCGAGTGTTTCCTTTTATTGTAGAAACTGAATTCAAAAATTAAATTACTTTGTGGAGAAATATGGAGAAAAACTGAAAAAGTTTTAAAAAACTTTGTTGAACTTTGTAAATCATTCTCATTTCAGACAAGTCTTCTAAAAAGTTAGTTTAATTAGTAGTAAAGTGGTTCACAGACATTGGAGTTGAGAGCTGGGGGGATGCCAAGTGCAATAGGGTCTTTTCCGGTGGAGAAGTTAGTGACGTTGTAAAGGATTAGACCATTAAGGAAGCCCTCCTCCTCCCATCAAACTTTTTATCCTCTTAATATATATATTGCAATCATCATATTATACATCACTGTATACTTACAATTGCTCATTTTGTCTTTCTACCCAGATTATTCTTCTCTTTTCTCTGCTCTGTGTAGAAACAGAAAGTCTATTTTCCTGCCAGAAATCATTCTTCTCTTCAACTCTTGAACTCTCCCCCCTGCTATTGCCTTTTGCAGTGACTCGTGACTCATACAGCGAAAATTGACATCCTGTTTCTATATAGAGCTTAGAAGAATTCAGCTAGTCAGTTTTTAATCATGTGATGTCATAGACCTACTGGAAAAGAGAAGAATGATCTGGGTAGAAAGGCAAAATGAGCAATTGTAAGTACACATTGCTATATAATATGATGGGAGGAGTGCTTCTTTAAAACAGTAATATTGTAGTTCTCTTGATGAAGAAGTTGGTTCAGCTTCGAAATGCGTTGAGAAATAACCGTATGATCTAATCCTTTGCAATGTCCTCTGGATTTCTTGAATCTAGCACAGCAGTGCAGACTACAACTCCTATCCTCCTCAACTGATGTCAGAAAACAATTGAGATATTTATTGTGGTGCTCCTGATGAAGTGAATACGGTTGTGAATTTTGTCGCATTCTTAGTATGCACTCCCTGCTCACTTCCCCATATTCCTTTGAATGCAGAATGACAGTGTGCTCCCTCACCAGGTCTAAAGAAAAGAGAGGAGCGTGCACACTGAGAAACTGAAGACATCCTGGTTCAGGGCAGTGACGTCCTTTTCAGGGACTGGGCTGGTCTCTGTTCTCCCTGTATGCTGCATTCTGTCCTTTTCATTGCACACTGACAGTGTGCTCACAGTCATATGTCTACATTGCCACACAAAAATTTTTTTTTATGGTTTTTGGAAAAAGAGGAATGAAATATTGCTTGGGTTAATAGCGATAACCTGTAATGGCAGACACAACCTACAGTATAAACAGAGTGTCGATGTTTCCAAAAGATATCTTAGATAAGGCAAATTGAAGTGAACTAACAAAAATATAAAGGACAGTTTGAAAAAATGGAGTAAAGGATTCCATTGGGTGGATTACACACAGAGCAATGGCCACCATTTCCAGTTGTCCAGTTTTCTTAACTCCGAAGAATCAACCTCCTTTAGTTTATTTTTAAGCAATTTACCGGAGTAGAAAAGGAAAAGGTAGTTTAGCGTGTCAAATTGAACAATGATAGTGCCGATGTAATAGAAAGCACACAATAAAAATGATCATAGACCCAAGGGACCAATTTCTAAGGTCAAGAAGAACACAAAATAACTATAGCATTTGAAGACAATCCGTCAATGTATCAGTCATTTACTGAGGTTTAAAACAATTGAGAAAATTGCTATAGAGAAGGTGAAAGTCAATATTGAAACAGAATTGTTTCTTGATTTATTGCTTAGAATTTAGTAATTCTATAAACTGTTCCTTTTACTTACAGTGTTTATAGTTATATTTCACCCAATGTCATTTAGTTATTTTTCTCACTTATTTAGCCCCATTAATTCCACAGCGCTTTACAGACATTATCATCGCTGTCCCTGATGGGGCTAACAATCTAAATTTCCTATCAGTATGTCTTTGGAGTGTGGGAAGAAACTGAAGGAAACCCAGCAAACACAGGAAGAACATACAAACTCCTTGCAGATGTTGTCTTTGATGGGATTTGAACCCAGAACCCCAGCGCGGGCAACGCAACAGTGCTAACCACTGAGCCATCATGCTGCCATTAGACATATGTACTCTGTTCTCAAACCCGAATTTCAGGGACTGAAGCGCATAGCTACAAAGAAGAACAGAGGAGTAACTTGAGTCCTATGGGCCCCAATGCAAAATTTTCACCTGGGCCCCCTGTAGCATTTTGGTCAGATGTATGGGCCCCTGTAGCATTCTAAATCCTATTGAGACATATCTGTTTGCCACCCTCATAAATTAAAAAAAGTGTAGATTAAATATATTAATATCTCAGAAAAGATTGCAATAAGATCATTTTCTAAGTAATACTTTGTTAGGGCTAGCGGAACGCACCAAATAATAAGACAGATAGAGTATGGTGCGTTCGCAGCCCGGGGTCGACCGTGCAGAGATGGAACCTGCTGCCAAGTAATGACGGACTATATGGCGGTACTCATAAGTATACACACGTGGGTTAAACTTCACCCAGCGTGAAGGAAGCGATCCTGTTGCGTCACAGGATCGCGGTACCGCACATAGAGCGCGAGCAAGTAGTCAGCGATCTCAACCCCAACTAGGATTGAAGTCCGATTAGACCCTTGCTGGCACAACACCGCAACTGGGTGTGTAAGGAAGCTAAATAACAATATTAGGGCACAAGAGTGCATGCGGTGCCGCACTGACGAACGCCACTAACCACCCAGGCTTGGGTAAGGAAAGCACAGAGGAAGTGCACGGCGCCGTACTGGCGGTCACAGCAACTGGACGCTGTAATGTGTGATTCGTGCTGTAGGATAAGTCGGGCGCTAGATAGCAGCCATACACCTTCCGCGAACAGACATTCAATAGGGAAGGGGTATCCAAGGACGACTTGCACTCACAACAAACACACGTATGCAAATGTACACTAGCGCATGGCCGTGCGGTCATGCGCAGTTTATATAGTTGCAGCACAGGAAGTGGCCACAGAAACTTTGCCCTTCCAAGACCTGCCAAGAGGACCAATGGAATGTGCTGCAGGGCCTGAGCACATGACCCTCGATCTCCAACGGGAGATCTTGCCCTGGGCATGCTCAGTGTGTGCAGACAAGGACTTAGTCCCAGAGAAGTCCGCTCGCTGCTGACCAGCACTGGCTTTAATGGCAGAAGCTGAAGAAGCAGCAGTAACTCTCTGTACAGAGTGAGACTGAGCAAGACGCTGGGACCGACGTCCCTGCTGAGCAGACTCCACTGCGGCTGGATAAGAATGGGAGACCGCAGCGGAGATGGCTCGAGATTCCCCCTGTGCAGAAGCGGGAACTCGAGACCTAACATACTTCTAAATAGTCATCAGTTACAAAATATCTCCATATCGCCACAGAACAAGTCCATATCAATAATAAACTGCATAAACGGGATAAATACCATCACACAATGAACGTATATTATCACCACATAGTGTCTGAGTAAAGCCGCCATCCGATTACTAAACAAAATCCATTATACCAAGATCAATATACCAATAATATCATATACAAGGGATAACTACCGCCACACCATGACCGGACCAAATAGTAACCGAATAATACAACCATACTGACCATTATCAAAAACCACAGTACTAACACTAATAGTACCACCACTAACATAAAGAACAGCTCTGTACATTGTAAAAGTGTATATAATGCAGGTAAATCTGGTGATGCCTACAATCGAAGTAATTCAGTTTTGCTTTTTTTCTTCGTCCGGCCCAGACCACTATGACTTTTTCAGGACTTGTCTCTGCAGAAAGCAACATTCGTATATCGATGATACTGTAGTAATGTACAACATTTTGGCCTCCATATTGTAATAGCATCCACCTTTTATGCCCCATGTGAGGAATCGGCTTTGTAGTAGACGCTGGTTCACACACAGGATTCAGTATGTCAATTCAAACAAATGCGCAGTTTATTAAATGTTTATAAACCGTCTGGTTTAACAAAAGGGATAAATGCACTAAAATGGAACATAACCAGTCCATATAACACACGGGCTCACCCGTTTAAATGTCAGTCCTTTGCTCTCAGACTCCAGCAGGGTCTGAGCAGCACAGACATGGCATCCTCGTCTTGAAAACACACTGACAGAGTGAGACAGCACCTGCTGCCTTAAATCAGACCATCCAAGACCTGGTCTGGAGATAAGTGAGCAACCGATCTCACCCAGCTCTTGCAGCTGCTCATAAAACCATAAAGTAATATTGTCCCCAATTGGCCACATTAATATTGTCCACTAATTGGCCCTATACAGTAATGATGCCCCTTAGTTGGCCCTATACAGTAATGATGTCCATTAGTTGGCCCTGTACAGTAATGATGTCCACTAATTGGCCCTATACAGTAATGATGTCCCCTAGTTGGCCCTATACAGTAATGATGTCTCCTAATTGGCCCTATACAGTAATGATGTCCCCTAGTGGGCCATGTACAGTAATGATGTCCCCTAGTTGGCCCTATACAGTAATGATGTCCAATAGTATGCCCAATACAGTAATGATGTCCCCTAGTATGCCCAATACAGTAATGATGTCCTCTAGTTGGCCGAATACAGTAATGATGGCCCCCAGTATGCCCAATACAGTAATGATGTCCCCTAGTTGGCCCTATACAGTAATGATGTCCCCTAGTTGGTCCAATACAGCAATGGTGTCCCCTAATTGGCCTTGTACAGTAATGATGTCCCCAGTTGGCCCAATACAGTAATGATGTCCCCTAGTTGGCCCTATACAGTAATGATGTCCCCTAGTTGGTCCTGTACAGTAATGATGTCCCCTAGTTGGTCCAATACAGCAATGGTGTCCCCTAATTGGCCCTATACAGTAATGATGTCCCCTAGTGGGCCATGTACAGTAATGATGTTCCCTAGTTGGCCCTATACAGTAATGATGTCCCCTAGTATGCCCAATACAGTAATGATGTCCCCTAGTATGCCCAATACAGTAATGATGTCCTCTAGTTGGCCGAATACAGTAATGATGGCCCCCAGTACGCCCAATACAGTAATGATGTCCCCTAGTTGGCCCTATACAGTAATGATGTCCCCTAGTTGGTCCAATACAGCAGTGGTGTCCCCTAATTGGCCTTGTACAGTAATGATGTCCCCAGTTGGCCCAATACAGTAATGATGTCCCCTAGTTGGCCCTATACAGTAATGATGTCCCCTAGTTGGTCCTGTACAGTAATGATGTCCCCTAGTTGGTCCAATACAGCAATGGTGTCCCCTAATTGGCCCTGTACAGTAATGATTTCCCCTAGTTGACCGTATACAGTAATAATGTCCCCTAGTTGGCCCAATACAGTAATGATGTCCCCTTGTTGACAATGTACAGTAATAATGTCTCCTAGTTGGCCCTATACAGAAATGATGTCCCCTAGTTGGCCCAATACAGTAATGATGTCCCCTAGTTGACCGTATACAGTAATGATGTCCCCTAGTTGGCCCTGTACATTAGTGGTGTCCCCTAGTTGGCCCAATACAATAATGATGTCTCTTAGTTGGCCCTGTACAATAATGATGTCCCATAGTTGGCCCAATACAATAATGATGTCTCTTAGTTGGCCCTGTACAGTAATGATGTCCCCTTGTTTTCCCAATACAATAATGATGTCTCTTAGTTGGCCCAATACAGTAATGATGTCTATTAGTTGGCCCTGTACAGTATTGATGTCCACTAGTTGGCGCTGTACATTAATGAAGTCCCCTAGTTGGCCCCATACAGTAATCATGTCCCCTAGTTGGCCCTGTAGAGTAATGATGTCCCCTAGTTGGCCCTGTACATTAATGAAGTCCCCTAGTTGGCCCTATACAGTAATCATGTCCCCTAGTTGGCCCTGTACAGTAATGATGTCCCCTAGTTGGCCCTATACAGTAATGATATCCCTTAGTTGGCCCTGTAGAGTAATGATGTCCCCTAGTTGGCCGTTTACAGTAATGATTTCCACTATATGTAGTTTATTTGACAGAAAAATAAGTTCTCTCCTAGAATTTCAAT
Source organism: Ranitomeya imitator (assembly GCF_032444005.1). Classification (NCBI taxonomy): domain Eukaryota; kingdom Metazoa; phylum Chordata; class Amphibia; order Anura; family Dendrobatidae; genus Ranitomeya; species Ranitomeya imitator. The sequence goes on from NC_091284.1 coordinate 779,990,501, forward strand.
ACCCTTACACCAAGCTGTACCTTTCCCCTAATACACCCAGAGATAGAATTATATTTTCTAGTGTCTTACATTTTAACAATATTATCGTATATACACATTTTACAGATACATATATGACTTAAGGTGACCACAGATCAGATGAGAATTTTTGCCTGTGCTCAATTCATGGAGTGTAAGGTGGTGACCGAGTCTCTCCAGCAATCTTCTCATATGCAGGGGGTGCTCCAGGTATCACATTGTTCAGAGTGTTGTAATCCTGTAAAGGCACTTACATTCTCCAGTGTCTCGGGATGTCTTGAGTATTTTGTAGCCATTTCTCCTTTTGAAATACCAGCATCTAATGATCAAGACAAGTGCAGCTATAACAGCAAGAATTGCAGTTCCAGTAGTCGCTTCTGCACTGAGCCCCAAGTGTGGCTGGCCTCCGCTGGCATTGTATGCCCCCAATGTACGGGATGAGCCAGGTTGAGGCATTCTTCAAGGTTTACAGAACCAGCTCCTACTGAACTGCAAAATAGAACTGTTTAAAACCATTTCTTGATCCTTGACTCTCATCTCAATTTTTTTTGAAGCCCCAATTACACGAACGTTATTAAATAGAAATGTCTGCAAAGGTGGACAACCCCTGGTTAACAGTGCAGTGTGAGTGTGACTTGGGGAGCATTTCCGGAAGGTCTCCCTCTGTTCCTAGCCTAAACGTACTCTTGCATTACTTCTTTTCAAGGAATACATAAAAGTCCGTTACTTTCACTGTAGCCGGAAAGTATTCTTTCATGTCCTTCAGAATGCCAACACTAGTCTGGCATGCAGTCACATAGGAGCAGCCCAATCTTTCTTAGACGATACAAAATTTCATGCCCTAGTAGACCTTAACATGCAGTTTCTATCTGTGTGGGTGTTTTTGGGCACAAACATAGCAAATGCACCACAGGAGGCACATGTTTTTCAATTTCATAAATTAGTTTCAGCGTCAATGGTCCATGCAGGCTGAATAAGAGCAGGTAATGAGATTTACAGGCGGCATACAGATCAGAGTTAGTGGATTACTTCACTGTCCATACACATAAAATAGCTAGTGCTTAGCTGTAAACACACAAAGGGGAGTAAAATAAGCTATGCATATTCCGAGACTCCTTTGGACTTTGAAATTCATAGTCAAGTTATTACCTGATCCCTAAAGGCGTTGTCTGGTTAAGAAAACTCAAATTTCTTGTTATTGCACTGAGTTAAAGGGAATGTACAATCAGTAAACAAACTCTTATTTAAAGGCAACCTGTCATCATGAAAATGCCGTCCAATCTGCAAGCAGCATGCTGTAGGGTAGGGGGAGCTGAGCAGATTGATGTATGGTTTTCTGATAAAACATTCACTATAACCTATGGTTTAGTCATTTATTCCTCTCCTCTTTTGAGGCTTTCCGTTCCAGTGGGCGGTCCTATCAATGATTGACCATCCTCAGTCAAGTGGGCATTACTATCAGTGATTGACTAGCCTCAGTCCAGTAGATGGTCCTATCAGTGATTGACCATCCTCAATCCAGTAGATGGTCCTATCAGTGATTGACCTTTAGTCCAGTGGGCGGTCCTATCAGTGATTAACCATCCTCAGTCCAGTGAGCGCTCCTATCAGTGATTGACCATCCTCAGTCCAGTGGGTGGTCCTATCAGGGATTGACCTTTAGTCCAGTGGGCTGTCCTATCAGTGACTGACAGATTTGTCTATGTGCACACTTCTATATTCTATAAAGAAAGTTGTCAGTCACTGATAAGACTGCCCACTGGACCAAAATCCCAGAAAGAGCTGAGGATTAAATGATTAAAACACAGGTTATACTTAATCTTTTCTCATAAAACTATATATCAAACTACTCAGCTGCCCCAGCTCTATAACTTTGTGCCTTAAGATTGGAATGCATTTTCCTAGTGACAGATTCCCTTTAAATTGGGCTGTTACGTTAATTTTTTTTTTTAACAATTTTTGATAATTTCTCATTAGCTAATATTAGACTCCTACTTCCTGACAAACTCAGACCATATTCGCTTGTATAGAAGCATAAACTAGGCTTGTTCTAATATGGGTAAGGTCATCATATAGTGAGGGGAAAGAGGTGAGCTGTGACATCACCTATTGTGAGTGGTGGATCCTATGTAATCTTATGTGTATCTATAACCGTATAACTCATGTGTGAATCTATGGCTTTGCTCCTCTTGCCTGTGTTCAGTCTCACACAGACATGTCCTTCACAGAGCTTCCTACTCTACCTGCAAACCAAAAGCTGACCCACCCAGACCTAAACTACAAGTTCATATGGGAATCGTGGACATGAGCCACTCCCAAAACCCACAGTGGAGGGACTGATCCACCTCACTATGAATCCTATAGGTTTCCCAAAAAATAAAGCTGCATGTTGGGTTTTCCTAAATCTGACATGGTCAAATAACTTAACCAAGTCCCCATTTGCTTTTAATCTGCATTACAACCACAGCTGGGGCTGCAATTACAATGCTCTCCAGCAGGTTCAATGTGCTTCTAAACAAATTCTAGGGGACACATAACGACCCTCGCATATGGTTCCCCATACTGTCTCACAATACAGGGAGGAAAACAATACACAATACATTTGGAAAACAAATGTCAATCACGTTGCACGTGGAGTGATTACAAACGCTCCCACTGTATAGTAATCAATGACTGTTACAGCTCCCTGCACTGCCCCTATGACTGGAGGTGAGCAGCTGCAGAGAGAATATAACTTCATTTTCTCCCTGTAGCTGCTCTACCAGTAAACCAGTCAGCCAAAATTTAGATGCTTTTTACCTACATATTACTTGTCACGGATCCCTACTCCGTGGGGTCACTTATTCGTCACGTGCCTGCTCTCACACGTGACTTGGGGTTGTGCCTGCAAGGGTTAATCTATCTCCCCACTCTCAGTCCAGCATTCAACCTCTGTCCTATGCTGTAATGGGAGCATAAATCACACACCAACCCAGGCCACACACCCGCTCATACGAGCTGCCACCACTCACCGAATACACGGGCGATGAGTCCCAGAAATAATAATTCTAATAAAAATATGTCTATCACTCATAAGGCTCACACACCTTAGGCTATGGATCCTTTTAGAACATTCAAGTTTCAACTTGTTAAAGTTTTATGCTTTAATAACAGAGGGTCAGTGCTTACAATAAGAAAAGGTATACAAATATGATAATAAAAAGACATACAACTTATGCAAAACAGTATCAAAATAAACAGGAGAAAACTTACAGAAATTATCTAACTGGTAGTTGCTTTCTGCTCCCTGAGGGGGGCGGGGGTGAATGGAGTTTGTGGAACACATCAGCTTCTCATGCTGCCCTCACATGTGAACACAATTCTCTGTCGGCAGCCTAAATTTATAACTTTGGTCTGAGGTCAGGTTTCTAGACCGGCCCCTCAGGTTAATATCATAATTGCGGGCTGTTTGATTGGCTACGGCCGCTCTACTAATGAATATATTATTTTCTCTTTTGAGACTTTTGTGAAAAGGTTCTCAGGAATAGATCACCTCAGGCTGCAATTAGCATCTCCCCTCCAAGACCTAAGAGGTGCCAAATGTTACCTTCTTCTTGGCTCTAGCTAGACCTCCTGGTGAGATATGGAAATGCAATTTCTACTAGTACCAAGGAAGTACCTATTAACACCTAGGTGCAACTTGCCTTCAGGACAGATGTTACATTATCACTAGTCACACATATAACCCTAGACATATGTCACTACACACATATAGATATATATATATATACACATATTTCACCACATTACTACTTTATCTACAGGTAAAATTCATTTTTTGTAGATGACATAAAGCTACTGGGGTGCAAAATCTGTAACAGCCCCTTCATCCCATGTACTAATTAAATTACCGTATATACTCGAGTATAAGCCGAGATTTTCAGCCCAAATTTTAGGGCTGAAAGTGCCCCCCTCGGCTTATACTCGAGTCACGGTAGCGGTGGGGTCGGCAGGTGAGGGGCTGAGGGCGCTGGGGTATACTTACCTAGTCCCAGCGATCCTCGCGCTGTCCCTGCCGTCCCACGGGCTTCGGCGCTGCAGCTTCTTCCTCTCTTCAGCGGTCACGTGGGACCGCTCATTACAGAAATGAATAAGCGGCTCCACCTCCCATAGGGGCGGAGCCGCTTATTCATTTCTCTAATCAGCGGTGCCGGTGACCGCTGATAGAGAAAGAAGCTGCAGCGCCGAAGACAGGAGGGGACAGCGCGAGGATCGCCAGGACTAGGTGAGTATGTTATATTCACCTGTCCTCGTTCCAGCCGCCGGGCGCCGATCCATCTTCCCGGCCGGCGCCTCCATCTTCCCGGCGTCTGCGCTCTCTGACTGATCAGGCAGAGGGCGCGATGACGCATATAGTGTGCGCGGCGCCCTCTGCCTGATCAGTCAGAGCAGAGACGCCGGGAAGATGGAGGCGCCGGAACGAGACGCTGGGAGCTGCAATCAAGGGAGGTGAGTATGTGTTTTTTTTTTTTTATTGCAGCAGTAGCAGCGGCAGAACAGATTAATGTGGAGCATCTATGGGGCACAGTGAACGGTGCAGAGCACCGTATAAGGCACAGCTAGGGGGCACAATGAACGGTGCAGAGCACCGTATAAGGCACAGCTAGGGGGCACAATGAACGGTGCAGAGCACCGTATAAGGCACAGCTAGGGGGCACAGTGAACGGTGCAGAGCACTATATGGGGCACAGCTATGGGGAAATATGAATGGTGTAGAGCACTATATGGCACAGCTATGGGGAAATAATGATCTATTTTTATTTTTGAAATTCACCGGTAAATGCTGCATTTCCACCCTAGGCTTATACTCGAGTCAATAAGTTTTCCCAGTTTTTTGTGGCAAAATTAGGGGGGTCGGCTTATACTCGGGTCGGCTTATACTCGAGTATATATGGTACTGGGGTCTTTTCATGGAGCAGAGGAGACTTGGGGGCCCCCAGCCATACTTTCAGGTGAGATATAGCTTCTATTTTTCAGAATGATAAGGGGATCTCACTGTTCAAGACTCTTTATTCAATATTCCTTACATGGGAATTAATGTTCCCCCCATTTGTGTGTAACTTGGTAGATGAGACACAATGTGATCATCCGACTTTTGAATGTGGCGGCATGGCTTATTTCTCGTTACTGGGACATGTTGTGGTTCGGGCCCTGTGGGGTTCCTGAGATATGTGCTCCCATGGCAACTAATTCCCCTATGGCTTCTGTACTATCTGGCATCCCCAGCAGTTTTTACTTCTCTGTTACTCAGCTGGAAGTTTCTTTGTGTGCAGCTTATTGTCTTAGCACTGTACTCTCCAATACAAATAAAGCCATTGTTATTCCACACAATGTGTGACACTCCCCAGCTTGTCTAAACCCAAACATAAAGGGACAGAGATGGGAGCAATATAAACGATAACAGGCAGAAGGACCCCACACTGATCTGCTCCTACAGAGGGCTGAATGGGATTATTTTCTTCTGATGTAAAGTTTAGGCTTCATATCTAGAAAGTGTCCAGACAGACAGATTGTGAAAAAAACATTTACTAAGTCAAAATGTAATTATTATGTATTAGGCGAAATACATGTTTTTATTTTTCAAAACCGGTCTGGACACTGCCTATCTTTTTGCATCTGTGGATTTTTGCCAAAGCTGGATTCCTTGGCTTAAGACATTGCATCCTCCTAATGGGAGAGGTCTGTAAATGTGTACATGCAAAAAGAATATCTTTTGGCTAGCATATGCTCCTCTGCTGTATTAAGAAGGAGGGTTGACTATAATTTTCAATATCACTGTATGCAAAAGATAATAATAAAACAAACAGACAGGTTCGGTTTCATCAAGGTCAGAGTTGTCCATGCCAGTTTTGGTGAGGGAGCTTGCTGAAGTCAGATGCTCTTGATTTATGTAGGGGCATTTCTCGTCATGAAGCAGGAGTGTTGGGCGAGTGACCTACACCTCTGTGAGCTCCTCACAACAAATCCTACACCAGACCCCACTGGCGTAAGATTTGCGGTGTAGTAAATACTGCTGCTTGTCCTGCCCCAGCTCCGGCCATTTTGTTATAGCTGGGAGAATCCCACAAGAGATTGCCAAAAGTTGCAAAATTTGGCACAACTCCAAAGTGATGCCTACATTTTTAAAGCTTTATCGACAAAATTCGGCATTTGGCCCATATTGTCTCAAATAAGAGTCAATAGCAAACGTATGCAGTTACACCTAGAGGTTAGCTATTGGAAAAACATTTCAGACAAATGCAAGAACTGAGTGAAAAAACGGCCTTGTCCATTATTACCGGCAGTTTGGTGTCAGTTTTTCTCAAATTCAAAATAAAAAGATGAAGGTTTCCGAGATTCTTCTACCTTTTAGAATAAGGAACGTACAGCACTAGGATACACAACTGGTGGCCTCATTCCTGTTTTTCATCGGCTCATGAATGGGTGATTTTTATCAAATTGGATCGATATTAGACATGTATTCATCGTCTTAGGCTGTGGTCACACTATGAGTATTTGGTCAGCATTTTACATCAGTATTTGGAAGCCAAAACCGGGTGAGGAACAGTTAATGAAAAAGAATACTAGAAACATTTTTCATTTTGACCCACTCCTGGTTTTAGCTAACAAATACAGATGTTAAATACTGATAGTGTGACCGCAGCCTTAAAAGAAAAATCAGACTTGGGAGCGTGACCATTGAATATGATGGATACATGTTTTATCTTCGAAAGAGAAGTGAATAGAACACAAGTGAGACATGGACAAGTGAATGGGGAAAAACAAGTTTGCCCAAGGTATAACAGCTTTACAAAGCTACATAACCGTATATTAAAAACAGGTAATGTCACCAAAATGGAACTTCTCCTTTATTGCTAACCATGAGACCTGAAGACAGCAGAATAAAGCTTCAGTCATACATCCATGTAGGTGCTGGCATTAATGAGAAACAGACCAAATTTTCTCAGGTGTCATCCTAGTTGCATCTGGGGTTTTTTTCTCATCTTTTTTTTTCAATGAAGAGAGTAGACCTTCTCTGAAATTTGACCCTTGACTCTTCACAATGGATCAGTTAAAAACAGTTGAAAGGGGGATGGAAAATTAAGGTACATAGTATGGGTCCATCCGGGTTATATAGATACCCATAGGCTTTATGGCCAAGTCTGATCCGCAAAATCGGATGAGAATAAGACCTGCTCTGAGACTCATGGATTGCACTCTCGGATCTGTGATTTTAAGGATGTAAATACATCGATTCTACTCTATAAGTCAGAGTCCTGTCTGAAAAAAATCATACAGTACTAATACCTATCAGACGGATGTGTCAATGTAACCCCATAGAATGAATGCAACCAAATAAAAACTGTTCCCCAGTTTGAGATCTTAGGTCAAACATTCCCACATGCCTGAGGATTAGACTCCGTACACTAGAAAGAAAAAATCATGTAATCAGTTCCCTAGTCAATACGAAAATATGAGTTAAACTTACAGGCACAAATTATGTAATCCCTTACATGTTTGAAGGGGTTGTCCACTCCTCGGGCAACCCCTTGTGAATTCCTAGATTTCCTCCCAGTAAAATAATACTTATACTCATCTCCAGTTCTGGCCCCGTTCTTGCGGTGTCAGCACTGGCTCTCACAGGGATCTTGTGACATTATGTCACGCGATCTCTGCAACTAATCAGCGCTGGCTTCACTTTCCTTTCCTGACAAATCAAGACATCTGGAGGAGGTGAGAACAGCCACAGCTTTCACTTCCTACAGATGTAAATTCTGTCCGTAGAAGAGAATGAAGCCAGCGCTGATTGGCCACTGGGATTGCCTGACATAATAATGTCACACGATACCTGGGAGAGCTAGTTATGACACCAAAGGTGAATATAAGTGTTATTATTTTACTGGAGGGAAACATAAGGATTCATAAGTGGTGGTCCGAATAGTGGACAAAGTGGGCAACTCCTTTAATATTCCTTAAGTCTAAAGGGAGGAGCTTCATAAAGAGCTTTGATCAATCATATTCACTTTTGCGAAGCAGTCAGTTTGCTAGTTTGCTAATGGGTAACAAGACTAGCCAAGCAGCTGTCTCCACAGGGAAAGCTGCTAATTTTAATGCAGATCTGTCACCAGATTTCCTAATACAAACTGGCCCACCATAACAACTGATCACCTATCCACAGTATAGATGATGTGTCTGATTAGTTGAACACCCACTGAAAATGGAGTGATGGTGACTCATTAACTCTGCTTCTCTATTCATTGTCTATATGATTGATGGAGATTGTTGAGCACAGAGCTCTTCTTTGTTCATCAGTCCCATAGACAATGAATGGTGTGGTAGTGCTCAGATGTGACCATCGGTCTATTAAAATAAAGGAATCCAGAGCCCCATTGTGAGGACACAGCATTGTATCTTAATTAACCAGGCGTCTATTTTCAGCAAGCCAGAATACACTGTTATCTATATTTTGACTTGAATTTATTTGTTTATTTCTTGTTGATCAAGAAAACAGACTTTTGCTTGAGTAAGCCTGTAATATTGACTTGAAAGTTGACAATTTCTGGTAACATTTTGTGCTCTTATCCTGGATAACCAGTGATAAAGGGACATTGAACAATGGTGTTTGCTGATATGTTGATTGCACATTGTCCAAGCCAGCCAGTTTGTTGGCTTGAAAAATAGAGGAGGAAAAAGTATGCGAATAAATTAAATAATTAATCAATCCAAGTTTATCTCATCATCAATCTTCTTCTTGAGCCCTAGATACTGGTTTGAAGGACAATGGTGTGAACTATAAAAAGGGGATATATACCTCCATTGAGAGAGAGAGCCAGAGATTTAGCCAAGACATCCAGACATTGAGACATCCAGAGACTCTACAGGACAGCAGCCAAGACATCATGGCTCCATCATGAGGGACACAAATTTGTCATTCTCCTGGATGCTAGCTTAGGGGACCACGGCCTCGGCTGGAAGAATACAAATCTGCTCCATTGTTAATCGTGAATCCATGGATACTTTTTCAGAAAGCCAGGATTGGGACTTACTAGTCACCTGGCTCCATGGAGATGTTTGGAGAAGCCAGGTTGTGATCCTCAGGTCACTGGCCTTGTACCTGAATGGACTGTCATCTTCCTAAGCTTGTCGTTACTTTCTCCCTGTGTGTACCACAGGTGGGGTAGATGACCCTGGAAGCTGAAGCCAGGTTGTGACCCTCCGGTCAACTGGCCTTGTGCCTGAATGGACTGTCATCTTCCTAAGCTTGTCGTTACCTTCTCTGTGCATTCCAAAAGTGGGGTAGTCGGCCCCAGAAGCTCTGAAGTATCAACTGCTCTTATCCCGGCAAGTCAGCGGAAGGGTGAGACTCTGCAATGTGTATTTTACTGGGATTGTACTATGTGTTATCTGCCTGTTTTGAGGTTCAATAAAGTATTACCACACTCTTTTACCCTCACCCCATGTTGTTTCAGTAGCGTTATGCCCACGGTGAAAGCTGAGCAGGCGTTCTATGGATGACCCTTGGTCCTTGCCATTTCGGTAGCGGACAGGAGCACCTGCCGACCCCCCGTGTCTCCACATCCATGTTCTTGATGAGGGGTGGGGGGCCAGTTTTTAGATACTTGGCACTTATTCTGTGCACAGGTAATAAATTGTTATTCTGGTCCAATACCATTAACTAAAGACAATATAAAGACCACAAATTCTTACACTATTGGACTTGCTCTCTTTAAATGTTTTCTAGATAAAGTTATGTATTTTATTACAACATTGTTTCTTTATAAATATGCTGGATAAGCTATGTCTAATATGGCATACCCATGTGAGACGTTACAGCCGGCCATACTACAGTTAGTAAATTAATACGGTTCCAGCCTTTCCCTATTCTCACTATCCTGAGGTTAATTGATTTTGCTCCATGAAATACGATAAACAAGGTAATTTTTTTAGGTATGATGTTTGTATCCGAGGGTGACCGTATTCAAGATACCAGAACAACTAATCAATATGTGATTTAACTAGAACATTGTGGTGACCGAGCCCATTTGTCTTTTATGCACATTGATCCTAGAAACAAAGCAGTGTATATAAACACATCCTAATTACAGAAGAGTTTCGTGCTAACAACTTGCCTATCTTCTATCAACTTGATATAAGAGGAGAAAGTTAAATCAAGGTGAGAAACTTAAAAGAAATTGTCAAAAAAATGGAGCATTGTACTGTATGTGCGCGAAAATAATAAGGAAGCCGAGGGGATAAATACCCCATCATGCCAGCCTCTTTGCACCATGGATATCCTATCACTCTAGGTCTACTTCACAGTAGTGGTTACTTACTGACATAACTAATGCTTGGTTATTTGCAGTTTTGGGTTATGTCATAAAGGAAACGTATGTCCAAATGCACTGGTAAGACAATGGCCATTAAAGAGAGGGTCCCTATCTTTGGCCCCAACTCCATAAGCCAAGTACTAAGCAAAAGCTCCCAAACTTGTAACTGGCAAAAGTAATTTCGAATTTAAATTTACTAATGAGAAACAGATATTGCTTTAAATTTGTGATTCTACAGAAAAATTTGAAAAAAACTTATGAAAAAGGCCTAGACAAAAATGATGATAATCTTAGAAAAGACTAAAAATTATTTGACCACAGAGACATGTTGAACTAAGGCATTTCCTGTAGTTAGCGTCTACAAACTCTTGGGAGAACAACCTTCGAAACGCGCGTTGGGGCGGAGGCGTGTCCCCAGGACATCTTCTTGACTGCACTCAGATGGGTAAATAGCTTTCTTAATTTTGTGATTTTGGTATTAGATAGCCCAGGGCGATTGTAGCCAAAGGAGATGTGATGGTGTATTTTGCATTAAACTGCAGCAAGCATACTATCATATTGATTATGTCTCTTTAGGTTTCTGTAATGAATATGTTCAGACTACGACAATTATTGGATATTACAGGTTATAGAGTGAATATGCTCACACTGTTATATCTATTAGAGGCTATAGATGTTGTTTTCGTATAATTAGAGTTCCTGGGCACGTGCCTCCCATTTTTTTGCACAGCATTTTTTCTAGTGCGGTTCTGTATTTCACTTCCTTCACCTGTGTTTGATAATGTTTTTAGTAATAAAGATGTTTATATTTTGATACTTTTGGGACTTAGTATCATCTCTTTTCAGTGTTTGACTTATAGGTATGATGTATACTCGGGCCTTGAGCTGTGGTACTAGTAAGAATTTAGGTAAGTCAGAACTTAAAATGAACTTTTGACAGATTATTATATACTAGATGGTGGCCCGATTCTAACGCATCGGGTATTCTAGAATATGCATGTCCACGTAGTATTTTGCACAGGCCACGTAGTATATTGCCCAGCCACGTAGTATATTGCCCAGCCACGTAGTATATTGCCCAGCCACGTAGTATATTGCCCAGTCACGTAGTATATTGCCCAGTCACGTAGTATATTGCCCAGCCATGTTGTATATTGCCCAGTCACGTAGTATATTGCCCAGCCACGAAGTATATTGCCCAGCCACGTAGTATGTTGTCCAGCCATGTAGTATATTGCCCAGTCACGTAGTATGTTGCCCAGGCACGTAGTATATTGCCCAGTGACATAGTATATTGCCCAGCCGCATAGTATATTGCCCAGTCACGTAGTATATTGCCCAGCCACGTAGTATATTGCCCAGCCGCATAGTATATTGCCCAGCCGCATAGTATATTGCCCAGTCACGTAGTATATTGCCCAGGCACGTAGTATATTGCCCAGTCACGTAGTATATTGCCCAGCCATGTTGTATATTGCCCAGTCACGTAGTATATTGCCCAGCCACGAAGTATATTGCCCAGCCACGTAGTATGTTGCCCAGCCATGTAGTATATTGCCCAGTCACGTAGTATGTTGCCCAGGCACATAGTATATTGCCCAGTGACGTAGTATATTGCCCAGCCGCATAGTATATTGCCCAGTCACGTAGTATATTGCCCAGCCACGTAGTATATTGCCCAGTGACGTAGTATATTGCCCAGCCACGTAGTATATTGCACAGTCTGGTCACAAAAGCATCAGACAGGCGCAAATGTGCCAAAGGGGGATGAGAAAAACAGCCACATTGATGCCAACTGCTGCTGTAGTCACAGATCAGTTCTCCTAGAGCCTATCATGTAGGACCATCAGGAGATGAGATCCTCATGCGATGGCACACTGTACCCTGCACACCGTACCCTGCCCACCGCACCTTGCTCATCGTACCCTGCACACCATACCCTGCACACAGCACATTGCCCACCATACCCAGTACCCTGCACACAGCACATTGCCTGCCGTACCCTGCACACCGTACCTTGCCCATCGCACCTTGCCCACTGTACCCTGCACACCATACCCTGCACACAGCACATTGCCCACCACACCCTGTACCCTGCACACAGCACATTGCCTGCCGTACCCTGCACACCGTACCTTGCCCATCGCACCTTGCCCACTGTACCCTGCACACCATACCCTGCACACAGCACCTTGCCCACCGTACCCTGCACACCGAACTTTGCCCATCATACCCTGCACACCGTACCCTGCCCTCGCACATCAGCCACTTGGACCTCCTGGAGTCTGTTCCTCGCTGTGTTTCCAGCCTCAGCGCAGACACTGGGTCGCAGCAGAGACCTGCAGTACAGATACAGAGCCTCAGTGTCTTCTGCAGCGAGAAGGGAAGACACCCGCTCACCATGACGAACACCCGGTCCACGTCCGGATAGGTGAGCGTGTCTTGGGGTCTCAGCCGCACGTTACATGGCAGCTTCACCTGCAGGCTGCTCAGCGGGTGCACGATGAGGATCCACTGCTTCAGGGGCTTATTCCGGGACTCCGCTGCCCAGTTACCTCAGTGCCAGCTGCCAAAGACCACCATAAACGGCCGGTCCCAGGGTTGATATGAGCGCAGGACCTGTGATGACGTCGTGCTCACATGACCGTGACGTCATGGCAGGTCCTTCTCGCATACCATCCTTGGCACCGGAACCTGCCTTTTGCATGGAGCGGTCACCGGAGCGTCGCAAGAAGCGGGAAAGGCGGCGGAAGGTGAGTATATAATGAATTTTTATTTTTTTAATTATTTTTAACATTAGATCTCTTTACTATTGATGCTGCATAGGCAGCATCAATAGTAAAAATGTGGTCATACAGGGTTAATTACAGCGTTAATGGAGTGCGTTACACCGCGGCATAACGCGGTCCGTTAGCGCTGCCATTAACCCTGTGTGAGCGCTGACTGGAGGGGATCATGGAGCGGGTGCCGGGCACTGACTGCGGGGAGGAAGGAGTGGCCATATTGGCGCCGGACTGTGGCTGTCGCTGATTGGTCGTGGCTGTTTTGCCGCAACCAATCAGCGAGTTGTATTTCCGTGACAGACATAGGCCGAGGCCAATGAATATCCGTGCGTGACAGACAGACAGACAGAAAGACGGAAGTACCCCTTACACAATTATATAGTAGATTTTTGGTGGTGCAGAGCTTTAATTTACAAGTATAAAATAAGGCTCACAGAATAATTATTTCTCTCAGGAACTTTTGGGTAAAAAAAAGTTGAAATCTTGTAATGACACCTCAGTGGCTAGGGCTTAGAAGATGTAGGAATTCTAACAATGTTTACTTATCTTCAAACCTTCTGAAAATCCAAAATAGGTCATGTTAGCCAAGTTATTTGTAAATTTGTCATGTACCTCTTTACTGTGCATCCACAATGCGTCAATAACCAACTACGAAGTGGGCCACCACAGTGTTTCCAGTTCTTACCTCTGCTATTTTCCCACCCGGTGAGATGTCATTGCCTGATTTCTCACCAGAAGCTTTCTGAACAAAATGCCTTACAGGCAAACTGAAGTCCAAAGCCTTGTGAGCTTCAAGTATCTGCACATTCGATACAACTTTTATTGAGCTTCAGGCTGTGTCTGTGTCTTTGGGACTTGTTAAAGTCAAAGTGATGTATAAATGCAGTATGTCAGACACTTTTGGAATATCCACAGGATGAAAGCGGTGTCTATGGAGAGAACAAGGATCAATTGGCCATCATTTGGCAAGTGAAGGCAGCCTGTAAACAATTGTTTTCCCTATAGCTGGGGTGCACACATGTCAATTTAAAACATTTCCTTAAGACACTGATGCAAGCAGTACTGTTTGACAAAGCTGCACAGAATTAATAAGTAGTATGTATTGATTAAATCCATACTTCCAGACAGCATTACAGCCAATATACAGTTATATGAAAAAGTTTGGGCACCCCTATCTTAAGCTTAATGTTTTATAAAAATTGTTGTTTTTTTTTGCAACAGCTATTTCAGTTTCATATATCTAATAACTGTTGGACACAGTAATGTTTCTGCCTTGAAATGAGGTTTATTGTACTAACAGAAAATGTGCAATCTGCATTCAAACAATGATGAAGCGGTGTCTTTTATACTGATAACAAGTTTAAACAGGTGCCATTACTACAGGTAATGAGTGGAGGACAGAGGAGCCTCTTAAAGAAGAAGTTACAGGTCTGCAAGAGCCAAAAGTCTTGCATGTTTTTAGGTGACCAAATACTTATTTTCCACCATAATTTGCAAAATAAATCTTGGCAAATCAGACAAGGTGATTTTCTGGATTTGCTTTCTCATTTTGACTCTCATAGTTGTGGTCTACCAATGATGTCAATTTCTGGCCTCTCTCATCTTTAAGTGGAAGAACTTGCACAATTGGTGGCTGACTAAATACTTTTTCCCCACTGTATATAGATAGCAATGGTGAGTGAATTATACTTTATGGAGAATTATGGGGAGTACATTATATTGTATGGAGGATTATAAGGAGTGATGTATCTTATATAGAGAATTATTAGGTGCAGTATACAATATGGAGGACTAGGGGCCCATTATACTGTATGGAGGACTATATGGGGGGGCATTATTATATTTGGATGTGTAGGTGAGGGGCATTATGATATTTGGAGGGCTATATGGGAGCCTTTATACTTTATGGAGAGTACTGTGTGGGTCATTATACTGTATACAAGCAATTATTCAGTGTGAAGATTTGTGTGGGGTACATCATACTGTGTGGAAGGTATTGTGGGGGCCATTATATTGTTTGGAGGGCTAGTGGGACCATTATAAAATGTTCTGAGGTCTGGGGGGGGCATAATACTGTATGTGTGCCAATTATAATGTTTTTGAGGACTATATTTGAGGCTTCCTCCTGTGCCGATGCAGTTCCCATGGTGTCGGCACTTGCTCACCCCGGGTCTCTTGTGCGGTGTGTGACACGTGACGTAGGCACCCAATCCATGCTAGCGTCGCTGTCTCCACCTTCGGACAAACTGAACATGAAGAGGAAGTCCGGGCTGCAGCTGATCCCAGACTTCCTCTTCATGTTCAGTTTGTCCAAAGGCGAAAACAGTGACACCAGCGCGGATTGGGCGCCAGTGTCACAACACCACATCAATGCCCCAGGACCTCAAGTGCCGACTTCTGGAACAGAGCCGGCACGGTAGGGGAGTATAGGTTTTATTGTTTTATCAGGGCCAAATATTTAGTTTAAGAAGGAGTTATCCTAGTAGTGGACAGCCCCTTTAAGCTAAACTTTAGGCAGGTTATTGTAAAGAGCGGGAGTTTACAAAGTATTATTACAAAGATATTTTGTGAGGGTTTTTAGTTGCTGAAAGTAAAGGGGTTGAATGAACTTAAAAAAAGTGTCTAAAAAAATCAAAGCCAACTCTTTATTTTATCATTTCATGCAATACGTCACTCTATGCAACGATAGCATGACATTTAGTGAGAACTTTTATGACAACCGGATAAAAACTGAAATAAGGGAAATTGTTCCCTCTTCCGTGACTTTACTTCATTACTATTAAAAAATGGAATTTATGGTTCAGCTGCTGATTAAAATGTTCATGACAAATGATGACTGGTATAATTGCTGGCGTGTTGCTTTGATGAATTATATTTGCAGTGACTTTGTGAAGAAATGTAATTATTGTACTGTACAGCAAATATTAATGCAGCTTGTGCTCACGTCTCATGTAAATCAATAGAGCCATAATTCACTGGAGGCAAAGTTTGTCTTAGGCGAAATCAAGAAATAAGTTTGCAGGGTTGGGTATAGATTTGTTAACTTGCCGGGTTCCAGAATGCTGCCAAATCCCGTTTACTAACTCATCATACATATATTTCAAGCGCTTATTTCTGACAGGCTGTACCATAAGATTGTCCATAGTGTTAATTCATAGTTTCAAAAAAGAGATTCATTTTGTGTATACAATCCCAGGTCACGATGTAAAAATAAGACGTCACGGTGCCGAATAGGCAGCACTTATTACATGTGTCGGCCAATGTATAAGAAATACTACAAAAACAGCAACAATAACAAAACGTTACATACATAGAACAAAGCTGCGCATCCAACGCCGTTCCAAAATCACCATGCTTTATTATAACCACACAACTATACAGTATGTACTGCTCTGCCCTCTTAGTATACTGCATGCACTGAACTTTTCCCTACCTTTCCTACAGTACATCCATTATACTGCAAGCCTCCTGTACTACATGTTTTGGACTCAGCGTCGGACTGGAGCATCTTGGACCCACCAGAGAAAATCATTCTTGGGGCCCACCATGTAGCTACATAGAAATAAATACAAGACCACCAATTGTGTGGTAAAACATGGTAATATCAGGGTATAATATAAGGTAGTACACGTCTTAATTATGTAGCAGGGGTTGGGGTAGCCCCCCTCATAGAATATAAAGTAGCCCCCTCATAGGGTACAATGCAGCCCCCTCATATAGTATAATGTAGCCCCCCTCATAGAATATAATGCAGCCCCTCCATAGAATATATTGTACCCCCCATAGAATATAATGCAAACAGCCTCATATAGTATAATGCAACCCTCTCATAGAATATAATGTAGCCCCTCATAGGGTATAATGCAGCCTCCTTCATATAGTATAATACAGCCCCCCCAGAATATAATGTAGCCCCCTCAGAGTATAATGCAGCCCTTCATAGTATATAATGCAGCCCCCCTCATATAGTATAATGCAGCCCCCTACAGAATATAATGTAGCCCCCTCAGAGTATCATGCTGCCCCCCTCTTAGAGTATAATGTTGGCCCCTCATAGGGTATAATGCAGCTCCCCTCATAGGGTATAATGTAGCTTCCCCCATAGGGAATAATGCTGCCCCCTTATAGGGTACAATGCAGCTCCCCATAGGGAATAATGCTGCCCCCTTATAGGGTACAATGCATCTCCCCTCATAGGGTATAATGCTGCTCCCCATAGGGTATAATGCAGCCCTCCATCATAGGGTATAATGCAGCCCCCTCATAGGGTATAATGCTGCCCCCTGGTAGGGTATAATGCTGCTCCCACAGGGAATAATGCTGCCCCCCTCGTTGGGTATAATGCGGCCCCCATAGTGAATAATGCTGCACCCCTCATAAGGAATAATGCTGCCCCCCTCATAGGGATTTGTGCTGCCCCCTCATAGGGTATAATGGTGCCCCATAGGGAATAATGCTGCCCCCCTCATAGCGTATAATGCTGCCCCCCTCATAGGGTATAATGCTGCCCCATAGGGAATAATGCTGCCCCCCCTCATAGGGTATAATACTGCACCCATAGGGAATAATGCTGCCCCCCCTCATAGGGTATAATGCTGTCCCCATAGGGAATAATGCTGTTCCCCTCATAGGGAATAATGCTGCCCCCCTCATAGGGTATGATGCTGCCCCCTCTTAGGGTATAAAACTGCCCCCTCATAGGATATAATGCTGCCCCCCTCATAGGGTATAAAACTGCCCCCATAGGAATTAATGCTGCCCCCTCATAGGGTATAATTCTGCCCTCTCATAGGGTATAATACTGCCCCCATAGGGAATAATGCTGCCCCCCTCATAGGGTATAATGTAGCTCCCAATAGTGAATAATGCTGCCCCTCTCATAGGGAATAATGCTGCCCCCCTTATAAGGTATAATGCTGCCTCCATAGAGAATAATGCTGCCCCCCTCATAGGGTATAATGCTGATCCCATAGGGAATAATGCTGCCCCCCTCTTAGGATATAATGCTGCCCCCATAAAGAATAATGCTGCCCCCTCATAGGGTATAATGCTGCCCCCATAGTGAATAATGCTGCCCCCTCATAGGGAATAATGCTTCCCGATAGGGAATAATGCTGCCCCCTCATAGGTTATAATGCTGCCCCCCTCATAGGTTATAATGCTGCCCCCCTCATAGGTTATAATGCTGCCCCCCTCTTAGGATATAATGCTGCCCCCTCATAGGGTAAAATGCTGCCTCCCTCATAGGGTATAATGCTGCCACCCTCATAGGGTATAATGCTTCCCGATAGGGAATAATGCTGCCCCCTCATAGGTTATAATGCTGCCCCCCTCATAGGGTATAATGCTGCCCTCTCATAAGGAATAACGTTGCCCCATAGGGAATAATGCTGCCTCCCTTATAGGGCATAATGCTGTCCCCATAGTGAATAATGCTGTCCCCCACATAGGGAATAATGCTGCCCCCCTCATAGGGAATAATGCTGCCCCCTCATAGGGTATAATGCTGCCCCCCTCATAGGGTATAAAACTGCATCCCTCATAGGTATAATGCTGCCCCCCTCATAGGGTATAAAACTGCCCCCATAGGGAATAATGCTGCTCCCCTAATAGGGTATAATGCTGCCCCATAGGGAATAATGCTGCCCCCCTCATAGGGAATAACGCTGCCCCCCTCATACGGTATAATGCTGCCCCCATGGGGAATAATGCTGCCCCCCTCATAGGGTATAATGCTGCCCCCTTCATAGGGTATAATTCTGCATCCTCATAGGGTATATTTCTGCCCCTCATAGGGTATAATGCTGCCCCCATAGGGAATAATGCTGCCCCCTCATAGGGTATAATACTGCCCCATAAAGAATAATGCTGCCCCCCTCAATGTAGCTCCCCCATAGGGAATAATGCTGCCCCTCTCATAGGGAATAATTTTGAGAGATTCATTCGTCCGTAGTCAATGAGTGGCTTAATATGAATCAGTACAACACATAATAGTTTGCTTACACTACCGTTCAAAAGTTTAGGGTTACCCAGACGATTTTGTCTTTTCTATGAAATCTCATACTTTTATTAATCAACTGAGTTGCCAAATGAATTGAAAATCTACAAGATTCGAAAAAAAGATTTTTTTTTTTTAAATAATAATTTTCTCCTTTAAACTTTGCTCGCGTCAAAGAATGCTCCCTTTGCAGCAATTCCAGCATTGCAGACCTTTGGCATTCTAGCAGTTAATTTGCTGAGGTAATCTGGAGAAATTTCACCCCATGCTTCCAGAAGCCCTCCCACAAGTTGGTTTGGCTTGATGGGCACTTTTTGCACCATACGGTCAAGCTGCTCCCACAACAGCTCAATGGGGTTGAGATCTGGTGACTTCACTGGCCACTCCATTACAGATAGAATACCAGCCTGCTTCTTCCCTAAATAGTTCTTGCATAATTTGGAGGTGTGCTTTGGGTCATTGTCCTGTTGTAGAATGAAATTGGCTCCAATCAAGTGCTGTGCACATGGTACGTGGTATGGCATGGCGTTGCAAAATGGAGTGATAGCCTTCCTTATTCAAAATCCCTTTTACCTTGTACAAATCTCCCACTTTGCCAGCACCAAATCAACTCCAGACCATCACATTACCTCCACAATGCTTGACGGATGGCATCAGGCACTTTTCCAGCATCTTTTTAGTTGTTCTGCATAACACAAATGTTCTTCTGTGTGATCCAAACACCTCAAACTTGGATTCGTCTGTCCATAACACTTTTTTCCAATCTTCCTCTGTCCAATGTCTGCGTTCTGTTGTCCATATTAATCTTTTCCTTTTATTAGCCAGTCTCAGATATGGCTTTTTCTTTGCCACTCTGCCCTGAAGGCCAGCATTACGGAGTCACCCTTCACTGTAGACGTTGACACTGGCGTTTTGCGTGTACTATTTAATGAAGCTGCCAGTTGAGGACCTGTAAGTAGGGTTGAGCGACTTTTGTTTTTATAGGATCGGGTCGGATTTCACGAAACCCGACTTTTTCAAAAGTCGGGTCGAGTGAAATCGGCCGATCCTATAGAAAAGTCGGGGTCGGGGTCGGCCGAAACCCGAAACCCAATGCAGTGCATTCGGTTTCTAATGGTTCCCAGGGTCTGAAGGAGAGGAAACTCTCCTTCAGGCCCTGTGATCCATATTAATGTGTAAAATAAAGAATAAAAATAAAAAATATTGCTATACTCACCCTCGGACGCGCCCTCGTTGTAACCGGGAGCCTTCCTTCCTAAGAATCAGCGCTTGTAGGACCTTTCGATGACGTCGCGGCTTCTGAGTGGTCGCGTGAGCGGTCACATGGGCGTCACGCGACCATACCTATTAGGAATATACTCACCCTCGGACGCGCCCTGGTTGTAACCCGCAGCCTTCCTTCCTAAGAATCAGCGCTTGAAGGACCTTTCGATGACGTCACGGCTTCTGAGTGGTCGCGTGAGCTGTCACATGGGCGTCACGCGACCAATCAGAAGCCGTGACGTCACCGAAAGGTCCTTCAAGCGCTGATTCTTAGGAAGGAAGGCTCCCGGTTACAACCAGGGCGCGTCCGAGGGTGAGTATAGCAATATTTTTTATTTTTATTCTTTAGTTTACACTTAAATCATATCGGGAATCGGTATCGGAATTCCGATTCCAGATTCAGAAGATCGCCGACTTCATGGCCGACCCCACACAGGGGTCGGGTCGGGTTTCATGAAACCCGACTTTGCCAAAAGTCGGCGACTTCTGAAAATTGCCGACCCGTTTCGCTCAACCCTACCTGTAAGGCATCGATTTCTCAGACTGCAGACTCTAATGTCTTGTTGCTCAGTTGTGAAGCAGGGCCTCCAAGTTCTCTTTCTACTCCGGTTAGAGCCTGTTTGTGCTCTCCTCTGAAGGGAGTAGTACACACCGTTGTAGGAAATCTTCAGTTTCTTGGCAATTCCTTGCATGGAATAGCCTTCATTTCTACGAACAAGAATAGACTGTCGAGTTTCACATAAAAGTTCTTTTTTTTTCTGGCCACTTTGATAGTTTAATGGAACCAACAAATGTAATGCTCCAGATTCTCAACTAGCTCAAAGGAAGGTCAGTTTTATAGCTTGTCTAATCAGCCAAACTGTTTTCAGCTGTGCTAACATACTTGCAAAAGGGTTTTCAAGGGTATTGTTGTAACTATCGATTGGCCTTCTTACACAGTTAGCAAACACAAAGTACCATTAGAACACTGGAGTGATGGTTGTTGGAAATGGGCCTCTATACACCTATGAAGATATTGCATTACAAACCAGACATTTGCAGCTAGAATAGTCATTTACCACATTAACAATGTATAAAGTTGTATTTCTAAATCATTTAATCTTAGCTTCATTGGAAAAAGCTGTGCTTTTCTTTGAAAAAAAAGGAAATTTCTAAGTGACCCTAAAATTTTAAATGGTAGTGTATTTTTTATTTTACTTACATATAGCTCCACAGCGCTTTACAGACGTCACCATTAGAGTTGAGCGACCTTGACCTTTTTAGAGTCGAGCCGGGTTTCGCGAAACCCGACTATCTCAAAAGTCGGGTCGAGTGAAATCGGCCGATTATGACGTAAAGTCGGGATCGACCGAAACACGAAACCCAATGCAAGTCAATGGGGCAGCATAGTCGGCAGTGAGTGGGGGCCAGGAAAACACCTAGAGTGCCCATTTTAATGTCAAAACTAGGGTTGAGCGAAACGGATCGTTCATTTTCAAAAGTCGCCGACTTTTGGCAAAGTCGGGTTTCATGAAACCCGACCCGATCCCTGTGTGGGGTCGCCATGCGGTACGCGACTTTCGCGCCAAAGTCGCGTTTCGTATGACGCGCTTGGCGCCATTTTTTTCAGCCAATGAAGGGGCGTGGGCAGAGTGATGACATAGGTCTTAGGGGCGTGGACGCCTATCGCCATGCTGTCGCTTGTGCGCTGTAGCGATTTGCACTGTGTAACACCAGCTTTTCAGTTCAGGGACGGACGGACGGAGGGGGAGGGAGAGAGAGAGAGAGAGAGAGAGAGAGAGAGAGAGAGAGAGAGAGGGAAAAAAAAAAAAAAAAAATTCCCATTGGCTTTGCATTGGGTTTCGTGTTTCGGTCGATCCTCGACTTTTCGCCATAATCGGCCGATTTCACTCGACTCGACTTTTGAGATAGTCGGGTTTCGCGAAACCCGGCTCGACCCTAAAAAAGTCAAGGTCGCTCAACCCTAGTCAAAACCATCCATTCTTCTTAATGAAGCTTGTCAAGCGTAATTTACCTTATAATAATTGGAAGGCATTTGAAATTGGGGGTCATTTGGCTAAAGTTGTGGTGGGTAGGGCTGGTTCAAGTAATTAGTGGGCCCAGGAAATCTGGACCACGTCACGGCAGTGGAGCAGGGAGAGGTAAGTATTTCAACTTTGCAAGTGCTGTGAACCTGAGCAAGCAGGGGGGGCCCACTCGTTGGCATTGGCACTGGCACAGGGCCCCTCAAAGTACAGCGGTGTGTTTGCACGGCGGGGGCGCCTCCCACCGGCAGCAACACTTTTGCGTACTATGAGAGGCCCTGTGCCAGTGACGTCGCCAACTAGTATTCCTCCCCCCACCTGATGAAGGAACCTGCACTTTCATCTGCACCTTCCTCTTTGTCCCCGTGTAAGGTGGTATGGTATGCGGGAAGAGCAACCTGACTTTCAGCAGGGTCACAATGTTGTTGTGTAGCGTGCACGGGGAATGTTGCGTTATGGGTCAATGTACCAGCAGACTCATCTATCACTGGCTGGGCAATGGGCAGGATGAGGAGGAAACACAGATATAGGCCCAAAGAATAAAGTTGGCTAAATGCAGTTCAAAATTGGTAACACAGGAATAACCAGGGGGCATTGCAGTGGAGGACAACTGGAATGAGAGGCTGACACAGAGAGTAGGCCCAAATCAGTAAGTAGTCGAAATGCAGTTCAAAATTGGCAACCGTAGTAAACAGGCGGCACCGCTTTGTTCAGTGGAGGAGAACAGCAAGGAGTGGCAGACACCGATAGTAGGCCCTAACCCAACTAGTAGGCCAAATGCAGTCTAACATTAACAACTACTTAACGAGCGCCTGAAAACGGAATTTCAGGACAGGAAACCAGGAGAACAGCAAGGAGCGGCAGACACTGTTAGTAGGCCCCAAACCAACTAGTACGCCAAATGCAGTTGTTCCATTTAACCACAATTTAACGAGAGCCTGAAGATAGAAGCTCAGGAAAGGCAACCTGGAGAACACCTTGGAGTGGAACACACCATCTCTCTCCACCCCATACCCATTTTGTAGGCCTAATGCAGTGTAGTTTTCTA
This sequence comes from Ranitomeya imitator, assembly GCF_032444005.1. Taxonomy (NCBI): domain Eukaryota; kingdom Metazoa; phylum Chordata; class Amphibia; order Anura; family Dendrobatidae; genus Ranitomeya; species Ranitomeya imitator. Next base: position 780,013,981 of record NC_091284.1, read on the forward strand.
CAACTACTAAACGAGAGTCGGAAGACCGAAGCAATGGCAAGGAAACCTGGGGAACACCTTGGAGTGTAACACACCATCTCTCTCCACCCCATACCCATTTTGTAGGCCTAATGCAGTGTAGTTTTCTACAACTACTAAACGAGAGTCGTAAGATCGAAGCAATGGTGAGGAAACCTGGAGAACACCTTGGAGTGTAACACACCATCTCTCTCCACCCCATACCCAATTTGGAGGCCTAATGCAGTGTAGTTTCCAACAACTACTAAACGAGAGCATGAAGATCGAAGCTCAGGAAAGGCAACCTGGGGAACACCTTGGAGTGTAACACACCCTCTCTCTACACCACGGAAGGGCTGATTCTTAGGAAGGAAGGCTGTCGGAAAGAAGCAGGGCGCGTCCGAGGGTGATTATATTCTTATTAGGTATATACTCACCCTCGGACGCGCCCTGCTTCTTTATTTGTAATGAATGTTTATTTGCAATGTGGTTTTGACTTACTCTATTTTTTTGGTAAATAATGATTTTATTATTTTCATTGTTTTGCATCTTTTTGGCAATAATATAAAGAAGACGCGACAGGACAACACTCGGTGGATGCCATATCTGTGTTTTAAATTGAAAAAAACTTTCAGTTAACTACTTGCAGGAGAAAGTTATTGTAGCTGGTGGCCATTTTTAGTACTGTACCAGATTTTTGTTGTATGTGTTTGTTTTTAATGTTAAAATGTCTGCATTTGATATCTCTCCAGTATTTTCTTTTTTATAAGCAAAATACTTATTTTTATATTTTCTGATGTTGGTTCAAGGGGTACACGGGCAGCAGTAGACAGGTCAGTGGAGGCCTAGTGGAAGGAGGGACCGCAGACAGGCTTCGAAGGCCTAACATAATAAATTGGGCTGGCTGTAGGCAATTTAAAATTTGTTCCAGGGGAACACGGGCAGCAGTGGCCTGGTCTGTGTAGTAGTAGTGGAAAGAACGGGCCGCAGACAGGCTTCGAAGGCCTAACATAACAAAAATTGGGATGTAGGCAATTTACAATTGGTTCCAGGGGAACACGGACAGCAGTAGACAGGTCAGTGGAGGCCTACTGGAAGGAGGGACCGCAGACAGGCTTCGAAGGCCTAACATAATAAATTGGGCTTGCTGTCGGCAATTTTAAATTGGTTCCAGGGGAACACGGGCGGCAGTAGCCAGGTCAGTGTAGTAGTAGTGGAAAGAACGGGCCGCAGACAGGCTTCGAAGGCCTAACATAACAAAAATTGGGCTGTAGGCAATTTAAAATTGGTTCCAGGGGAACACGGGCAGCAGTAGACAGGTCAGTGGAGGCCTAGTGGAAGGAGGGACCGCAGACAGGCTTCGAAGCCCTAACATAATAAATTGGGCTTGCTGTCGGCAATTTTAAATTGGTTCCAGGGGAACACGGGCGGCAGTAGCCAGGTCAGTGTAGTAGTAGTGGAAAGAACAGGCCGCAGACAGGCTTCGAAGGCCTAACATAACAAAAATTGGGCTGTAGGCAATTTAAAATTGGTTCCAGGGGAACACGGGCAGCAGTAGACAGGTCAGTGGAAGCCTAGTGGAAGGAGGGACCGCAGACAGGCTTCGAAGCCCTAACATAATAAATTGGGCTGGCTGTAGGCAATTTAAAATTGGTTCCAGGGGAACACGGGCAGTAGTAGACAGGTCAGTGGAGGCCTAGTGGAAGGAGGGACCGCAGACAGGCTTCGAAGGCCTAACATAATAAATTGGGCTGGCTGTAGGCAATTTAAAATTGGTTCCAGGGGAACACGGGCAGCAGTGGCCTGGTCAGTGTAGTAGTAGTGGAAAGAACGGGCCGCAGACAGGCTTCGAAGGCCTAACATAACAAAAATTGGGCTGTAGGCAATTTAAAATTGGTTCCAGGGGAACACAGGCAGCAGTAGACAGGTCAGTGGAGGCCTAGTGGAAGGAGTGACCGCAGACAGGCTTCGAAGGCCTAACATAAGAAAAATGTCAATACAATGGTATTGACAGTGCCAGGTAGAGTTGAGCGACCTTGACCTTTTTAGAGTCGAGCCGGGTTTTGCAAAACCCGACTATGTCCAAAGTCGGGTCGAGTGAAATCGGCCGATTATGACGTAAAGTCGGGATCGACCGAAACACGAAACCCAATGCAAGTCAATGGGGCAGCATAGTCGGCAGTGAGTGGGGGCCAGGAAAACACCTAGAGTACCCATTTTAATGTCAAAACCATCCATTCTTCTTAATGAAGCTTGTCAAGCGTAATTTACCTTATAATAATTGGAAGGCATTTGAAATTGGGGGTCATTTGGCTAAAGTTGTGGGGGGTAGGGCTGGTTCAAGTAATTAGTGGACCCAGGAAATCTGGACCACGTCACGGCAGTGGAGCAGGGAGAGGTAAGTATTTCAACTTTGCAAGTGCTGTGAACCTGAGCAAGCAGGGGGGGCCCACTCGTTGGCATTGGCACTGGCACAGGGCCCCTCAAAGTACAGCGGTGTGTTTGCACGGCGGGGGCGCCTCCCACCGGCAGCAACACTTTTGCGTACTATGAGAGGCCCTGTGCCAGTGACGTCGCCAACTAGTATTCCTCCCCCCACCTGATGAAGGAACCTGCACTTTCATCTGCACCTTCCTCTTTGTCCCCGTGTAAGGTGGTATGGTATGCGGGAAGAGCAACCTGACTTTCAGCAGGGTCACAATGTTGTTGTGTAGCGTGCACGGAGAATGTTGCGTTATGGGTCAATGTACCAGCAGACTCATCTATCACTGGCTGGGCAATGGGCACGATGAAGTGGAAACACAGATATAGGCCCAAAGAAGAAAGTGGGCTAAATGCAGTTCAAAATTGGTAACACAGGAATAACCAGGGGGCATTGCAGTGGAGGACAACTGGAATGAGAGGCTGACACAGAGAGTAGGGCCAAATCAGTAAGTAGTCGAAATGCAGTTCAAAATTGGCAACCGTAGTAAACAGGCGGCACAGCTTTGTTCAGTGGAGGAGAACAGCAAGGAGTGGCAGACACCGATAGTAGGCCCCAACCCAACTAGTAGGCCAAATGCAGTCTAACATTAACAACTACTTAACGAGAGGCTGAAAATGGAATTTCAGGACAGGAAACCAGGAGAACAGCAAGGAGTGGCAGACACCGATAGTAGGCCCCAAACCAACTAGTACGCCAAATGCAGTTGTTCCATTTAACCACAATTTAATGAGAGCCTGAAGATAGAAGCTCAGGAAAGGCAACCTGGGGAACACCTTGGAGTGTAACACACCATCTCTCTCCACCCCATACCCATTTTGTAGGCCTAATGCTGTGTACTTTTCTACAACTACTAAACGAGAGTCGGAAGACCGAAGCAATGGCAAGGAAACCTGGGGAACACCTTGGAGTGTAACACACCATCTCTCTCCACCCCATACCCAATTTGTAGGCCTAATGCAGCCTACTTTCCGACACCTACTAAACGAGAGCATGAAGATCGAAGTTCAGGAAAGGCAACCTGGGGAACACCTTGGAGTGTAACACACCATCTCTCTCCACCCCATACCCATTTTTTAGGCCTAATGCAGTGTACTTTTCTACAACTACTAAACGAGAGTCGGAAGACCGAAGCAATGGCAAGGAAACCTGGGGAACACCTTGGAGTGTAACACACCATCTCTCTCCACCCCATTCCCCATTTTTTAGGCCTAATGCAGCCTACTTTCCGACACCTACTAAACGAGAGCATGAAGATCGAAGCTCAGGAAAGGCAACCTGGGGAACACCTTGGAGTGTAACACACCATCTCTCTCCACCCCATACCCATTTTGTAGGCCTAATGCTGTGTACTTTTCTACAACTACTAAACGAGAGTCGGAAGACCGAAGCAATGGCAAGGAAACCTGGGGAACACCTTGGAGTGTAACACACCATCTCTCTCCACCCCATACCCAATTTGTAGGCCTAATGCAGCCTACTTTCCGACACCTACTAAACGAGAGCATGAAGATCGAAGCTCAGGAAAGGCAACCTGGGGAACACCTTGGAGTGTAACACACCATCTCTCTCCACCCCATACCCAATTTGTAGGCCTAATGCAGCCTACTTTCCGACACCTACTAAACGAGAGCATGAAGATCGAAGCTCAGGAAAGGCAACCTGGGGAACACCTTGGAGTGTAACACACCATCTCTCTCCACCCCATACCCATTTTTTAGGCCTAATGCAGTGTACTTTTCTACAACTACTAAACGAGAGTCGGAAGACCGAAGCAATGGCAAGGAAACCTGGGGAACACCTTGGAGTGTAACACACCATCTCTCTCCACCCCATTCCCCATTTTTTAGGCCTAATGCAGCCTACTTTCCGACACCTACTAAACGAGAGCATGAAGATCGAAGCTCAGGAAAGGCAACCTGGGGAACACCTTGGAGTGTAACACACCATCTCTCTCCACCCCATACCCATTTTGTAGGCCTAATGCAGCGTACTTTTCTACAACTACTAAACGAGAGCATGAAGATCGAAGCTCAGGAAAGGCAACCTGGTGAAAACCTTGGAGTGTAACACAACCTGTCTCTACACCCCATACCAAATTTGTAGGCCTAATGCAGCGTAGTTTCCACCAACTACTAAACGAGAGCCGGAAGATCGAAGCTCATGAAAGGCAACCCGGGGAACACCTTGGAGTGTAACACAACCTCTCTCTACACCACGGAAGGGCTGATTCTTAGGAAGGAAGGCTGTTGTAAATAAGCATTGCGCGTCCGAGGGTGATTATATTCTTATTCGGTATCTACTCACCCTCGGACGCGCCATGCTTCTTGATTTGTAATTAATGTTTATTTGCAATGTGCTTTTGACTTACTCAATTATTTTTTTAATTATTGATTTTATTAAATTAATAGTTTAACATCTTATTGGAAATAATTTAAAGGAGACGCGACAGGACAACACTCGGTGGATGCCATATCTGTGTTAACAACTCCAAAAAACTTTCAGTTAACTTCTTGCAGGAGAAAGAAATTGTAGCTGTTGGACCTTTGTAGTACAGTTCCAGATATTTGTTGTGTGTTTGTTTTGATTGTTAAAATGTCTGCATTTGAGATCTCAACACGATCTTATTTTTTATAATCAAATTAATTTTTTAAATATTTTATTAGGTTGGTTCAAGGGGTACACGGGCCGCAGTAGACAGGTCAGTGGAGGCCTAGTGGAAGGAGGGACCGCAGATGCGCCACTGTTTCACCCATACACAATTAGTAGGCCTAATGCAGCGTAGTTTCCAACAGCTACTAAACGAGAGCCGGAAGATCGAAGCTCAGGAAAGGCAACCTGGGGAACACCTTGGAGTGTAACACAACCTCTCTCTACACCACGGAAGGGCTGATTCTTAGGAAGGAAGGCTGTTTTAAATAAGCATTGCGCGTCCGAGGGTGATTATATTCTTATTCGGTATCTACTCACCCTCGGACGCGCCATGCTTCTTGATTTGTAATTAATGTTTATTTGCAATGTGCTTTTGACTTACTCAATTATTTTTTTAATTATTGATTTTATTAAATTAATAGTTTAACATCTTATTGGAAATAATTTAAAGGAGACGCGACAGGACAACACTCGGTGGATGCCATATCTGTGTTAACAACTCCAAAAAACTTTCAGTTAACTTCTTGCAGGAGAAAGAAATTGTAGCTGTTGGACCTTTGTAGTACAGTTCCAGATATTTGTTGTGTGTTTGTTTTGATTGTTAAAATGTCTGCATTTGAGATCTCAACACGATCTTATTTTTTATAATCAAATTAATTTTTTTTATATTTAATGATGTTGGTTCAAGGGGTACACGGGCAGCAATAGACAGGTCAGTGGAGGCCTAGTGGAAGGAGTGACGGCAGACAGGCATCAAAGGCCTAACATTGGGCTGGCTGTAGGCAAGTTAAAATTGGTTCCAGGGGAACACGGCCATCAGTGGCCTGGTCAGTGTAGTTGTAGTTGAAAGAACGGGACGCAGACAGGCTTCGAAGGCCTAACATAATAACATAGGGCTGGCTGTAGGCAAGTTAAAATTGGTTCCAGGGGAACACGGCCATCAGTGGCCTGGTCAGTGTAGTTGTAGTTGAAAGAACGGGACGCAGACAGGCTTCGAAGGCCTAACATAACAAACTTGGGCTGGCTGTAGGCACTTTTAAATTGGTTCCAGGGGTACATGGGCAGCAGTGTATGGTCAGTGGAAGTCTAGTGGAAGGAGTGACCGCAGACAGGCTTCCAAGGCCTAACATAACAAACTTGGGCTGGCTGTAGGCACTTTTAAATTGGTTCCAGGGGTACACGGGCAGCAGTGGTCTGGTCAGTGGAAGTCTAGTGGAAGGAGTGACCGCAGACAGGCTTCCAAGGCCTAACATAACAAACTTGGGCTGGCTGTAGGCACTTTTAAATTGGTTCCAGGGGTACACGGGCAGCAGTGGTCTGGTCTGTGGAAGTCTAGTGGAAGGAGTGACCGCAGACAGGCTTCGAAGGCCTAACATAACAAACTTGGGCTGGCTGTAGGCACTTTTAAATTGGTTCCAGGGGTACACGGGCAGCAGTGGTCTGGTCAGTGGAAGTCTAGTGGAAGGAGTGACCGCAGACAGGCTTCCAAGGCCTAACATAACAAACTTGGGCTGGCTGTAGGCACTTTTAAATTGGTTCCAGGGGTACACGGGCAGCAGTGGTCTGGTCAGTGGAAGTCTAGTGGAAGGAGTGACCGCAGACAGGCTTCCAAGGCCTAACATAACAAACTTGGGCTGGCTGTAGGCACTTTTAAATTGGTTCCAGGGGTACACGGGCAGCAGTGGTCTGGTCTGTGGAAGTCTAGTGGAAGGAGTGACCGCAGACAGGCTTCGAAGGCCTAACATAACAAACTTGGGCTGGCTGTAGGCACTTTTAAATTGGTCCCAGGGGTACACGGGCAGCAGTGGTCTGGTCTGTGGAAGTCTAGTGGAAGGAGTGACCGCAGACAGGCTTCGAAGGCCTAACATAACAAACTTGGGCTGGCTGTAGGCACTTTTAAATTGGTTCCAGGGGTACACGGGCAGCAGTGGTCTGGTCAGTGGAAGTCTAGTGGAAGGAGTGACCGCAGACAGGCTTCCAAGGCCTAACATTACAAACTTGGGCTGGCTGTAGGCACTTTTAAATTGGTTCCAGGGGTACACGGGCAGCAGTGGTCTGGTCTGTGGAAGTCTAGTGGAAGGAGTGACCGCAGACAGGCTTCGAAGGCCTAACATAACAAACTTGGGCTGGCTGTAGGCACTTTTAAATTGGTTCCAGGGGTACACGGGCAGCAGTGGTCTGGTCAGTGGAAGTCTAGTGGAAGGAGTGACCGCAGACAGGCTTCCAAGGCCTAACATTACAAACTTGGGCTGGCTGTAGGCACTTTTAAATTGGTTCCAGGGGTACACGGGCAGCAGTGGTCTGGTCTGTGGAAGTCTAGTGGAAGGAGTGACCGCAGACAGGCTTCGAAGGCCTAACATAACAAACTTGGGCTGGCTGTAGGCACTTTTAAATTGGTTCCAGGGGTACACGGGCAGCAGTGGTCTGGTCAGTGGAAGTCTAGTGGAAGGAGTGACCGCAGACAGGCTTCCAAGGCCTAACATTACAAACTTGGGCTGGCTGTAGGCACTTTTAAATTGGTTCCAGGGGTACACGGGCAGCAGTGGTCTGGTCTGTGGAAGTCTAGTGGAAGGAGTGACCGCAGACAGGCTTCGAAGGCCTAACATAACAAACTTGGGCTGGCTGTAGGCACTTTTAAATTGGTTCCAGGGGTACACGGGCAGCAGTGGTCTGGTCAGTGGAAGTCTAGTGGAAGGAGTGACCGCAGACAGGCTTCCAAGGCCTAACATAACAAACTTGGGCTGGCTGTAGGCACTTTTAAATTGGTTCCAGGGGTACACGGGCAGCAGTGGTCTGGTCTGTGGAAGTCTAGTGGAAGGAGTGACCGCAGACAGGCTTCGAAGGCCTAACATAATAAACTTGGGCTGGCTGTAGGCACTTTTAAATTGGTTCCAGGGGTACACGGGCAGCAGTGGTCTGGTCAGTGGAAGTCTAGTGGAAGGAGTGACCGCAGACAGGCTTCAAAGGCCTAACATAACAAACTTGGGCTGGCTGTAGGCACTTTTAAATTGGTTGCAGGGGTACACGGGCAGCAGTGGTCTGGTCAGTGGAAGTCTAGTGGAAGGAGTGACCACAGACAGGCTTCGAAGGCCTAACATAACAAAATTGGGCTGGCTGTAGGCACTTTTAAATTGGTTCCAGGGGTACATGGGCAGCAGTGTATGGTCAGTGGAAGTCTAGTGGAAGGAGTGACGGCAGACAGTCTTCGAAGGCCTAACATAACAAAATTGGGCTGACTGTAGGCACTTTTAAATTGGTTCCAGGGTAACACGGCCAGCAGTGGCCTGGTCAGTGTAGTAGTTGTAGAAAGAAGGGACCGCAGACAGGCTTCGAAGGCCTAACATAACAAAAATGTCAAAACAATGGTATTGTCAGTGCCAGGCATTGAAGGATGTCAGCGCCTAGACTACACATTGGTGAAGCTGTGAGAGATAATTTTGCTAGTGGTAGAGCACTGTTTGAGCTGGGGGGGAACTGTCTTGTGGCCGGCGGTACAGGCACAGGGCCCCTCATATTACAACGGTGTGTCTGACGTTGGGTGCGCACCACCACCGCCAGAGACACTTTATTGTACTATGAGGGACCCAGTGGCAGTGCCGTCGACCAAAAGCGGCCACACCCACCTCTTCAGACAAACAGCACTCTCAAGGGTCCAAGCGCAAAGTGGCGATAGCACGGCCCCGTGTGGGGAGTTTGGCCATTTCGTGAGGTGGAAACATGTCGTATGCTGGACAATCAGGTGAAGAAAATTATGAGATTGGAAAAGTCATTCAGAATAGTCCACAGGCAAGACCTTTTCATAGGAAAGCTAGGTGTCAGCCGGGCAGGGTGGGGCAAAAGATTTTGAAATCCAGTTGTGGTTCATTTTAATGAAGGTTAGATCATCTACATTTTGGGTAGCCAGACGAGTCCTTTTTTCTGTTAGTATTGAACCTGCAGCACTGAATACTCTTTCTGATAGGACACTAGCTGCCGGGCAAGCAAGCTCCTGCAATGCATATTCTGCCAATTCTGGCCAGGTGTCTAATTTGGATGCCCAGTAATCAAATGGGAATGACGGTTGAGGGAGAACGTCGATAAGGGATGAAAAATAGTTTGTAACCATACTGGACAAATGTTGTCTCCTGTCACTTTGAATTGATGCTGCAGTACCTGTCCTGTCTGCGGTCATAGAAAAATCACTCCACAACCTGGTCAGAAAACCCCTCTGGCCAACGCCACTTCTGATTTCTGCCCCTCTAACACCTCTGGTCTGCTGGCCCCTGGAGCTCGTGTGAGAACGATCACGGGCGCTGTGTGCAGGGAATGCCAGAAGCAAACGGTCAACAAGAGTTGATTGTTTTGTTGCTAATATTAGTTCCAAGTTCTCATGTGGCATAATATTTTGCAATTTGCCTTTATAGCGAGGATCAAGGAGGCAGGCCAACCAGTAATCGTCATCGTTCATCATTTTTGTAATGCGTGTGTCCCTTTTGAGGATACGCAAGGCATAATCCGCCATGTGGGCCAAAGTTCCCGTTGTCAAATCTGCGGTTGTGCTTGGTTGAGGGGCAGTTGCAGGCAAATCTACGTCACTTGTGTCCCTCAAAAAACCAGAACCCGGCCTTGCCACGCCACCAATTTCCCGTGCCCCCGGGAAAGCTTCCTCATTAAAAATATACTCATCCCCATCATCCTCCTCATCCTCCACCTCCTCTTCGCCCGGTACCTCGTCATGTACACTGCCCTGACCAGACAATCGCTGACTGTCATCAAGGCTTTCCTCTTCCTCTGGTGCAGACGCCTGATCCTTTATGTGCGTCAAACTTTGCATCAGCAGACGCATTAGGGGGATGCTCATGCTTATTATGGCGTTGTCTGCACTAACCAGCCGTGTGCATTCCTCAAAACACTGAAGGACTTGACACATGTCTTGAATCTTCGACCACTGCACACCTGACAACTCCATGTCTGCCATCCTACTGCCTGCCCGTGTATGTGTATCCTCCCACAAAAACATAACAGCCCGCCTCTGTTCGCACAGTCTCTGAAGCATGTGCAGTGTTGAGTTCCACCTTGTTGCAACGTCTATGATTAGGCGATGCTGGGGAAGGTTCAAAGAACGCTGATAGGTCTGCATACGGCTGGAGTGTACAGGCGAACGGCGGATATGTGCGCAAAGTCCACGCACTTTGAGGAGCAGGTCGGATAACCCCGGATAACTTTTCAGGAAGCACTGCACCACCAGGTTTAAGGTGTGAGCCAGGCAAGGAATGTGTTTCAGTTGGGAAAGGGAGATGGCAGCCATGAAATTCCTTCCGTTATCACTCACTACCTTGCCTGCCTCAAGATCTACAGTGCCCAGCCACGACTGCGTTTCTTGCTGCAAGAACTCGGACAGAACTTCCGCGGTGTGTCTATTGTCGCCCAAACACTTCATAGCCAATACAGCCTGCTGACGTTTGCCAGTAGCTGCCCCATAATGGGAGACCTGGTGTGCAACAGTGGCAGGTGCGGATGGAGTGTTTGTGCGACTGCGGTCTGTGGACGAGCTCTTGCTTCTGCAGGAGGACGAGGAGGAGGAGGAGGAGGAGGGGGTGCGAACGGCTACAGACAACTGTTTACTAGACCGTGGGCTAGGCAGAACTGTCCCAAACTTGCTGTCCCCTGTGGACCCTGAATCCACCACATTTACCCAGTGTGCCGTGATGGACACGTAACGTCCCTGGCCATGCCTACTGGTCCATGCATCTGTTGTCAGGTGCACCTTTGTGCTCACAGATTGCCTGAGTGCATGGACGATGCGCTCTTTAACATGCTGGTGGAGGGCTGGGATGGCTTTTCTGGAAAAAAAGTGTCGACTGGGTAGCTCGTAGCGTGGTACAGCGTAGTCCATCAGGTCTTTGAAAGCTTCGCTTTCAACTAACCGGTAGGGCATCATCTCTAACGAGATTAGTCTAGCTATGTGGGCGTTCAAACCCTGTGTACGCGGATGCGAGGCTAAGTATTTCCTTTTTCTAACCATAGTCTCATGTAGGGTGAGCTGGACTGGAGAGCTGGAGATCGTGGAACTAGCGGGGGTGCCGGTGGACATGGCAGACTGAGAGACGGTGGGAGATGGTATTGTTGCCGCCGGTGCCCTAGATGCAGTGTTTCCTACTACGAAACTGGTGATTCCCTGACCCTGACTGCTTTGGCCTGGCAAAGATACCTGCACAGATACAGCAGGTGGTGCGCTAAATGGTGGTCCTACACTGCCGGAAGGGATGTTGCGTTGATGACTAGCTTCATTGGCCGAGGGTGCAACAACCTTAAGGGACGTTTGGTAGTTAGTCCAAGCTTTCAAATGCATGGTGGTTAAATGTCTATGCATGCAACTAGTATTGAGACTTTTCAGATTCTGACCTCTGCTTAAGGAAGTAGAACATTTTTGACAGATGACTTTGCGCTGATCAATTGGATGTTGTTTAAAAAAATGCCAGACTGCACTCTTTCTAGCATCGGATACCTTTTCAGGCATTGCAGACTGAGCTTTAACCGGATGGCCACGCTGTCCTCCACCAGGTTTTGGCTTTGCCACGCGTTTTGGGCAAGATACGGGCCCGGCAGATGGAACCTGTGGCGATGTTGATGCCTGCTGCGGCCCCTCCTCCTCCTCTGCTTCAGAACTGCTGCCGCCTGCACCCTGTTCCCCCAATGGCTGCCAATCGGGGTCAAGAACTGGGTCATCTAATAACTCTTCTTGTACCTCCTGCGCAACTTCGTCTGTGTCACCGTGTCGTTCGGTGGTATAGCGTTTGTGATGGGGCAACATAGTCTCATCAGGGTCTGATTCTTGATCAGCACCCTGCGAGGGCAATGTTGTGGTCTGAGTCAAAGGACCAGCATAGTAGTCTGGCTGTGGCTGTGCGTCAGTGCACTCCATGTCAGATTCAACTTGTAATGAGCATGGACTGTTAACTGCTTCACTTTCTAAGCCAGGGACGGTATGTGTAAAGAGCTCCATGGAGTAACCCGTTGTGTCGCCTGCTGCATTCTTCTCTGTTGTTGTTTTTGCTGAAGAGGACAAGGAAGTGACTTGTCCCTGACCGTGAACATCCACTAACGACGCGCTGCTTTTACTTTTACCAGTTTCACGAGAGGAGGCAAAAGAGCTAGAGGCTGAGTCAGCAAGATAAGCCAAAACTTGCTCTTGCTGCTCCGGCTTTAAAAGCGGTTTTCCTAATCCCAGAAAAGGGAGCGTTCGAGGCCTTGTGTAGCCGGACGACGAACCTGGCTCCACAGCTCCAGACTTAGGTGCAATATTTTTTTCCCCACGACCACCTGATGCTCCACCACTACCACTACCCTCATTACCAGCTGACAATGAACGCCCCCGGCCACGACCTCTTCCACTAGACTTCCTCATTGTTTTAAAAACGTAACCAAACTAACGTTATTTGTTGCAGTCACACAACTTACACGGTGAGCTATAACTTCAGTATGATTTAGCTACCCCTTTACAGGTTGGTGAGACCACAGCGAAAATCAGGCCCAATGTTACACACTCTTTTTTTGGTGGCTGCAAATTAGAGAGATGCCCCACACGCAGGACTGTCACTGAAGCACAAATGTTAATATTAATGTCACACTATTATTTTTTTTTTATTTTTATTTTTTTCAGGAACACTTTAGAAACCCCCCCCCAAAAAAAAAATAGATTTTTGCAGGGAGAATTTAGAAAACAAATGTAACAAACTATATGCTTTCTATGGGCCACTGAGTGAGAGATGACGCACACAGGAATCAGGAGTGGCACACAAGCCCAGAGGCCAATATTTTTCTACCAATGATTGATGGAGTTATTTTCTCTGGTAGATTTTGGAACCCAAATCAAGGAAAAAAAATATAGGCTTTCTATGGACCACAATTGGAGAGAGAGAGAGAGAGAGAGAGATGGCACACCCAGGAGTCAAGACTGGCACACAAGCAGAAAGGCCAATATTAATCTCCCACTGTTTTTTTTGTTTGTTTTTTTTTTTTTTTTTTCAGGGAGACTTTAGAAAAAAAAATAATAAAAAAAATATGATTTTATCAGGAAGAATTTAGAAACCAAATAAAATAAAATTATTTTTTCAGGGAGAATTTATAAAACAAATAAAAACAAAAATAGGCGTTCTATGGCCCACTGACTGAGAGATGACGCACACAGGAGTCAGGAGTGGCACACAAGCCCAGAGGCCAATATTTTTCTACCAATGATTGATGTAGTTATTTTCTCTGGTAGATTTTGGAACCCAAATCAAGGAAAAAAAATATAGGCTTTCTATGGACCACAATTGGAGAGAGAGAGAGAGAGAGAGAGAGAGAGAGATGGCACACCCAGGAGTCAAGACTGGCACACAAGCAGAAAGGCCAATATTAATCTCCCACTGTTTTTTTTGTTTGTTTGTTTGTTTGTTTTTTCAGGGAGACTTTAGAAAAAAAAATAATAAAAAAAATATGATTTTATCAGGAAGAATTTAGAAACCAAATAAAATAAAATGATTTTTTCAGGGAGAATTTATAAAACAAATAAAAACAAAAATAGGCGTTCTATGGCCCACTGACTGAGAGATGACGCACACAGGAGTCAGGAGTGGCACACAAGCCCAGAGGCCAATATTTTTCTACCAATGATTGATGTAGTTATTTTCTCTGGTAGATTTTGGAACCCAAATCAAGGAAAAAAAATATAGGCTTTCTATGGACCACAATTGGAGAGAGAGAGAGAGAGAGAGAGAGAGATGGCACACCCAGGAGTCAAGACTGGCACACAAGCAGAAAGGCCAATATTAATCTCCCACTGTTTTTTTTGGTTGTTTTTTTTTTTTTTTTTCAGGGAGACTTTAGAAAAAAAAATAATAAAAAAAATATGATTTTATCAGGAAGAATTTAGAAACCAAATAAAATAAAATTATTTTTTCAGGGAGAATTTATAAAACAAATAAAAACAAAAATAGGCGTTCTATGGCCCACTGACTGAGAGATGACGCACACAGGAGTCAGGAGTGGCACACAAGCCCAGAGGCCAATATTTTTCTACCAATGATTGATGTAGTTATTTTCTCTGGTAGATTTTGGAACCCAAATCAAGGAAAAAAAATATAGGCTTTCTATGGACCACAATTGGAGAGAGAGAGAGAGAGAGAGAGAGAGAGATGGCACACCCAGGAGTCAAGACTGGCACACAAGCAGAAAGGCCAATATTAATCTCCCACTGTTTTTTTTGTTTGTTTGTTTGTTTTTTTTTCAGGGAGACTTTAGAAAAAAAAATAATAAAAAAAATATGATTTTATCAGGAAGAATTTAGAAACCAAATAAAATAAAATGATTTTTTCAGGGAGAATTTATAAAACAAATAAAAACAAAAATAGGCGTTCTATGGCCCACTGACTGAGAGATGACGCACACAGGAGTCAGGAGTGGCACACAAGCCCAGAGGCCAATATTTTTCTACCAATGATTGATGTAGTTATTTTCTCTGGTAGATTTTGGAACCCAAATCAAGGAAAAAAAATATAGGCTTTCTATGGACCACAATTGGAGAGAGAGAGAGAGAGAGAGAGATGGCACACCCAGGAGTCAAGACTGGCACACAAGCAGAAAGGCCAATATTAATCTCCCACTGTTTTTTTTGGTTGTTTTTTTTTTTTTTTTTTCAGGGAGACTTTAGAAAAAAAAATAATAAAAAAAATATGATTTTATCAGGAAGAATTTAGAAACCAAATAAAATAAAATGATTTTTTCAGGGAGAATTTATAAAACAAATAAAAACAAAAATAGGCGTTCTATGGCCCACTGACTGAGAGATGACGCACACAGGAGTCAGGAGTGGCACACAAGCCCAGAGGCCAATATTTTTCTACCAATGATTGATGTAGTTATTTTCTCTGGTAGATTTTGGAACCCAAATCAAGGAAAAAAAATATAGGCTTTCTATGGACCACAATTGGAGAGAGAGAGAGAGAGAGAAAGAGAGAGATGGCACACCCAGGAGTCAAGACTGGCACACAAGCAGAAAGGCCAATATTAATCTCCCACTGTTTTTTTTGGTTGTTTTTTTTTTTTTTTTTTTCAGGGAGACTTTAGAAAAAAAAATAATAAAAAAAATATGATTTTATCAGGAAGAATTTAGAAACCAAATAAAATAAAATGATTTTTTTCAGGGAGAATTTATAAAACAAATAAAAACAAAAATAGGCGTTCTATGGCCCACTGACTGAGAGATGACGCACACAGGAGTCAGGAGTGGCACACAAGCCCAGAGGCCAATATTTTTCTACCAATGATTGATGTAGTTATTTTCTCTGGTAGATTTTGGAACCCAAATCAAGGAAAAAAAATATAGGCTTTCTATGGACCACAATTGGGGAGAGAGAGAGAGAGAGAGAGAGAGAGAGAGATGGCACACCCAGGAGTCAAGACTGGCACACAAGCAGAAAGGCCAATATTAATCTCCCACTGTTTTTTTTGGTTGTTTTTTTTTTTTTTTTTTTCAGGGAGACTTTAGAAAAAAAAATAATAAAAAAAATATGATTTTATCAGGAAGAATTTAGAAACCAAATAAAATAAAATGATTTTTTCAGGGAGAATTTATAAAACAAATAAAACCAAAAATAGGCGTTCTATGGCCCACTGACTGAGAGATGACGCACCCAGGAGTCAAGACTGGCACACAAGCAGAAAAGCCAATATTAATCTCCCACTGTTTTTTTTTTTTTTTTTTTTTTTTCAGGGAGACTTTAGAAAAAAAAATAATAAAAAAAATATGATTTTATCAGGAAGAATTTAGAAACCAAATAAAATAAAATGATTTTTTCAGGGAGAATTTAGAAAACAAATAAAACCAAAAATAGGCGTTCTATGGCCCACTGACTGAGAGAGAGAGAGAGATGGCACGCTTAGTACTGGCACACAAGCCCAAAGGGCAATATTAATCTCCCTTTTTTTTTCAGGGAGAATTTCTAAAACCCAAAAAAAAAAAAAAATAGGCTTTCTATGGCCCACTATTTGTGAGAGAGATGGGACGCTCAGGACTGGCACAGATGGCACGCTCAGGACTGGCACAGAAGCCCAGAGGCCAATATTAATCTCCCTTTTTTTCTGGGAGAATTTATAAAACCAAAAAAATATTTAAATAGGCTTTCTATGGCCCACTATTTGTGAGAGAGATGGCACGCTCAGGACTGGCACAGATGGCACGCTCACAACTGGCACACAAGCCCAGAGGCCAATATTAATCTCCCTTTTTTCAGGGAAAATTTATAAAACCAAAAAAAAAATTAAATAGGCTTTCTATGGCCCACTATTTGTGAGAGAGATGGCACGCTCAGGACTGGCACAGATGGCACGCTCACAACTGGCACACAAGCCCAGAGGCCAATATTAATCTCCCTTTTTTCAGGGAAAATTTATAAAACCAAAAAAAAAATTAAATAGGCTTTCTATGGCCCACTATTTGTGAGAGAGATGGCACGCTCAGGACTGGCACAGATGGCACGCTCACAACTGGCACACAACCCCAGAGGCCAATATTAATCTCCCTTTTTTTCAGGGAGAATTTATAAAACCAAAAAAAAAAATTAAATAGGCTTTCTATGGCCCACTATTTGTGAGAGAGATGGCACGCTCAGGGCTGGCACAGATGGCACGCTCACAACTGGCACACAAGCCCAGAGGCCAATATTAATCTCCCTTTTTTCAGGGAAAATTTATAAAACCAAAAAAAAAATTAAATAGGCTTTCTATGGCCCACTATTTGTGAGAGAGATGGCACGCTCAGGACTGGCACAGATGGCACGCTCACAACTGGCACACAAACCCAGAGGCCAATATTAATCTCCCTTTTTTTAAGGGAGAATTTATAAAACCAAAAAAAAAATTAAATAGGCTTTCTATGGCCCACTATTTGTGAGAGAGATGGCACGCTCAGGGCTGGCACAGATGGCACGCTCAGGACTGGCACACAAGCCCAGAGGCCAATATTAATCTCCCTTTTTTTCAGGGAGAATTTATAAAACCCAAAAAAAAATAAAATAGGCTTTCTATGGCCCACTATTTGTGAGAGAGATGGCACACTCAGGACTGGCACACAAGCCCAAAGGCCAATATTAATCTCCCACTGTATTTTTATCAGGGAGAATTTATACACCCCACAAAAAAAAATACAGAAAAATGAAAAGGCTTTCTATGGCCCACTATGTGAGAGAGATGGCACACACAGGGATGGCACTCTAGCAGAAATGCCAAATTGCCAATCTTAATCTCCCACCAAAAAAAAAAAAAAAAAAAACAGGGAATGTCCTACAATTACTATCTCCCTGCCTGCAGTAATCTCAGCCAGGTATGGCAGGCAGCTACTATCTCCCTGCCTGCAGTAATCTCAGCCAGGTATGGCAGGCAGCAATAAGGAGTGGACTGATGCACAAATGAAATAAAAAGTGTGGACAAACAAAAAAGATAGCTGTGCAGAAAGGAAGGAACAAGAGGATTTGTGCTTTGAAAAAAGCAGTTGGTTTGCACAGCGGCGTACACACAGCAATGCAGCTATCAGGGAGCCTTCTAGGGCAGCCCAATGAGCTACAGCGCTGAGGGAAAAAAAAAAAAAAAAAACTTCCACTGTCCCTGCACACCGAGGGTGGTGTTGGACAGTGCAAATCGCTGCAGCACAAGCGGTTTTGTGGTTAATGGACCCTGCCTAACGCTATCCCTGCTTCTGACAAAGCGGCAGCAACCTCTCCCTAAGCTCAGATCAGCAGCAGTAAGATGGCGGTCGGCGGGAACGCCTCTTTATAGCCCCTGTGACGTCGCAGACAGCAAGCCAATCACTGCAATGCCCTTCTCTAAGATGGTGGGGACCAGGACCTATGTCATCACGCTGCCCACACTCTGCGTTTACCTTCATTGGCTGAGAAATGGCGCTTTTCGCGTCATTGAAACGCGACTTTGGCGCGAAAGTCGCGTACCGCATGGCCGACCCCGCACAGGGGTCGGATCGGGTTTCATGAAACCCCGACTTAGCCAAAAGTCGGCGACTTTTGAAAATGTTCGACCCGTTTCGCTCAACCCTAGTGCCAGGCATTGAAGGATGTCAGCGCATAGACTAAACATTGGTGGAGCTGTGAGAGAAAATTTTGCAAGTGGTAGAGCACTGTTTGAGCTGGGGGGGGGACTGTCTTGTGGCCGGCGGTACAGGCCCAGGGCCCCTCATATTACAACGGTGTGTCTGACGTTGGGTGCGCACCACCACCGCCAGACACTTTATTGTACTATGAGGGACCTAGTGGCAGTGCCGTCGACCAAAAGCGGGCACACCCACCTCCTCAGACAAACAGTACTCTCACGGGTGCTGGCGCCAAGTGGCGATACCACGGCCCCGTGTGGGGACTTTGGCCATTTATGGAGGTGTTAACATGTCGGATGCTGGACAATCAGGTGCTGCAAATTACGAGATTGGAAAAGTTGTTCAGAATAGTCCACAGGCAAGACCTTTACATAGGAAAGCTAGGTGTCAGCCGGGCAAGGTGGGGCAAAAGATTTCGAAATCCAGTTGTGGTTCATTTTAATGAAGGTTAGATCATCTACATTTTGGGTAGCCAGACGAGTCCTTTTTTCTGTTAGTATTGAACCTGCAGCACTGAATACTCTTTCTGATAGGACACTAGCTGCCGGGCAAGCAAGCTCCTGCAATGCATATTCTGCCAATTCTGGCCAGGTGTCTAATTTTGATGCCCAGTAATCAAATGGGAATGACGGTTGAGGGAGAACGTCGATAAGGGATGAAAAATAGTTAGTAACCATACTGGACAAATATTGTCTCCTGTCACTTTGAATTGATGCTGCAGTACCTGTCCTGTCTGCGGTCATAGCAAAATCACTCCACAACCTGGTCAGAAAACCCCTCTGGCCAACGCCACTTCTGATTTCTGCCCCTCTAACACCTCTGGTCTGCTGGCCCCTGCAGCTCGTGTTAGAACGATCATGGGCGCTGTGTGCAGGGAATGCCAGAAGCAAACGGTCAACAAGAGTTGATTGTTTGGTTGCTAATATTAGTTCCAAGTTCTCATGTGGCATTATATTTTGCAATTTGCCTTTATAGCGAGGATCAAGGAGGCAGGCCAACCAGTAATCGTCATCGTTCATCATTTTTGTTATGCGTGTGTCCCTTTTGAGGATACGTAAGGCATAATCCGCCATGTGGCCCAAAGTTCCAGTTCTCAAATCTGTGGTTGTGCTTGGTTGAGGGGCAGTTTCAGGCAAATCCACGTCACTTGTGTCCCTCCAAAAACCAGAACCCGGCCTTGCCGCGCAAACAATTTCCACTGGCCCCGGAAAAGCTTCCTCATTAAAAATATAATCATCCCCATCATCCTCCTCGTCCTCCTCCTCCTGTTCGCCCGCTACCTCGTCCTGTACACTGCCCTGGCCAGACAATGGCTGACTGTCATCAAGGCTTTCCTCTTCCTCAGCTGCAGACGCCTGATCCTTTATGTGCGTCAAACTTTGCATCAGCAGACGCATTAGGGGGATGCTCATGCTTATTATGGCGTTGTCTGCACTAACCAGCCGTGTGCATTCCTCAAAACACTGAAGGACTTGACACATGTCTTGAATCTTCGACCACTGCACACCTGACAACTCCATGTCTGCCATCCTACTGCCTGCCCGTGTAAGTGTATCCTCCTACAAAAACATAACAGCCCGCCTCTGTTCACACAGTCTCTGAAGCATGTGTAGTGTTGAGTTCCACCTTGTTGCAACGTCTATGATTAGGCGATGCTGTTGAAGGTTCAAAGAACGCTGATAGGTCTGCATACGGCTGGAGTGTACGGGCGAACGGCGGATATGTGAGCAAAGTCCATGCACTTTGAGGAGCAGGTCGGATAACCCCGGATAACTTTTCAGGAAGCACTGCACCACCAGGTTTAAGGTGTGAGCCAGGCAAGAAATGTGTTTCAGTTGGGAAAGGGAGATGGCAGCCATGAAATTCCTTCCGTTATCACTCACTACCTTGCCTGCCTCAAGATCTACAGTGCCCAGCCACGACTGCGTTTCTTTCTGCAAGAAGTCGGACAGAACTTCAGCGGTGTGTCTGTTGTCGCCCAAACACTTCATAGCCAATACAGCCTGCTGACGTTTGCCAGTAGCTGCCCCATAATGGGAGACCTGGTGTGCAACAGTGGCAGCTGCGGATGGAGTGGTTGTGCGACTGCGGTCTGTGGACGAGGTCTCGCTTCTGCAGGAGGACGAGGAGGAGGAGGAGGGGGTGCGAACGGCTACAGCCAACTGTTTCCTAGACCGTGGGCTAGGCAGAACTGTCCCAAACTTGCTGTCCCCTGTGGACCCTGCATCCACCACATT
Organism: Ranitomeya imitator; assembly: GCF_032444005.1. Classification (NCBI taxonomy): domain Eukaryota; kingdom Metazoa; phylum Chordata; class Amphibia; order Anura; family Dendrobatidae; genus Ranitomeya; species Ranitomeya imitator. The sequence continues at coordinate 780,034,472 of NC_091284.1, forward strand.
TACGCAGTGTGCCGTGATGGACACGTAACGTCCCTGGCCATGCCTACTGGTTCATGCATCTGTTGTCAGGTGCACCTTTGTGCTCACAGATTGCCTGAGTGCATGGACGATGCGCTCTTTAACATGCTGGTGGAGGGCTGGGATGGCTTTTCTGGAAAAAAAGTGTCGACTGGGTAGCTCGTAGCGTGGTACAGCGTAGTCCATCAGGGCTTTGAAAGCTTCGCTTTCAACTAACCGGTAGGGCATCATCTCTAGCGAGATTAGTCTAGCTATGTGGGCGTTCAAACCCTGTGTACGCGGATGCGAGGCTAAGTACTTCCTTTTTCTAACCATAGTCTCATGTAGGGTGAGCTGGACTGGAGAGCTGGAGATCGTGGAACTAGCGGGGGTGCCGGTGGACATGGCAGACTGAGAGACGGTGGGAGATGGTATTGTTGCCGCCGGTGCCCTAGATGCAGTGTTTCCTACTACGAAACTGGTGATTCCCTGACCCTGACTGCTTTGGCCTGGCAAAGAAACCTGCACAGATACTGCAGGTGGTGCAGAAAATGGTGGCCCTACACTGCCGGAAGGGATGTTGCGTTGATGACTAGCTTCATTGGCCGAGGGTGCTACAACCTTAAGGGACGTTTGGTAGTTAGTCCAAGCTTGCAAATGCATGGTGGTTAAATGTCTATGCATGCAACTTGTATTGAGACTTTTCAGATTCTGCCCTCTGCTTAAGGTAGTTGAACATTTTTGACAGATGACTTTGCGCTGATCAATTGGATGTTGTTTAAAAAAATGCCAGACTGCACTCTTTCTAGCATCGGATACCTTTTCAGGCATTGCAGACTGAGCTTTAACCGGATGGCCACGCTGTCCTCCAACAGGTTTTGACTTTGCCACGCGTTTTGGGCAAGATACGGGCCCGGCAGATGGAACCTGTTGTGATGTTGATGCCTGCTGCGGCCCCTCCTCCTCCGCTTCAGAACTGCTGCCGCCTGCACCCTGTTCCCCCAATGGCTGCCAATCGGGGTCAAGAACTGGGTCATCTATTACCTCTTCTTGTAGCTCGTGTGCAACTTCGTCTGTGTCACCGTGTCGATCGGTGGTATAGCGTTCGTGATGGGGCAACATAGTCTCATCAGGGTCTGATTCTTGATCAGCACCCTGCGAGGGCAATGTTGTGGTCTGAGTCAAAGGACCAGCATAGTAGTCTGGCTGTGGCTGTGCATCAGTGCACTCCATGTCAGATTCAACTTGTAATGGGCATGGACTGTTAACTGCTTCACTTTCTAAGCCAGGGACGGTATGTGTAAAGAGCTCCATGGAGTAACCCGTTGTGTCGCCTGCTGCATTCTTCTCTGTTGTTGTTTTTGCTGAAGAGGACAAGGAAGCGACTTGTCCCTGACCGTGAACATCCACTAACGACGCGCTGCTTTTACTTTTACCAGTTTCATGAGAGGAGGCAAAAGAGCTAGAGTCTGAGTCAGCAAGATAAGCCAAAACTTGCTCTTGTTGCTCCGGCTTTAAAAGCGGTTTTCCTACTCCCAGAAAAGGGAGCGTTCGAGGCCTTGTGTAGCCAGACGACGAACCTGGCTCCACAGCTCCAGACTTAGGTGCAATATTTTTTTTCCCACGACCACCTGATGCTCCACCACTACCACTACCCTCATTACCAGCTGACAATGAACGCCCCCGGCCACGACCTTTTCCACCAGACTTCCTCATTGTTTTAAAAACGTTACCAAACTAACGGTATTTGTTGCTGTCACACAACTTACACGGTGAGCTATAACTTCAGTATGATTTAGCTACGCCTTTACAGGTGGGTGAGACCACAACGAAAATCAGGCACAATGTTACACACTCTGTTGTTGGTGGCAACAAATGAGAGAGATGCCACACACGCAGGACTGTCACTGAAGCGCAAATGTAAATATTAATCTCCCACTGATTTGTTTTTGTTTTTTTAAAAGGGAGACTTTAGAAAAAAAAAAATAATAAAAAAAAATGATTTTTTCAGGAAGAATTTATAAACCAAATAAAATGAAATGATTGTTTCAGGGAGAATTTAGAAAACAAATAAAAAAAAATAGGCTTTCTATGGCCCACTGAGTGAGAGAGGACGCACACAGGAGTCAGGAGTGGCACACAAGCCCAGAGGCCAATATTTATCTCCCACTGATTGATTTAGTGATTTTTTCAGGTAGATTTTGGAACCCAAATCAAGCAAAAAAAAAAAATAGGCTTTCTATGGCCCACAATTGGAGAGAGAGAGAGAGATGGCACACCCAGGAGTCAAGACTGGCACACAAGCAGAAAGGGCAATATTAATCTCCCACTGATTTGATTTTTTTTCTTTTTTTTCAGGGAGACTTTAGAAAAAAAAAATACAAAAAAAATGATTTTTTCAGGAATAATTTAGAAACCAAATAAAATAAAATGATTTTTTCAGGGAGAATTTAGAAAACAAATAAAAAAAAATAGGCTTTCTATGGCCCACTGAGTGAGAGATGACGCACACAGGAGTCAGGAGTGGCACACAAGCCCAGAGGCCAATATTTATCTCCCACTGATTGATTTAGTGATTTTTTCAGGTAGATTTTGGAACCCAAATCAAGCAAAAAAAAAAAATAGGCTTTCTATGGCCCACAATTGGAGAGAGAGAGAGAGACAGATGGCACACCCAGGAGTCAAGACTGGCACACAAGCAGAAAGGGCAATATTAATCTCCCACTGATTTGATTTTTTTTTTTTTTCAGGGAGACTTTAGAAAAAAAAATACAAAAAAATGAATTTTTCAGGAAGAATTTAGAAACAAAATAAAATAAAATGATTGTTTCAGGGAGAATTTAGAAAACAAATAAAAAAAATAGGCTTTGTAGGGCCCACTGAGTGAGAGAGGACGCACACAGGAGTCAGGAGTGGCACACAAGCCCAGAGGCCAATATTTATCTCCCACTGATTGATTTAGTGATTTTTTCAGGTAGATTTTGGAACCCAAATCAAGCAAAAAAAAAAATAGGCTTTCTATGGCCCACAATTGGAGAGAGAGAGAGAGATGGCACACCCAGGAGTCAAGACTGGCACACAAGCAGAAAGGGCAATATTAATCTCCCACTGATTTGATTTTTTTTCTTTTTTTTCAGGGAGACTTTAGAAAAAAAAAATACAAAAAAAATGATTTTTTCAGGAATAATTTAGAAACCAAATAAAATAAAATGATTTTTTCAGGGAGAATTTAGAAAACAAATTAAAAAAAATAGGCTTTCTATGGCCCACTGAGTGAGAGATGACGCACACAGGAGTCAGGAGTGGCACACAAGCCCAGAGGCCAATATTTATCTCCCACTGATTGATTTAGTGATTTTTTCAGGTAGATTTTGGAACCCAAATCAAGCAAAAAAAAAAAATAGGCTTTCTATGGCCCACAATTGGAGAGAGAGAGAGACAGATGGCACACCCAGGAGTCAAGACTGGCACACAAGCAGAAAGGGCAATATTAATCTCCCACTGATTTGATTTTTTTTTTTTTTTTCAGGGAGACTTTAGAAAAAAAAATACAAAAAAATGAATTTTTCAGGAAGAATTTAGAAACAAAATAAAATAAAATGATTGTTTCAGGGAGAATTTAGAAAACAAATAAAAAAAAATAGGCTTTGTAGGGCCCACTGAGTGAGAGAGGACGCACACAGGAGTCAGGAGTGGCACACAAGCCCAGAGGCCAATATTTATCTCCCACTGATTGATTTAGTGATTTTTTCAGGTAGATTTTGGAACCCAAATCAAGCAAAAAAATTAATAGGCTTTCTATGGCCCACAATTGGAGAGAGAGAGATGGCACACCCAGGAGTCAAGACTGGCACACAAGCAGAAAGGGCAATATTAATCTCCCACTGATTTGATTTTTTTTCTTTTTTTTCAGGGAGACTTTAGAAAAAAAAAAATACAAAAAAAATGATTTTTTCAGGAATAATTTAGAAACCAAATAAAATAAAATGATTTTTTCAGGGAGAATTTAGAAAACAAATAAAAAAAAATAGGCTTTCTATGGCCCACTGAGTGAGAGATGACGCACACAGGAGTCAGGAGTGGCACACAAGCCCAGAGGCCAATATTTATCTCCCACTGATTGATTTAGTGATTTTTTCAGGTAGATTTTGGAACCCAAATCAAGCAAAAAAATTAATAGGCTTTCTATGGCCCACAATTGGAGAGAGAGAGATGGCACACCCAGGAGTCAAGACTGGCACACAAGCAGAAAGGGCAATATTAATCTCCCACTGATTTGATTTTTTTTCTTTTTTTTCAGGGAGACTTTAGAAAAAAAAAAATACAAAAAAAATGATTTTTTCAGGAATAATTTAGAAACCAAATAAAATAAAATGATTTTTTCAGGGAGAATTTAGAAAACAAATAAAACAAAAAATAGGCTTTCTAGGGCCCACTGAGTGAGAGATGACGCACACAGGAGTCAGGAGTGGCACACAAGCCCAGAGGCCAATATTTATCTCCCACTGATTGATTTAGTGATTTTTTTCAGGTAGATTTTGGAACCCAAATCAAGCAAAAAAAAAATAGGCTTTCTATGGCCCACAATTGGAGAGAGAGAGAGAGATGGCACACCCAGGAGTCAAGACTGGCACACAAGCAGAAAGGGCAATATTAATCTCCCACTGATTTGATTTTTTTTTTTTTTTCAGGGAGACTTTAGAAAAAAAAAATACAAAAAAATGAATTTTTCAGGAAGAATTTAGAAACAAAATAAAATAAAATGATTGTTTCAGGGAGAATTTAGAAAACAAATAAAAAAAAATAGGCTTTGTAGGGCCCACTGAGTGAGAGAGGACGCACACAGGAGTCAGGAGTGGCACACAAGCCCAGAGGCCAATATTTATCTCCCACTGATTGATTTATTGATTTTTTCAGGTAGAATTTAGAACCCAAATCAACCAAAAAAATAAATAGGCTTTCTATGGCCCACTATTTGTGAGAGAGATGGCACGCTCAGAACTGACACACAAGCCCAGAGGCCAATATTAATCTCCCACTTTTTTTTTTTTTTCCAGGGAAAATTTATAAACCCAATAAAAAAAATAATAAATAGGCTTTCTATGGCCCACTATCTGAGAGAGAGAGATGGCACGCTTAGGACTGGCACACAAGCCCAAAGGCCAATATTAATCTCCCACTGATTGATTTATTGATTTTTTCAGGTAGAATTTAGAACCCAAATCAAGCAAAAAAATTAATAGGCTTTCTATGGCCCACTAAGTGAGAGATGGCACACACAGGAGTCAGGAGTGGCACACAAGCCCTGAGGCCAATATTTTTCTCCCACTGATTGATGTTGTGATTTTTTCAGGTAGATTTTGGAACCCAAATCAAGCAAAAAAATAAATAGGCTTTCTATGGCCCACTGAGTGAGAGATGGCACAGACAGGGATGGCACTCTAGCAGAAATGCCAATCTTAATCTCCCACAAAAAAAAAAAAAAAAAAGGAACTGTCCTTCAATTACTATCTCCCTGCAGTAATCTCAGCCACGTATGGCAGGCAGCAATAAGGAGTGGACTGATGCACAAATTAAATAAAAAGTGTGGACAAACAAACAAGATAGCTGTGCAGAAAGGAAGGAACAAGAGGATTTGTGCTTTGAAAAAAGCAGTTGGTTTGCACAGCGGCGTACACACAGCAATGCCGCTATCAGGGAGCCTTCTAGGGCAGCCCAATGAGCTACAGCGCTGAGGAAAAAAAAAAAAATTGTAGCTTCCACTGTCCCTGCACACCGAAGGTGGTGTTGGGCTGTTGAAATCGCTACAGGACAAGCGGTTTGGTGGTTAATGGACCCTGCCTAACGCTATCCCTGCTTCTGACGAAGCGGCAGCAACCTCTCCCTAAGCTCAGATCAGCAGCAGTAACATGGCGGTCGGCGGGAACGCCCCTTTATAGCCCCTGTGACGCCGCGGACAGCAAGCCAATCACTGCAATGCCCTTCTCTAAGATGGTGGGGACCAGGACCTATGTCATCACGCTGCCCACACTCTGCGTTTACCTTCATTGGCTGAGAAATGGCGCTTTTCGCGTCATTGAAACGCGACTTTGGCGCGAAAGTCGCGTACCGCATGGCCGACCCCGCACAGGGGTCGGATCGGGTTTCATGAAACCCGACTTTGCCAAAAGTCGGCGACTTTTGAAAATGAACGACCCGTTTCGCTCAACCCTAGTCACCATCGTTGTCCTCAATGGGGCTCACAATCTAAATCTCATTAATACTGCTGTACATGTGGCCCCTGAGGAGATAATATATAATACGCTACATCTATGTTCCATTATTTTGCTTATTACTGGGAAAAATAAAAGTTTTTTTAAAAACCCAAGTAACTTTATGCAGCTTACGTTACTTTATCCTTTTGTTTTACCGCAATCATGAACTGAACTTGTAAAACTTCTTTCTCTGCATTTTTCGTTATTCACTTATCACATAAAATGATATATGCGATTAATCAGAGGATCCCTAAATGGCTGAACTTGCATGAATAATCTGCATGTGGTTGGCTTAATAGAGCACCCCGGCTTGTAATGGAAGTAACTAGAAGTTCCTGCGGAGCTCACAGGGCTCTGGTTATAACTTTAATTGGTGGAAAGAGACTTCTTCTTCCCCTGGCCGGGGATAACATCAATTTTACTATATTGCGTGCATTGTGTTAGAGTTTTTATCTGTAGAGCAGATTCATTGCTTACGTTTGTCTTAGAAAAAAATTAGGTTGTAAGTATTGCAAGTATTCCGGTAAGGTCATTAGAAAAGGTTTTTTGTTGTTTTTTTGGATAATTAGTATAGAAATCAGCGGTCACCTCAAGACAGTAAAGGGTCCCTGTGCAAGAAGAAAATTTGGGCTTTTTTGCCGTCCAATAACTCATCATAATGCACAAGTCCAAGTGCTTTGGAGGTAGAAGTGGGGCCGCATACTTCTTGGTCCCCTCTGTGGCAGTACAGGCTGCACCAATATGTCCACCCCCGATAGAAATTAAATTATTAAATTTAGAAGAAACTTAGAGATGTTGCTTACTTTAGTTGACACTAGGAAAAATCTTCAATTTTTCAATAATGCTTATTTCAATCTTATTGTTTTTTTAACCCACTTTTCTTTTTTTGTCTTATGTCCACTGAAATTTTTTTTGCACCAAATTCTTCAAATTGGCACACTTGGTTCACGAATTTTGCACAAAAACAAAAATGTTCATTATCCCAAACTTGTTTTTTTTTTTTACAACTTTTGAAGGCAAAAATTCGCATTTTCCTCTAAAATGTTGCATAATTTGAGCAAAAATTCCAGGATAACATAAAATCACTGCAGACAGACACAAAAGTCACATCTGGAAACTCCAAACCCCATCCACGATGGCAAACATAAACGGGCAAACACATAAAATATAGAATTTAAAAAAAGGTGCACATTAAAGGGAAGGAACCTGTCACTCCGAAAATCGCGGGTGAGGTAAGCCCACCGGCATCAGGTGCTTGTGTACAGCATTCTGTAATGCTGTAGATAAGCCCCCGATGTTACCTGAAAGAGGAGAAAAAGACGTTAGATTATACTCACCCAGGGGCGGTCCCGCTGATGGTCCGGTCAGATGGGTGTCTCTGGTCCGCTGCGGCGCCTCCCATCTTCATTCCAAGACGTCCTCTTCTGATCTTCAGCCACGGCGCAGGCATACTTTGTCTGCCCTGTTGAGGGCAGAACAAAGTACTGCAGTGCGCAGGCGCCGGAAAGGTCAGAGAGGCCCGGCGCCTGCGCACTGCAGTACTTTGCTCTGCCCTTAACAGGGCAGACAAAGTACGCCTGCGCCGGAGCCGTGGCTGAAGATCAGAAGAGGACGTCTTGTAATGAAGATGGGAGGTGCCACAGTGGACCAGAGACACCCATCTGACCGGACCATCAGCGGGACCGCCCCTGGGTGAGTATAATCTAACGTCTTTTTCTCCTCTTTCAGGTAACATTGGGGGCTTATCTACAGCATTACAGAATCCTGTAGATAAGCCCCTTGATGCCGGTGGGCTTACCTCACCCGCGATTTTCGGGGTAACAGGTTCCCTTTAATAATAAGAATTTGGTGGAAATGAAAAATGAGCAAAAAAACACTAAAAATTAGACAAAAAAAAGATTGGAAATGCAATAATGAAAATCCTTAGTTATGAATGTGTGTCCCTTTCTTAGAAGAGGAGTATATTTGCCAATAGTATACATAGAGGGAGAAAACTAGTATTACATCTGTGCAGGGGTTGTGTGTGGTGCTACCTCTCAGATTCATTCACTTCAGTGGAACTGAGCTACAATATTGGATACATACATGGACAGGAGTGTTGTTGCTTCTAGAAGAAAGCAGCCATATTTTTCTAATCCATGACATATTTGACCTGCAGCCAATATGTGTCTTTAGTGGTTAGGTGACTTAATCAACATTCTCTAAGTACTTTAGGTGCTTGAACTATCTTTCAATCTCTGTCCAGCATGTATTGCTCCTACCATGGTCCAGGACTTTCCTGCTCTGGACTGAAAGCCTGTCTATTTGCTATGCCTGTATGCAATTTGACAGACAGGAGAGCATGAGCAGAGAGACAAAAACTCTCTTTCTGCTTCCTTTTGAGAGACAGAGACCCTCCTCCTTCTTCTTTTTAAGAGACAGAGACACTCCTACTTCCTGTTGATAGACAAATACTCACCACCCACTTCCTGTAATCCATCTTGGAGTCTCTACTGTTAGAGATGGATTTCACTTGACAACAGGCAGTGGAGAGCAAGTTATATAGAGGGGAGGCACAAATTGACTTTGGAGTGATTTTTCTCAGGGAATAAAACAATATAATTTTTAAACTGAGTGATTTGCAAATTGTTTAACATGAAAGGAGATCAAATGTCTGAAAGTAACAGGAACCTTTTAAATTACCAAAATATGTGGATCCTTGGTACTGATGAAATGAGAAGACGGTCTAGTGGATCAATACCGAGCCAAAAATCTTTTAAGATTGTATGCTGGAGAAAATAACATTTTTTGCTGATACTGGATAATATCTCTAATTTTGCTTCTTCATGTTCTCCGTCACTTAGACTTACCTTCATTATAAAGATAGTGGCAGCATCAGTTATAATAAAGGATGCTCAAACACATTATTTTGCTCCTTTGATAGGGTCCCACCATTATATATTCAGGACTATGTTAACATATATATTGCATAGCACAGGATATAAATAACTTTTTATAGGTTTTCATATATCTGCGTGACATCTGCATGATGTCTTTTCCCATTCAGCCCCCTATGACTCCTGATTTACTGTATTTCTACACTCTTGCTTTACCTTAGATCTTTGTACATTTTTCACCCTGTATAAAAATGGAAATATTTGGTAAAACAGGAAAAAAAAGAACAGGATACTGAGGAGTCGTACAGAGCAGTAATACGGAGCAAGTCAACATGGCTCTACTGCACCTCTATATAAGACTCCAAGTTCGTACGGAAGTGTTAGAAGATTTTGTCATGATTCCACCAGGCAGTATGTCAGGGAAGCAGTTACTTTTTTGTTTATAATTATTGTTTACGAAACATTGTGATCAGAAGTGCTAAATGGGTGTGGTTGGGGCATGACTAGTTGTTAAATGGGTGTGGTCAGAGGTGTGGCTAAAATTTGCCCCGCTAACTTTGTCCCTTTTTCCCTTCCTCGAAAGATGGGAGGTATGCGCTGGTGCCACACTGACTTGCTTTGCGCGTTTTTCACTTTTATCCCTCTGCAGCTGTGCGCCTTTTTCTGCCTCTCCCCGCCTCCCTTGGTCAGGAGGAAGCTCCGGCTCACTCAGGCTTTTCCCGGCATCTCTTCGTCCCCCTTACATATGTAGGCAGTGTTCGAAACTTTATACATTCTGTACATTGTTTAGTGGACGATTTGTGCAGTTTCTCACCCATTAAGGTCTATCTCTTATGAATAAACCCTGGGGGAAGGTGAGTTGCTCCAAAACAACCTCCAAATAGGGTTGGACCTTTGTGACTTTTTTCATGTTGCAATCTGGGGTTGGTAGGCTGGTTTCACACTTGCGTTTCAGAACGCATGCGTTTAAAAAAAAAACGCATGGTGAAAAAACGCATGTAAACGCGTGCAAACGCTGCGTTTTTTTGACGCATGCGTTTTTGCATGTGGTGAAAAAAACGCGGCGTTTTGACGCATTTACATGCGTTTTTTCATGCGTTTGCATTTTTTAAACGCATGCTGAGAAATGTGTGACAGCTGCCAATCATCAAAAACCCACTATAAACAGAAGTAGTTAGGGTTAGGGTTAGGAGTAGGGATCATAACCCTAAAGGGATCCTAACCCTACCTACCCCTAACCTTAAGCCTAAATGGATCCTAACCCTAACCCTAACCCTAAAGGGATTAGGGTTAGGGGTAGGGTTAGGGTAAGGGTTAGGATCCCTTTAGGGGTAGGGTTAGGATCCCTTTAGGGTTAGGGTTAGGATCCCTTTAGGGTTAGGGGTAGGGTTAGGGGTAGGATCCCTTTATCACCTTTATGGTGGGGGATGGCATATTAGTGTGTTTTCTGTTTTTTTTAAATAAAAACGCATGCGTTTTTAACGCAAACAAACGCATTTGCTTAAAAACGCATGCGTTTACAGAGACATCAATAGGTTTTTTTGCCGCGAAAAAACGCATGCATTTTTTTGCGGCAAAAAAAAGACGCCACAAAAAGTATTACATGTTGCATTTCTGCAAATGAACGCATGCAGAAAAAAAACGCATGCATTCATAAACGCGACCAAACGCGTATACAAAAAACGCATGCGTTTTTAATGTTAAAGATAGGGAAAAAACGCATGCGTTTTTTTGCGGTAAAAACGCTGCAGATGAAAATGCAAGTGTGAAACCAGCCTTAGAGGATCTTTTGGGATTTAATGTGCAAGTTTAAATGGACGTTCACACTGAGATTTTTAATGTAGATTTTGATTTAAATCCACTTAAAAAACGGCTTCAAATATTATTTAACCCCTTCCTGCATTAGGAGGCATATTAACATCTTGAGAGGGTATTCGCAGTTGTCTAATCTCCCACATATCACAGAGTTTTTATTTATTAAAAAATAACCACCATTTTACTTACGGTATTTATTTTCATAAGTCAATAGCACAATGTGAATATAAGAAACTTTATAATGTATCTTATTAGAGAAATCCGCTTCTTTCCCTGCCAGGACCAATTATTCACTCTTAAAATTCTCAATTCATGTGTAAAATCTGTTTTCAGTGAACAGATTTTCCCATTACTGAGATAGGAGATGACAGTTGGTGTCGCTTCAGAAGTTGCAGTAGAATGTCTGTGTCGGCCTCTAGCTCCTCCCCCTCACCCTCTTTTCTTCATAGAATGTTCTAAGCACCAACTGTCATCTCCTATTTTGTTAATGGGAAAATCTGTTTTTACTGACTATGCATTGATAAAGAATGGTTAATGTGTTCTTTCTCTGTTCTATATTTTGTTTTGGTATAACCCAGCCTTATAGTCTCATGGACAAGGATTTATATGATCTCATATGCAATGTTTTTAATCTGCAAAAACACATTATGGGTACATGGTAAATAAAGTCATCATGACCTGGGTAACATGAAAACAGAGGGGCTAAGTGAGCAACATTGTTCGTAAATGGTATAAGCGATAGTATTCTCAGTGTGAATTAACAGAAAGCCTTATGTTTACAACTAGTGTGCATTCTTTTCTCCAAGCGCTGATTATTTGCAGGCCTAATCTCTTAAATCAGCATCACTGGTGATCCGGCATATCTGACTTTAGATCAGACCAAAAACATCTATAACAACATTTTACAGGTTTTACATACGAATCGAGAGCGAAAGGTCAGCCCAGGAAGAGAATGAAGGATATTTCTAAACCAAGATGTGTATAAAAGTTGCTTATTTCCATGAGAACTACTGATTTAGGAATTAAAAATGAAAACGACAAGCACTCTTTAACCTCTTCACTTGGAATGAGTGGACCTGTTGATGTTCGAGTTCGACCGAACTGTAGTTCAAAGTTCAGTTTGGTTTCCAAACTTGACCCCGAACCCGAACTCAATAGAATACAATTGCGACTCGAGCTTAATTGGTTTAAAATGGCTGTAAAATGGCCATAGTAAGGGCTAGGGGGCTGCACAAGCAAGCTAAATGGGAGTAAAGGTACCTTCACACTGAACGATATCGCTAGCGATCCGTGACGTTGCAGCGTCCTGGATAGCGATATCGTTCAGTTTGACACGCAGCAGCGATCAGGATCCTGCTGTGCCATCGTTGGTCGGAGCAGAAAGTCCAGAACTTTATTTCGTCACTGGATCTCCCGCAGACATCGCTGAATCGGCGTGTGTGACGCCGATTCAGCGATGTCTTCACTAGTAACCAGGGTAAACATCGGGTTACTAAGCGCAGGGCCTGTGCAGGAAAGCACAGCGCCGGGGGACAGACACCAGAATGTAAGTATGTAGTGTTTGTTTTTTTTTACATTTACACTGGTAACCAGGGTAAACATCGGGTTACTAAGCGCGGCCCTGCGCTTAGTAACCCGATGTTTACCCTGGTTACGAAGGGACTTCGCATAGTTGGTCGCTGGAGAGCTGTCTGTGTGACAGCTCTCCAGCGACCACACAGCGACGCTGCAGTGATCGGGATTGTTGTCTAGATCGCTGCAGCGTCGCTAAATGTGACGGCACCTTAAGGACAATTGCTCTGCAAACAAATGTAGATAGGGAAATTACTTAAATAACATAGAAAAAAAAGGAAAATTATACTATAGAACAAAGAAGTGGCAGTCCAATTGGAGGAGGAGGCTGAGGAGGAGGTGAATGTGGCGGTGTAGGTGGAAGAAGCATGGGAAGGGGAAGGTAGCCAACACTGTGTTAGGGTTGGGGAACGCACCGAATATATTTATTAGGTAAGATTGGTGCGTTCGCCACCCGGGATCCACCGTGCAGGAAAGAACCTGCTGCTAAGTGAATAGCGGCACTATATGGCGGTACAATGTGATTACACACACGGGTTAACTTCACCCTGTGTGAAGGAAGCGATCCCTGTTAAGTCACAGGGTCGCGGTACCGCACAGAGAGCGCAAACAAGGAACCACAGAACTCTATCCCAGGACACAGGATTAGAGTTAGTGTAGACCTCTTGCGATCGACACCACATTTGGGTATCAGCGGTAACTATTATGCACAGAAGTGCATGCTGTGCCACACTAGCGGACGCCACTAACCACCCAGACTTGGGAAAGGTAAGCGCTCTAATAGCGCACAGCGCTGCACTGGAGGTCAAAGCAGTAGACGCTGCTTCGTGTGTTAAAGCTGTGAGTTCAACCGGGCGCTGGATTGCAGCCATACACCTTACGCGAACAGTAATACACAAGGGATGGGTTTTTTAAGGAACGACTTGCACTCATCAACACACACACGATAACAATTGTATACTAGCGCATGGCCGTGCGGTCATGAGAAGCTTATATAGCTGCAGCACGTTCAGGACCCTTCAAAGAAGGACCAATGGATTTGCAGCAGTACCTGAGCATGTGACCCTGGATCTCCATTGAGAGATCTTGCCCTGGGCATGCTCAGTGTGAGCAAAGCAGGACTAAGTCCTAGCACCTACAGGACCTTTCTGAGCATGTGACCCTAGATCTCCACTGAGAGATCTTGCCCTGGGCATGCTCAGTGTGTGCAAAGCAGGACCTAGACCCAGAAAAGCCTACTCAGCTGCAGATCAGTGCAGGGTACCATACCAGAGCCTGGAGAGGCAGTAGTAACCCTTTCCACAGTACCAGTCTCAGCAAGACGCTGGGAGCGACGTCTTCACTGAGCAGGCTCCACTGCGGCCGATGCAGAAAGGGAGACCGCAGCAGACACAGATTGAGATTCCCCCTGTGCAGCAGAGGAAACTCGGCTCCTAACACACTGTTTTTGTGTTTTTTGCATTTTTATAGATTTTTTTTGTTGGAACTCTGATAACAGGCAGTGTAATTGTCTGCTAGCCACTCTCGCTCTCTCTTGATACAGGCAGTGTAATGCTCTGCATTTTTTGGGGGTGAAAATAAATAGGAGAGCATCAAAAAGTGGACATGGCCGTTTTGCTGCTGGTGTAGCTGCTGCAGGGAGAGAAAGGCCGTGTGTGTTCTATGCACCCAAATGTGTAATTTGTGAGCCCAAGTACCACTGGATAAATGGTGAGGCCAGAACAAGTAGTGGTGGTTTTAGATTGGTTGGCTGAGAGTGCCTTGCTTTCCTTTGCTTTATCTTCCACCTGTTCCCCTGCTGAAAGTGCAGATTTGCACCTTGCGTATGAGTACGTGGGAAGGGTAGTGCAAACTCTCAGCAGACCATTGCAGCACATAGGATCATAGAATGTTAGAGCAGGAAGGGACCTCCAGGGTCATCGTGTCCAACCCCCTGCTCAATCCAGTACAGGATTCACTAAACCATCTCAGACAGATGTCTGTCCAGCCTCTGTTTGAAGACTTCCATTGTAGGAGAACTCACCACCTCTCCTGGCCGTCTGTTACACTGATTAATCACCCTCGCTGTCAAAGAGCTTTTTTCTAATATCTAATCTGTATCTTCCCCCTTCAGTTTCATTCCATTGCTTCTCTTATTTCAATGTGACAGCCCTTCAGATATTTGTAGACAGCTATTAAGTCTCCTCTTAGCCTTCTATTCCACAAGCTAAACATCCCCAGATCATTTAACTGTTCCTCGTAGGACATACCTGGAGTCTGCTCACTATCCTGGTAGCTCTACTCTGAACTTTCTTTAGTTTTTCATTGTATTTTGTACAATGTGGTGCCCAGAACTGGAGGCCTAACCAAGGAGGAATAGAGGGGGATAATTATTTCACATGATCTAGACTCTATGCTTCTCCTAATCCATCCTAGAACTGTGTTTGCCTTTTTTAGTGCTGCATCACACTGTTGACTCCTGCAGTCTGTGATCTATTAGTATACCCAAGCCTATCTCATTCATGCTGTTGCCGTGTTGTATTCCTCTCATTCTGTAGATATAATTTTCATTTTTCTTGCCCAGATGTAGAATCTTGCATTGCACTGCCCAGTGTACAATCTTACATAGATCCTACTTAATCATTTCTCCCTCCTAGCTATGCATTGTCTGTAAATTTGATTAGTTTACCTTAAGTTTCCTTATCTAGATCACTTATAAGACTGTTGAACAACACTGGGGCCAAGAGAGAGCCTTGTGGTACCCCACTTGAAACACTCTTCTAATTGGATGTGCAACCATTTATTACCACTCTTTGAGTACAGTCACTGGGTGAGTTATGAATTCACCTAACCATACGCTTGTCAGGCTTTTTAACAAGTGATTCAGTTCTGTGTTCACCTATCCTGGTCTCTTTAAATGCTTCCAATTCTTCCTTCTTTTCGGGATTGTTACCAATTGTGCAGTGAGAATTTCATTTAGCAAAATCTCCCATCCTGTTTGGACATTTCTGTTCTTTAGAACATTCAGCCATTGGACCTTTGCAATGCTTTTTCTAAATCCATTAATATCTGCCTTTCTAAAGTCCAACTTCAAAGTCTTGAGTCCTCGCTGCTCTTCCTCCTCTTCCAATCCAGAATTTGAGTATAGCATGATTGCTGCCTCCTAAATTCCCAGCCACCTTTACTTTCTCAACCAATTCCTCCATGTTGGTAAGAATTAGATCCAAGATTGCAGATACTGATTTTCTCTCTTTTACCTTTTGAAAGATAAAGTTGTCAGCAAGAGAAGATAAGAATTTTCTGGACCCATTACTTTTGCCCAAGAGTGATTCCCAACAAATATCTAAAATGTTAAAATTTCCCATGATCACTATGTTGTACTTTTTTGAGAACACAGGCATCTGATTTAAAAAGAGGTCATTCATATCTTCAGTCTATCCAGGTGGCCTATAGTAAATACCTACAATAGTGTATTTTCTGTTCTCTCCTTGCATTCTACAGAGCTACCATTCTCTGAAGCATGGATCTCTGTTGAGATATAAATTTTCCTAACATACAATGCAACACATCTTCCCCTCTTGTTAATCCTCTTTCTAATAATTAAGTTGTAGCTTTTAAGGTTTGCATTCCAATCATTTGTATCAAGAGTTTGATAATCCTCTCCTTTGTTTCAATTGACATCTCTCATGTTGGAGCCATGATTCATGTCAGACCGCTTGGTGCAACAGCTCTCCAAGGTTTGATCACTACTTTTTAGATGCAGTAAAGTAAATGTTCAGCACAGCCCGGGGTGGCGGTGCATAAGAGTAGGTGCCCAGACCTTAAAATGTGATATACAATATACTCAGCACACTCCAGGAAGTCTGATGCAAAAAGGGTGTTTAATACATAAGTATTTATATTTACAAACGTTTCGGTCTGTAAAGACCTTCATCAGTGTGCTCTATTGTTTAGAGCCGAAGGGTGTGAGCTAATCACCCTATATAGAGAGTTTGCATCAGGTATTGGAGTTTAAACAGGAATAGCTGTTTAAAATAGAGGGCTGACACTAGCCGGTCGAGCACTGTAAATAACGCAAGGAGGGTCTTGAAAATAGAGGGCTAAGCAAGCCGATTGTGCCTACAGCAGGCTGGAAGGTAGGAGAGGAGATGTGGTATCCACCGCAAGTCCGAGATGCAAAATTTTCACCAAAATTCCAATATTTTCACAAATAAACGCAAACAATATAAATCTAAATTTACCACTAAAATGAAATAGAAAAAAAAAACAGTCTCAGAATCAGTGGGATCCGTTGAAGCGTTCCAGAGTTATTACCAAATAAAGTGACAGTGGTCAGAATTGTAAAATTTGACCTGGCCAGGAAGGCGAAAACAGGCTCGAGGGTGAAGTAATACGATTTTTATTTATGTCAATGGGAAATAGTTTTTTTCCCCAACAAGTTTTAGAAACGTTGCTATGAAAAAAAAACGAATTGTCACTTTTTTACTTTTTTTTTAATTCAGATTCCTCATGGAACCTGCTCCAAAAAGTTAAAAATTGACAAAAACAAGGGTGAAAAACACCTAAAAACGTAAATCCTCTTAAAAAAACCAAAACCTTGGGTTATTTTTTTGCCGCAGAAAGCTTGTGACTATATCCCTACTCTCTGTTTTTGCTTGGATCTAGCCCTTTTGTTCTGACAAGTCCCTTTTGCCGATGTCAGACTGCTCTCCCGGATTTGCAGAGTGCCATTTTTTTTTAAAGGAACCTGCATTTATTACCATCTTACGAATTTCATTTTCTAGTTGCCGTCTCTCCGCTGACTCTTGAAACATTTTTTTTTCTAAATGTTCTTTGTGTAGCAAAATGCATTTGCATCAATGAGTCTGACGTCGGCTGTCATTTCCTCTTCTTTATTCTTCTAGAGGCTTGTGGATACAGAGGGAAGGAGTCAGCTACAGTACGGCAGAGTAAAATTAGCAGAGTATGTGGCCGCAGTGGGCTGGAATGTGCGACACGGCCAAACATGTGAATGCATTTTGCCTCTCTGATATTTGGCCTGTCTTAAAATATCTTCCACTCCCGGTCTGGAGGCGGAGGAGAACTTCGAGACAGAAAATCTGTCTGCTTTAAACTTTACCAAACTTTGTTTTGTTATCAATACGATCTGCAGGGAACTGAGCTACAGAAACCAGAGGTTGGTTACCTTTATTTTAACTAATTCCTTTTATATATATTCTATATCTATAGCATTGTGTTATAAGTTTTTTTTTAGACTTGCCTAAGGCTTTGTTCTCACAATGAGTTTTTGATGATTTTTTTTAAATCTGCGTATTTCTGAAAAAATGCAAGTAACCTTGGTGGGTGCAGAAATGGTGCAGAAAATCTGCAACATCAAAAGCTGAGCCTTAGTTCACACTGGGTGTTTTTTCTGCAGCATGTTTTTTGTGCGTTTTTTGCTGCAGTTTTGGCATGCTCGATTTGACAAAAAAAAAACAAGCTGTGTGCATGAGATTTCTGAAATCTCAGACTTTGATCGTACGGTAAAACGCAGCTGAAAATTTGCATAAAAAAAGGCACCGCAAAAACGCCCATTGTGAACTTAGCCTTAGACTTCACTTATATAAAGTATTCCTACATGGAATGGTATATTGCGTCTTTTCTGGAATATTATAGAGTACCGATATACATGCGCATTTGGGCCGCCAGCTGTTGTTGAACCTCATGTATCAGCATGGTCTATCATACTTTTTTAAAGCATATTTAACGATTGTTTAGTCGATTTTTCTTTTCCTAAAACTAAAAGACTTGTAGCATAGATGCATATGTGAGTCACATATGTGACATTTTTTTTTTGACCATTTCACTGCATTTGGATTTTTTTTTTTTTACTCCTGTTTTTAGTCCTTTATTTGGGAAAATAAATAGAGGGCTCTAAAACTTCAACTCGTGCAACAACAAAAACAAACCCTTGTATGGCTATGTCGATGAAAGCATGAAAAACTAAAGAAGTTTTGGCTTCTGGAAGAAGTGGAGGAAAAATGAAAGGGCATAAAATTAAAAGTGAGATTTTGTTATGTGTTTGAGTGTATTTGAGTGTATATATCTATATGTTTATACACATACTGTATACATATATATATATATATATATATATATATATATACACACCGTATTTTTCAGACTATAAGACGCACCTGACCATAATACGCACCCCAAAATATGGGGTGAAAATAGCAGAAAAAAAAGATTTTTATAAGATGGGGGTCCGTCTTAGGCTGCCGTCACACTAGCAGTATTTGGTCAGTATTTTACATCAGTATTTGTAAGCCAAAACCAGGAGTGGAACAAATAGACAAAATGTATAATAGAAACATATGCACCACTTCTGCATTTATCACCCACTCCTGGTTTTGGCTTACAAATACTGATGTAAAATACTGACCAAATACTGCTAGTGTGACGGCAGCCTTATTGTCCGAACTTAAGGTATCTTACCTGGGGGCTGGTGGTGGTACAGCAGAGACACAGGAAGCATGGTCCTTCCTCTGGATAAGTCTGGTCCGGTGTCGGCGGTACTGATGTTTGGTGTGGGCTGTGGGGAGTGCACCTTAGCAGGGTCCCTTTCTGCTGAGGTGGGCGACGCCGCAGCCTGGAGTCCATAGGGGGTTGCAGCAGTGGTGTGGCGGCGGCGGCAGATGTGCGGTGATGCTGAGGCGTGGTGTCCAAGGCAAGCAGCAGAGCCGGGTTAATCATTGGTTTCTCGGTGGCGGCGGCCATCTTCCTGAAGCCGTGCGTGCGCAGATTGAGTACTTTGCTTCCCGAGGCTTCAGGAAAATGGCCACGGGAGGCAGCGCATGCGCAGATGGAGATCCCGGCGGTCGTTTTCCTGAAGATGAGTGAAGCCGAGATCTCAATCTGTGAACTCGGCTTCAGGAAAATGGCCGCCACGATCTGCGTATGCACGGCCTCAGGAAGATGGCCGCCGCCACCAAGAAACCCATGATTCACTCGGCTCTGCTCTCCGTGGACACCGGGCAGCAGTGTCACCTCACCTGAGGAAGGGGCCCTGCTCAGGTGCACGTCATACCGCCCACCGCGCCTCAGCATCGCCGCACCTCTGCCGCTGCCACACCACTGCCGCAACCAACTGGTAAGCCTACATTCACACTATAAGACGCACCCCCCATTTTCTTTGTAAATGCATCATTGTAAATACACACCTGTACTTTGTATCTCCCCCACCTTTTTATTATTATTATTTATTTATATAGCACCATTAATTCCATGGTGCTGTACATGAGAAAGGGTTACATACAGGGTTATAGATATCGTTTACAGTAAACAGGTTTACAGTGAAAGACTGGTACAGAGGGGAGAGGACCCTGTCCTTGCAGACTTACATTGTATGGGATAGTGGGGAAGAGACAGAAGGTAGGGGCGAGGCAGCGGCGATGGCGATGGTGAGGCGGCGGCTCTGGCGGCGGTGAGGCGGCGGCTCTGGCGGCGGTGGGTTGGTTATTGTAGGCTGTAGGCTTTCCTGAAGAGATGGGTTTTCAGGTTCCGTCTGAAGGAGCCGAAGGTGGTGGATAGTCGGACGTGTTGAGGCATGGAATTCCAGAGGATGGGGGATATTTGGGAGAAATCTCGGAGGCGGTTGTGTGAGGAACGAATACATGTGGAGGAGAGTAGGTGGTCTTGGGAGACCTCATTGTAGACTGTAAGCTCTCACGAGCAGGGTCGTCTTATTTCGCTTTAACTATTGTATTGTTAACGTTGTTACTTATGACTGTTGTGTTTGAAACTGTTAAACTGTAAAGCGCTGCGGAATATGTTGGCGCTATATAAAGATTATTATTATTATTCCTTACAAGAGACCACTGCAAAATGTTCAATTTATCTGATTTTTCTCTTTATAGGTATATTTTTGAGTAAAATGTAAATTGTTCTTTTATTCTATAAACTTCTGAGAACATCTCTCCAAATTTCCAAGCAATAAATTGTGTATTTTTCTTCCGAAAAGGAGAAATGGTGAAAATTAAAAAAAAAAAAAATAATCAGTGCTTTCAGACCTCAAATAATGCAAAGAAAACAAGTTCATAATCATTTATAAGCAATAATACTAATGTTTTAACTCAGGAAGCGTTCATAAATAGTGATGAGCGAGTATTTGTTAGTGTTCGGAGATTTAGTTTTCATCACCTCAGCTGTATGATTTACAGCTACTAGCCAGGCTGTGTACATGTGGGGGTTGCCTGGTTGCTAGGGAATCCCCACATGTATTCAAGCTGGCTAGTAGCTGTAAATCATTCAGCTGAAGTGATGAAAACTAAATCTCCGAGTAGTCATAAATACTCGGAGACCACGCGAGCGTGCTCGGGAAAACCCCAGCAACGAGCATATTCGCTCATTGCTATTCAGTAATCAATATTTTGTGGAATAACCATGATTTTTAATCACAACTTTCATGCGTCTTGGCATGCTTTCCACCAGATTTTCACACTGCTTCTGGCGCAAAAATGTAAGCAGTTCTTCTTTGTTTGATGGCTTGTGACGATCAATCATCCTCATGATTACATTCCAGAGGTTTTCAATGGGGTTCAGGTCTGGAGATTGGGCTGCCCATGACAGGGTTTTGAGGTGGTGGTCTCTTAATTTTTACCAGAGCTGTATATATATACATTCACAAATGGGTGAATAATAAGCTTTTTAATATACTTATCATACCAATTCTCACGTGTTTACATGCAGCGGATATGCTCAATCAGCCGCCACTACTTATTTTGCAGAATGCATCACAGAGGGTGACTTGTTGGAACCATCTCACTTATTTGTACTTCTGTTATTATTGCATAGTTTTCACATAACCCCTTTCATGAGGACTAGTGATGATTGAACATGCACGGATAAGGCGATATCCGGCATGCTTTGGTGCTAACTGAGTCTTCAGTGTGCCCCAAAAATATGTTTGAGTTCCCATGGCTGCATGTCTCGCGGCTGTTCAACAGCCACAACACATGAAGGGATCTGTTCAAGGATTCACCATTAGCAAATTTTGCAGCTCTCTGGAATATTATATTATAGTACCTAGAGATGAGGAAATGCCTAATGTAGGAACTGGAGGGAACAGAAACCTTGACCATTGTCAAAATTGCCCCCAAGTAACTCTACTGCTCAGAGGTGAATCTTGAAGATTCATATATATTGGCTGGTTTGTTAGTGCTGCATTTCTTGGCATCCAGTGCTCAGGAAACAGATGTCATTATTACTATACCAGCACTAGTACAGATAGAAGTAGATTAAAAACCAGAAATGGAAGTTTTATCCTTATTCCTTTCACACATTGATGACCATTGTGACACATGAGTATATAGTGGTGAATTGTGGTGATCTAGGAAGAAGTAGAAGTAGGGTTAACTGATAAGGTCCATGAAGGTGGAATATTTATCTTACATTCTAAAAGCAATTTACAAAGTAATGGCTTAATGATGTCCTTGTGAATACAGCAGCAACTGTATAATTGGATGATATCATCACATTGAAATTCACCAAGGGGGCTCTGCAACATTATCAGACTGCAAGACAAATATCACATTTTTCTGGGTTTCAAAATAGCTAGATCCAATTTCTATTATCAATAAATTCTGTACGTAAAGGTATTATCCTAGCAAAATCAAACTTCCACAAGAGCTTGGAGCTGTCAAAAATAAACTCAGCATCAATGATTTGCGTGCCCAAGTGCAGAACATTCCTCAATCATTAAAGGGGGTCTCCAAGAATGTAATAAAATGGCCCCTGTCGTGTAATTTAAATGGCAGCCCATCTTCTTCATGTGCCAGGATGGGCTGCAGTCTGTAGAAACACAGCTCCCAAGAACCGTGTTTAAATCGACAGAGAAGGTGTATCATAAGCACACGTACCCCCGTGAGCCGAGGAGAAAAGCTGTGACATGACAAGAAATAAATCTTCTCCTCAGCTTACTGAATCCAATCCATTTGGTGTTTCAATTTCACTGTTGAGGAGTGTAAGTACCGGCACCCACCTGCATCCAGCACAGGCTGCTCCCTGGTCTGCGCAGACACGGGAAGAGGAAATGTCACCATTCCACTAGCAGTAGGAACAGTGAAGCCTGTGATTGGACAACTTGGAAGAGGAGATGTCACCATTCCACTAGCAGTAGGAACAGTAAAGCCTGTGATTGGACAACTTGGAAGAGGAGATGTCACCATTCCACTAGCAGTAGGAACAGTGAAGCCTGTGATTGGACAACTGGGAAGAGGAGATGTCACCATTCCACTAGCAGTAGGAACAGTGAAGCCTGTGATTGGACAACTTGGAAGAGGAGATGTCACCATTCCACTAGCAGTAGGAACAGTGAAGCCTGTGATTGGACAACTGGGAAGAGAAGATGTCACTAGTGATGAGCGAGTGTACTCGTTGCTCTGAGTATTTATGACTGCTCGGAGATTTAGTTTTCATCGCCCCAGCTGAATGATTTACAGATACTAGCCAGGCTGAGTACTTCAGCTGCAGCGATGAAAACTAAATCTCCGAGCAGTCATAAATACTCGGAGACCACCCGAGCATGCTCGGGAAAACCCGAACAACGAGTACACTCGCTCATCACTAGATGTCACCATTCCAAGAGCAGTAGGAACAGTGGAACCTGTGATTGGATGACTGGGAATAGGAGATGTCACTAGTCCACCAGCAGTAGAAACAGTGATGCCTGTGAATGGATGATTGGGAAGAGGAGATGTCTCCATTCCACTAGCAGTAGTACCACTTAAGCCTGTAATTGGATACAGAGTTCAGGTGACTTGACCAATGCATCGTTGGATGATTTTCTGCTAAAGTGCTGCTCAAGTCACCTAACCGCTGCAGCCACTCACAGGCAGCAGCAATCCTGCTAAAGGTGAAATGGCGATGTCTCCTTTTCAAACATCACAGACTAGGTACTAGATAGTTCGCCTTTGTCTAGGAAAAGCCGACTCCAACCCCTGGATTACTCTGCTCTTTGTGCCCATCTGATGAAGGGTGCTATACCCGAAACATGAAGTGTTTGGACACTGAGGTGTGATCAAGGGATAATAAAAATTCTTCAGAAATCTAAGCATTTCAACAGGTCTTTTGGGGTGCACTTCCTTCTATCTACCATAGTTTGACAGGAGCTTAGTCATTGGCTCTTGAGGAACTACCACCCTCCACAAATTTAACCATTCCCGAAGGGTGTGCCACCTACCTTTTTGATGCTTTGTCTCCTCTTCATGTATCAGCACAGATAAAAGAGCGGCCTGCACTGGATCCTGGTGGGAGTTGGTTGGTGATTATCGCATAGTTTGTTTTTTTAACCTAAAGAATAATTAGTCTGGAAAGAAAGCTGTAAATACAGTACAGTAGTTGTTAGAGGAACAGCCCACATCAGTGTGAAATTGAGGTAATAGGTTGCTTGTAACAAGGTGCAAATGTCCAGGTTTTGTTTTGTTTGTCCACTTAAGAACTTACTATGTAAACTTTTTGATAAAGCTGAAGGGAATTTTTATGTGTGGCCAGATGGCAGCACAGAGTAAAGACCCTATAGCATGGTAATGCATAGTGTGATGCCAGAGCATGATGTATACCGTATGTTTCTGCAGAATCAAGGCATTTCTCACTAGCATTATGGCTTTTTTTCATAACAAAGACCAACAAATCCTGAAAAAAAAACATTATCTTAAAAAGTGATCTACTCGGAGTGTTTGCCAAATGCACAGGTGAATTAGTGTCAGCTCCCTGGACATGCACCTATAAGGCTTTAGTGACTTAAAATAGAAATACCTTTTATCTCTTCCAAATGGAAAAAAATATGAACACAATTGTAGCCAGAATAAGCAAGTGACCAGAAATAATGAAGCATATCTGATTTCTCTTCTGACTGATGGACCGTTTCCATTAGTTTGAATTAGTTTTATTGACCCCATGGGTTTTCTAACCCTAAGGACTCCTACACACAAGCTTATGAAAACACATTACTGATACGATATAATAGTAAAATGCAGACACTGAGCTACATATAGTTATGCTATGTGTCCCACTTTGATTTACATTTTCACTGTATGTCTTCAAGCATGTTGCCGTAGAAAATCTGGCGCTCACACAGAAGCCATGGTTAGTGTTTTATACTAATCTGAATTTTCAATACACTGTTAGGTTACATATAGCATGTCACATAGCATACATTATAGAAATAAGATGGTGGTGTGTATAGTTTCAAACACTACCATGAGTAAGTTATTTAGGACTGAAGTACATCAGTAAATAGGTACTGCTTTCATGGGTCAGCTGCCTACTGTACTCCTGAGGGGTTCTTTCAACTTATTGAAGTCCATATAGCATCACTTTGGGCACCATTCACATTAGGCAAAGTGGTTTGATGGTTGAACAACTATTACAGGATTGCTTGTATGGTGAATGATCGTTGTGCTTTCATGCAAATTTTAAGCCATATTGTTCATTCCAGTAGTTTAACTTTACCAGATATTCTCAATAATACCATGCAACAGATGGATGATCTTTCTAAGAATATTGTTTAGAGAAAAATTGCTTTTGGACAAAATATCTTACTCTCAATGAAAGTTTAAACGACTGATTATTGAACGAAACAATCAAACACAGTCAACAGACTTTGAGGTAGAAAACTGTCCCTATTTGACTATCACCCCATAGAGCCCCATCCATCTACTGTGCCACCTTGTCCCTCTTATGGAGACACTACCATCTTGTGACTGTCCTCCACAGAAATCTTCTACCTTGTTACTGCCCTTCTGCCACCTTCTGTCTCACCTTATCACACCCAGAGAGCTACTACCATATACTATCTGTCCTTCACAGAGATCTGCCATCTTGTCACTGCCTTCCTTTGCAGGACCTTGGGTCATCTACAGTCTCACCTTGTGCCACTCGCAGAGCCAATATCATTTTGTGTCTCTTTATGGAAATCTGCCATTTTGTGATTGCCTGCCTTTCCCACCACAGACTTTCTGCAACCTATTGTCTCACCATGTCACATCCACAGAACCACAACTTGTGCCTGTCCTCCACAGAAATCTGCCACCTTGTGACTGCCCTCCTTGCCCCTATAGACCATCTGCCACCTACTATCTCGCCTTGTCACAAGTATAGGGCTGCTACCATCTTTTGTCTGTCCTTCATAGAGATCTGTCATCTTGTAACTGCCAGCCTTTGCCACCATGGACCTTCTGCCACATATTGTTTCACCTTGTTACACTCACAGAACCACTACCATCTTGTGTCTGTCATCCACAGAGATCTTTCACCTTGTGACTGCCTCCTTGCCCCTCAAACATCTTCTGCTACCTACTGCCTTACCTTGTACCTCCCACATAGCCACTACCATCTTGTGTCTGACTTCCACAGAAATTGGCCACCTTGTGACTGCCCTTCTTGCCACTGAAACAACCTCACCTTGTCCCATTCAGAGTCCCTACCATTTTATGTCTGTCTTCCTCAGCAATTTGCTATATTGTGACTGCCTGCCGTGCCTCTCACAGACCTTCTGCCACCTATCGTCTCTCCTCCTCTTACCCACAGAGCCACTACCGTTTTGTGTCCGTCATCCACTGAGGTCAGCCACCTTGTGACAACCCATCTTGTCCTTCTGACACCTATTGTGTCACCTTTCCTCACCCACAGAGCCACTACCATCTTGTGTCTGACCTCCACAGAGTTCTGAAACCTTGTATCCCTCCATGACACAGGGGCCCAAATTGGTGTAACATTATTGTGGTGTTCACACCTCTGCTCAATTCCTTGTTGGAACTACCAAGATGATCATGTCGTAGATGGCAGCAGCTACTTTGTCTGGTCTTCGAATAGTTAAGAACACCTCAGAGCTCCCCCCCCAAAAAAAAAAATGCTTAATCTTGTCTTGCTATAAAAAGAAATTCCAATTATTTGTGGTACTTTCTGTAGCATTTAGCTCATGTGCATATATTATTTTGCAAAATGTTCTCTCAGGCATTGTGTAATCAAAACGAAGCCAAGAGGAAAAAGTGCTGATGAAGACTCAAAAGCGCCCCCCGTGTCTGCCGAACAGTGTGAGGTTTTTATTAATGCACTGTCACAGCGGAGGGGATATTTTGTATAAGCCATATTTGATAAGGAGCGTAATTGTATTTACCACAAGAGCCCCGATCCTTTTATTCTTCATGAGCTTTGCTGATGCGTTGTCGCCAGAGTCGCTAGCACGGTTGATGAATTGCAAATAGCTTACCATTCTTCTACATTACCCTCTAGTCTCACTGTAGTTTTGCTGTCAGAATGTCTATTGAACTCCTAGGTTATTGGCTTGCAGCGGAACACTTTAGCGAGATTTTAACGTACTTATTCCTGCTTAGCGAGAGTAGGAATATTTATAAACTTGTATATCCGTGACACTTTTAGAGAGATTGGGTGCAAAAAGACAATGCAATTTGTTGACTCAGTTTTTTTGAGAATAGTTTTAAAAATTGAACTTTTTCTAGATTCATAGCCGAGTTGTTTATTCTACGCTCGCCTGGGGAAAATCAATTTATAGACGGTACATTTTTCTCTTAAAGGGATCTCCCGAGAAAAGCCTTTTAATCTTACCCCAAGATAGGTAATAAATGTTTAATGATGAACCATTGGAACTTCCATCGATTCCAAGAATGGAGGTCCCACAATCCCATCTGAATGGAATGGCATGCATGAAAACTCCATTCATTCATGTGGGTATATGGGAATGGTGGTGCACATGTAGACCACCGCTGTCACTGTCTATGGGAGTATAGGTGTAGGTGGTGGCATGCAGACTTCATGATCTTGTGTTATAAAAATTGTCTCTTCCTCTGCAACCGGGGCTTTCCACTTTGGACAATCTTTGGCTTCTTTGAAGCATCCCATAAAAAAATATTCAGATCACAAAACGTCTACTTACTGAGACCCCCAGCTGTAATCTCATAGGGATCTTGTCTATGTTTATTTTCCTGTGTCGCCACCACAGGGTAAACAGGGCATTACATAGTGCATATTGAAATAATTGTTTTTTTCTACATATTGTGGGGCACAATAAGTTCTCCAAAGCATGAGAAGCTCTTGTCACCATTTTCCAGTCTGGCCAAAAGGTCATTCTCCTGAACAGAGGATCCCCTTCTATAATTGAGAATTCCTCAAAGTGGTTGTCCACTACTCAGACAACCCCTTCTCAATCCGTAAGTTTCCCCTTTGTAAAATAATAATACTTATACTCACCTCCGGTACCAACTTTGTTCCTGCATTGCCAGCACTGGCTCTCCCAGGAATCCTGTGACATTGTTATGTCATGCAATCTCTGCAACCAGTCAGTGCTGGCATGACTCTGCTCTCCTATGGAGCAATGACATACATCAAAGCTGCTGTTCTCTCACTTCCTCCAGATGTATGTGATTCGTTCCTAGGAGAGGAGAGTAAAGTCGGGGCTGATTGATGGCAGGGGCATTATTATGTCACACGATCCCGGGAGAGTCAGTGCCAACACTGCTGGAACTGTAGATGAGTATAGGCTTTATTATTTTACTGGGAGGAATTGAGAAGGGAATGTCCTAGTAGTCAACAACCCCTTTAATAATGTATCTAAAATATTGGTTTCTAAACTGGAGAACAATTTTTGTCCTAATCCTATCTAAATAATGGAGTGTAGGTGCGTAAATATGTTTACCTATTTTAGTCTTTCCCAGTTCTCAGAGTCTTATTGGTCCTCTCCTCGGTCATGTGACATACATTCCGACTCGCCGGATCACACTAGTTTATGTGCTAACTGGAAGTCACTGTCACAATATCAGTCTATGGACCTTTCATTGAGGCTCACATTGATAAAGATGCATTGCCTCACACTACGAGAAGAAGAGAATCGCTCAAGTGACCAAAAAGAGGACCAGGAAGGCACTGGAAACCAGGGAAGTTGGCGGTCGGTAAGTATATTAGTGCACCTACACAACATTATTTATGTAGATATTTGGGCAGGATTAGGAAAAAAAATTCTTGGGACTTTTGATTAACATATGATGATATAACAGTTGTCAGTTGACGGTTCGTATTTCTGGAATATAAGGGTTGGTGTTGGAGAAGACTCACATGACTGTGTCTCAGGACCCTCCGCAGGGTAATCAGTGTCCAGCAAGAAAATATTTTTGTAAAATTTTGCAGATACATGCTGCTGTATATGAGATTGGGGCTGTCCATTACTACTCTTTTAGACAATTGTTATGAAAAAAAAATCGTTCTTGCTCTTTGAAGACAAATTGTGTAAAGTCTGGGCTCATTTTTGTAAAGGTCGGACATTTTTCTTTAATGTCACTTCATAGAGCGTTTATTTCTATAGAGAATTTCGGTCTCGTGAGAAGTTCTGATTGTAGTTATCTAGAACACAGTGTATTTCTATATTTTGACTTATATGTCTTGGGTGTACAAATTTTATTACTAAAAGTACTTTGTAGTAACATTTAATACATAATTTCAAAACATAATTTATTCCTTCTACTTCTGCAGACCTGGCTCTTCTTCTGCTCCAGGCACCACTGCACATGACCGTAGCAACCGCGGCATGTAAGCAGTTAGACCATTCCCTCGTCTGTCAGTTCATCGACACCCACATTATGTTGATGGGTTGTCATTACAATCAAGCCTAATGAAGACCCCCCAAACCTTCCATCTTAGTAGTTCTATGAAGCTTCGCCAAATGAAGGGATGAATAGGAGAATGAGGTCATGACCATACACTGCAATACACATCTAATTTACTGTATTGTACAAGTAATCAAATTACAGAGAGAAAAATAAAACATTAAAAAAAATTAAATCACCCCCTTTTCCTATTTCCAACTTTAAAAAAACCATGTCTGATATTGCCAGTAGAAATCCGATAAACTAAAAGAATCATGAGATTTTATCCTTCAGCTAATCTTTGTAGAAAAATAAAGAAATAAAAATGCTAAAACTGCAGTTTTTCTGTCCCCTTTCATCCAAAAATTAGCGAAAAGAACAACCAAAAAGTAATTTGGTACCAATTAAAACTAACTCTTCAAATAAGTCCTCACTCACAATTTTTTTAAAGTGGTAAAATATAAAAATAATTGAAAAAAAAAATAGCAAAAGTGCAATTTTTGTTTTCTTTCCACCCTGGTTTTATCAGTACGGGATATGTTAAATTAAATGATTAAAAATTCAAAAGCAATCCCTCACGGTTACTATTATTGACTGTCTGACCATCATTATCCATTGCTACATGATATATGTATTGCTGGGGCTTGATAATATTGAGTATTCTTTTACTTTCATCTGGAGAAGTAAGAAATCGACTGAGTCATCGTGGACGAGGCACATGATGTTTAGAAGATGAAGACTTGCTCCTTTGATACAAAAGGGGCTCTTGTCTTCATAGAAAGCACTCAGTGACCCGGAGAAACGGTCTGTTAGAAACATCTCTGTAGGAATTATGTTACAAAAGAGTTTCGAGTTTTCCTGGCGGTTTTTGTGTTTTTTTTCGTTTGTTCTTTTCTTTTTTTAACTTTTTTGTGAACTATAAATCTGCTCTTAAATTAAAGCAGTAAAGACATGGAGATAAGTCCCTGCTATAATCCAGAAAATTGTCATTAAAGGGGTTGTTGGGTTTAGAAAATTAATTTGAAAAATTATGTTAAAAAGTTCTTGAATAGCAGACCTCTATTTTCCCTCCGACGAGAGAACGGTAAATAGTGTCCTGACCTCTGGAGGATCCAGTATGATCGTGTATTAGGCTTGGTTGAGATGAACATTTTCAGAGCAGTAGATGCAAATGGATATTCTTGTTCTTATTGTAGCCCCTAATTTTCTTCTGATTTTGCTTCTTATGTTTTTTTAAAGGAACTTTTCACCCTATTCATGGTGCCGAAACAACGGGCAACATGAACCCGATAAATACAAAAAAATAGAAAAAGTGTCAATTCAGCTCATTGCTTCTGTACTAGAGATAAGTATCCCAGGAGATATCCACGGTAGACAGTCGGTGGTCTGGGGGTGGTGCACAGAGAATTAACCGGTCTAACTTCAAGGTCAAATCGCTCTCAAAGGTCCAAAAGGTGATGTTCTTCAGCACTAAAGAAGAGTAGTTACAACTCAGCCTTTAACCTTCGTCAGGCTGCATAATTTTACAACGTTAACAGGCTGCAGAGGTACAATTGTACCTTCATATAAATTTTATTGAAATTTGGCCAATATATTCTGGACCAAAACTGCAGAGATGTCACGAAATTTCAGCCCTCTACGGCTTTTCGAAAAAAAAAAAAGTTATTGCAATTTTTAAAAGGAATAGTTACAGTTGTACCTACTCAGCCGGACGAAGGATATAGGATAAAAAAAATTGGGAGTGTGCGCATATATAAAAATAAATAAATAAATAATGCTTACGTGTTTCGGGTACAAAAACACTTAATTTGTGGTTAAGGATTTTTCTACCGAAACGTAAGCATCATAGGTTTTCTTTTTTTAATATGTGCACATTCTCCCTTTTTTATCCTATATGATTAAAAGATGAGTTTTAACTACTTTCCTTTGGTGCTGGAGAGCATTTTTTGGGCCACTGAGAGCATGAGCAAGAGCCTGGCTACACTATGTATATTATTATTATTATACATTTTTATAGCGCCACTTATTCCATGGCGCTTTACATGTGAAAAAGGGGCAAATATAGACAAATACAATTAAACATGAGCGAAAAAACAAGGCACACAGGTACATAAGGAGGGAGGACCCTGCCCGCGAGGGCTCACAGTCTGCAGGGGATGGGTGAGGATACACTAGGAGAGGGTAGAGCTGGTTGTGCGGCGGTTCAGTAGGTTGAGGATTACTGCAGGCTGTAGGCTTGTCGGAAGAGGTGAGTCTTCAGGTTCTTTGTGAAGGTTTCTATGGTAGGCGAGAGTCTGATGTGTTGTGGTAGAGAGTTCCAGAGTATGGTGGAAGCACGGGAGAAGTCTTGGATGTGGTTGTGGGAAGAAGAGATGAGAGGGGAGTAGAGAAGGAGATCTTGAGAGGAGCGGAGGTTGTGTGTAGGTAAGTATCGGGAGACCATGTCACAGATGTATGAAGGAGACAGGTTGTGGATGGCTTTGTATGTCATTGTAAGGGTTTTGAACTGGAGTCTCTGGGCGATAGGAAGCTAGTGAAGGGCTTGGCATAGCAGAGAGGCTGAAGAATAGCGGGGAGACAGGTTGGATGGATTAGGAGAGAGTAGGAGGTTGCAGTAGTGAAGGCGGGAGATGATAAGGGCATGCACTAGTGTTTTTGTGGTGTCGCGGTCAAGAAATGCGCTGATCTGGGAGGTATTTTTGAGTTTGAGATGACAGGAGGAGGCAAGGGCTTGGATATGTGGCTTGAAAGAGAGGGTAGAGTCGAGGATCACCCTGAGGCATCGGGCGTGTGGGACTGGGGAAAGTGAGCAGCCATTGACATTGATAGATAGGTCTGGTGGACGGGTAGAGTGAGATGGGGGAAAGATCATGAATTCTGTTTTGTCCATGTTCAGTTTTAGAAAGCGAGCAGAAAAGAAGGCCAAGATAGCAGACAGACAGTGTGGGATTTTGGTAAGTAAGGAGGTCAGGTCAGGTCCCGATAGGTAGATCTGCGTGTCGTCGGCGTAGAGATGATACTGTATACCGTGGGATTCTAGGAGCTGTCCCAGGCCAAAGGTGTAGATGGAGAAGAGTAGGGGTCCTAGAACAGAGCCTTGAGGAACACCGACAAACAAGGGGTGGAGTGAGGAGGTGGTGTGGGGGAGGGAGACACTGAATGTTCGGTCTGTCAGATAAGAAGAGATCCAGGATAGGGCCAAGTCTGTGATGCCAAGAGATGAGATGATCTGTAGCAGAAGGGAGTGGTCCACAGTGTCAAAGGCAGAAGACAGGTCCAGGAGAAGGAGGATAGAGTAGTGACACTTGCTTTTGGCAGTTAGTAGGTCATTGATGACTTTAGTTAGGGCACTTTCAGTTGAGTGATGGGGTCGGAAGCCAGATTGTAACCGGTCAAAGAGGAAGCAGGAGGAGAGGTGGGAGGACAGTTCAAGATGGACATGTTGTTCCAGTAATTTTGAGGCATAAGGGAGAAGAGATATCGGGCGATAGCTAGACACAGAGGATGGATCAAGGGAGGGCTTTTTGAGGATGGGTGTGATCTTGTCATGTTTAAAGGATGAGGGGAAGACACCTGTTAAGTGAGAGGTTAAAGAGGTGTGTTAGGGTTGGGATGAAGACTGTGGCAAGGTGAGGAATGAGGTGGGATGGGAGTGGGTCAAGCGTGCAAGTGGTGAGGTGTGATCTTGACAGGAGGGTGTGGAGCTGATCTTCTGCCATGGTGGAGAAGCTGGTTTTGGAGGAACAGGGTTGAGCAGCTAAGAGGGGCATTGGGGGCTGTGGGCCAAAGCATTCTCCGCTCGTATTGATCTTCTGTTTAAAGAAAGAGGCAAAGTCTTAAGCAGAAATGAGAGGGGAGGGAGTGGGTGCAGGGGGACGGAGTAGAGAATTGAAAGTGTTGGAAAAGCTGTTTAAGGTTGTGAGACAGGGAGGATATGAGAGATGAGAAGTAAGTTTGTTTTGTGGCAGTGAGCATGGACTTGAAGCTGGCGAGGGACTGCTTGTATGCAGTGAAGTGGTCGGCAGAGCGGGATCGCTTCCATCTCCACTCAGCAATCCTGGAAGCCCGTCTCAGTTCTTTTCCAGGCTGGTTAGCCAGGGCTGCCTATTGAGTGTACGAGTTTTGCTATGAATGAGCAGGGCGGCCAAATTAAGTGTTGCTGTTATTGTGGTGTTATAAAAAGTGGCAGCAGCATCTGTGTCATGAAGGGAGGCTATGTCTGTAAGAGGGAGAAAGGACTCAGAGAGTGATTGTAAATTGAGGTGTTTGAGATTTCTGCGAGGGTGAGTTTGTGGAGTGGGGGTTGCACACTAGGATAGGAGAAGGAAGATAATGTCAGTAGGTTGTGGTCAGACAGGGGGAGGGGTTAGTGAGATTAGGAAGGGAGCAGAGGCGGGTGAAGATGAGGTCCAGCGTGTGGCCATCTTTGTGAGTGGCCTCAGAGGACCATTGAGTCAGGCCAAAGGAGGCAGTCAGTAATAAAAGTTTAGAGGCAGGTGAGGTGCAAGTGTCAATGAGGATATTGAAGTCACCCATGATGATAGTGGGGATGTCAGCGGAGAGGAAGTGAAGTAGCCAGGTGGTGAGGTGGTCGAGAAATGTGGAGATGGCTAGTTCTGGGGGGTGGTAGATGACAGCCAGCTGGAGGTTGGAGGGGGAATAGATGCGGACAGAGTTTAACTCGAACGAGGGAAGAGTAGCGAAGGATGGTAGCGGGATTGGAGTAAAGGAGCGGGTATCGGACAGGAGCAAGCCAACCCCTCAACCACGTTTGTTGCTGGGGCGAGGGGTGTTAGAGAGGTGGAATCTGCCATAGGAAAGCGCGGCTGGAGAGGCTATATATATATATATATATATATATATATATATATATATATATATATATGTATATATATATATGTGTATATAGCTGGCTGCAATTGTGTACCCAGGCTCTAATTCTTGTGATTTGGGTATCATTAATCAGGTGACTGGTTGCATTTGAGCAATCATTTGGAAGTGTAAATAAGCATATTGCAGATTTAAAAAAAAAATGTACTGGATTTATTTTATCTCACAACAGTTACCACTTTTTTCATTACTTCAGACCATGAGCACTTAAAGGCCATGTACACCTTTGCACATTATTTTTTGTTTATTTGCTTCCTAAATGCAAAGATAAACAACTTTCTAAGTAACCTACATAAAAAACTGTCTACCATTTCTTTCTACAAGTGTATGTAAGTCTTTTAGATGAGTAATCTGCAAAAATATAACAAATCTAGCAAAGCTCCTGGGTCTGAGGGCTCTCTTCTCTGCTCTTCACACCTCTCTGTGTAAAAATTGAGGCAGAGAGGGGGTTGTGCACAGATCTCCACAGCATGGAGAGGTGAGAGAGTATCAGCAGTCTCAGTGAGAGCAGAGAAAAAAGGCTTTAGGAAAGCACATGAAGAGGAAACAGCAGCACCCTGGATACACACAGAGGGCACGTACATCCTTCCTTAATGAGAGAGACACTCCCACAGGAGAAAAATGTTTTATATGATTTTTATGGGGGTCTTTAGTCAGGCTTGTTCATTTTATTGCATGAAGACTGTCTATCTTAAATTTACAGTGAGTAGTCCAATATTCAACCGAGTGATCATATGTCCTGTCATGCAATTGCTATGATACTGCAGAAAGGAGATAGCTACTAATGTAGGCGTAACTGGCCAAGAATGACAAGGTCACAAAACTATAGTGTACAATATATATATATATATATATATATATATATATATATATATACATATATATATATATATACGTATATATATATATATATATATATATATATATATATATATATATATAGTGGGAATATAGCTCATCAGGGATCTCTGCTTTGGCCCAAGCAGGTGGCTATGGAGTCACAACGAACAATAGCAGGCTAGCGAGTTCCACACAGGTATGTGCCAGGTGTATTTATTGTACACATTTGCCGTACAATGTTACAGGTGCCAAACATGAAATAAAATGTCTAAGGCCGTCTGGCCACTAACTAACAACAAGATACTAACTGCAAAATAAACCTACACAACAAGAAAGAAGTTTGTGCAACCTTACTGTGTCAGCTTCCCAGACCAGCCGATGAGAGACTGAGATCCCAGCAGTTCCTGATTATATCAGCTGAAGCAAAAGCTGGATTGTATGTGTGGAAGGGAAGCACCAGAGCTTTCAGGCTGATCACTAAAGAAACCAGGACCGGATTACAGAGAAATAAACAGCTTCACAATCAATACCGTGATACGTATGAAATGAAACGGGGAGAAACATATCTGTTTTCTAGTACTTCTCCCCTTGGCACCTCACATACCCCCTTCCTTTGTTCGAGCCTGTAGGGTCGGACACGATGAGTCACTATGCAGTGTGTTCTGGATAACGCATCTGCATTCCCGTGCGCTGCGCCTGCCCTGTGCTCAACGGAAAAGTTAAAAGGTTGTAATGCCAAGAACCAGCGTGTCACCCTCGCATTGCCCTCTTTTGCGCGGGACATCCATGTTAGGGGTGAATGGTCCGTTACTAGCCTAAATTGGCGACCTAGTAAATAATAGCATGAGGTGAATAGGGCCCATTTCACAGCCAGGGCTTCGCGCTCAACCACGCTATAATTCTTTTCTGCCCTAGTAAGCTTTCTGCTTAGATAGACCACTGGGTGTTCCTCGCCATTCACTTCCTGTGACAACACTGCACCGAGGCCGACACCAGAGGCGTCCGTTTGGACAATAAACTCCCGTTTAAAGTCAGGGGCAACCAACACTGGTTGGTCACAGAGGACCGTTTTCAAATACTGAAAGGCCTTCTCTGCTTCTGCGTTCCACTTTATTGTGATAGATTTTGAGCCCTTGGTAAGCTCTGTGAGAGGGGCCGCGATGGTGGCAAAATTTTTAATGAAGCGCCTATAATAGCCAACGATCCCTAAAAAGGCTCTGACCTGTTTTTTGTTGACCGGTCGTGGCCAATTCTGAATAGCGTCCACTTTATTGGTCTGTGGCTTTACGACTCCTCGCCCTATGCTATATCCCAGATAGCGAGCCTCTTCCAATCCCAAGTTACATTTCTTAGGATTGGCAGTTAACCCAGCAGTTTTTATCGAGTCTAAGACGGCTTGTACTTTTGACAAATGTGTGTCCCAGTCATCACTAAAGACAATGATATCGTCCAAGTATGCGGATGCATACTGGACGTGGGGTTTAAGGACAATATCTATTAGACGTTGGAAGGTGGCTGCAGCACCATGCAACCCAAATGGCATATCACGGTACTGGAACAGTCCCTGGGGCGTTACAAAGGCCGTTTTCTCTTTGGCTGAATCCGTGAGGGGAATCTGCCAATAACCTTTTGTTAAGTCGATAGTAGATGTGTACCTGGCCGAACCCAGTCTCTCTATAAGTTCATCAACTCTCGGCATCGGGTAGGCATCGAATTTCGATACCTCATTTAATTTCCGAAAATCATTACAAAACCTAATAGTCCCATCGGGTTTGGGCACTAGCACGATTGGGCTAGCCCAATCACTCCGGGACTCTTCAATAACTCCAAGTTCTAACATTTTCTCGACTTCCTGGGCAATGGCTTGTCTCCGAGCCTCCGGAATTCGATATGGTTTTAGTCGTACACGGACCTGTGGATCAGTAACAATGTCGTGTTTAATTAAGTGAGTACGACCAGGAAGCTCTGAAAAAACCTCTGCGTTTTTTTGTATAAATTCCTTAGTCTCTCGTTTTTGACTTTCGGATAGTGTCTCTGCAATACCCACCTCAATGCTACCTGGGGGTCATTTACCACAGATGGGGGTGCCCTACGAGGTCCATCATTAAGGGTGGCTTTTGTCATTAGACTCTCCCTATCCCGCCAGGCCTTAAGCAAGTTTATGTGGTAGATTTGTTCGGTTTTCCTCTTGTCTGGTTGACATATCTTATAATTCACTTCACCTATTCTCTCCAACACCTCGTATGGGCCCTGCCACTTCGCAAGAAATTTATTTTCTACAGTGGGTACTAATACTAACACCCTGTCTCCGGGTTGAAAGACTCGTGTTTTAGCCGCTCGGTTATATACCGTGCTTTGGGCCTGTTGCGCACGTTCTAAACATTCTTTAACTATTGGCATGACCGCCTCAATTCTATCTTGCATAAGCATTACGTGTTCAATTACACTGCGATAAGGAGTCACCTCTTGTTCCCAAGTCGCTTTAGCAACATCTAACAGGCCTCTAGGACATCGCCCGTAAACTAACTCAAAAGGCGAAAAGCCTGTGGAGGATTGGGGTACTTCCTGTATAGCGAACAGGAGATATGGTAGGAGAGCATCCCAATCCCTCCTGTCCTTATCTACCACCCTTTTCAACATTCCCTTCAGGGTTTTATTAAATCTCTCCACCAACCCGTCAGTCTGAGGGTGATATACTGAAGTACGCAAGTGGGAGATTTTTAGTAGCTTACACAAGTCCTTAAGTATTCGAGACATAAAGGGGGTTCCCTGATCTGTTAGTATTTCTTTCGGAATGCCGGTGCGAGAAAACATATTAACAAGCTCCTTCGAAATTGCTTTTGCATTGGCATTCCGCAGAGGCACTGCTTCAGGGTAACGAGTGGCATAATCTAGTACTACCAAAATGTACTGATGTCCCCTGGCAGATTTAACTAATGGACCCACTATATCCATTGCTATCCTCTCGAAGGGCACCTCTATTATTGGTAAGGGCACAAGGGGGCTTCTAAAATGTGACATAGGTGTGGTCAATTGACATGTAGGACAGGACTGACAATACCGGGTCACGTCCCCCCTAGACTTGGCCAAAAGAAACGCTGCAGAATACGGTGTTTTGTTTTTTCTCCGGCCAGGTGTCCCCCCAAGGGATGTTTTTGTGCCAGTTCCAAAACTACCTGGCGAAAGGACTTGGGCACCACTAGTTGCTCTACCGTCACCCCCCGCACGTTGTCTATATGATACAGCATACCCTGTTGCACAGCAAGATGTGGGAACTCATTTTGAGCCCCTGGGTACAATGGTCTTCCCTCAGAGACCTTTACATTTTCCCATGCCCTTGCCAGAGTAGGGTCCTGGTGTTGAGCGGTCCCGAACTTACCACGGGCCACCTCAAGACCTGGCATTTCTATAGCCTCCTCTAGTTCACTTGCGTCGCCTGCATATACAGCCAGAGGTGAGTCTACAGATTCTGGAGTTACTTCTGAGATGGACTCCCCCCCCCTCTTGCTGCAATAACTCAGGGGTTAGCCCCACGGCACCCTCCTCAACTAGAGTGCTCATGCCATTTTTAAGGTTCCACAAGTCCCAAAATAAGGGAAAGTCTCTCCCCAATATTACATCATGTCCCATAGACTTTAGGACTGCCGCTTGATGTCTTTTGGTTCCTACTGGCGTGGCAAGGGTGACCCAGGCAGTGGGGTAGTTTTTTATATCACCATGGATGCAACTAATGCCCAGGGTTGAGTTCGTTAGGGCTCTAGGGTCCACCAGACTGGCATGTACCAGAGTTACTTGACTGCCGGAATCCAAGACGGCATTCACACTATGGCCGTCGACCTCGAGGCAACACACATGTCGTTCATTTCCTGTGAGGACCTCTGCAACACAGACCGACTGTACATATAACGAAAGGCGTCTCATAGCGTTACAGTCCATTGGCTCTGTAGTCATTGGGCAGTTAGCTGCTACATGGCCAAGCCCGCGACATCGCCAACATTGTATAGGTCCTTGCTTCCTCGCCGGAGACGCCTGATAGGGTCTGCTGAATTGCTGTGAGACCGTACCGCCTCCATAGTTCTTTGTGGGTCTGCTACCCTTTATTGCAACGTTCTCTTCTTTTGAAGATCAAGTAGGTCTCGCAGTATTTTCTGGCGATTTCTTGGGAGCCCAGTGAGGTGATAACGTCCCTTGGAGTAGGCTTTCGGAAGCATTGTAGCGTTCGACCATATTCACCAACTGGTCGGCCGTATATGGGTCACCTTGTCCAACCCACCTCTGCATCTTAGGGGGCAAGGACCGCAGGTACTTGTCTAGAACAACACGTTCCACCATCTCTGCAGATGTCAAAATCTCTGGTTGCAGCCATTTTTTTACTACATGGATAAGATCATGCATTTGTGAGCGGGCTGGCTGATCTTCCACAAAAGTCCATAAATGAACCCTCTGTGCTCGTACATATGTGTTTACTCCTAGCCTTGCCAGGATTTCGCTTTTTAATTTGGTATAGTCCATAGCATCCACTCCACTTAAATCGTAATAGGCCTTTTGTGGATCTCCACTCAGAAATGGCGCAACCACTTCAGCCCACATGTCCACCGGTAAATGCTCATGTT
Organism: Ranitomeya imitator; assembly: GCF_032444005.1. Lineage (NCBI taxonomy): Eukaryota > Metazoa > Chordata > Amphibia > Anura > Dendrobatidae > Ranitomeya > Ranitomeya imitator. Next base: position 780,073,945 of record NC_091284.1, read on the forward strand.
CTGCAATACGTTCAAATATGGTGAGATACGCTTCTACATCATCGTCAGCAGTCATTTTAAGCAGGGTTTTTTGTACGGCTTTCCGTGCACCAGCAACACTTTGTGCATGATCCCTCTCATCTCGGGGCTGCCGAATCAAAGCCTGCTTTATTGCATTCAACTGCTCTTGCTGAATCTGGTTTTGCTGGTCCAGGGCTTGCTGGAAGTAAGTATTGGTCTGCTGTTGTTGCACATTTGCCCGCAATAACTGTTTCACTAGCTCCTCCATATTACTGGACTCTTGGCTCTTCAAAAGCACCGGAGCTTTCAGCCAGGACATACACAGAGCACTTTATCTGCAGTCACAGTCCAACAGCCACTATGCCCGCATTCTCAAAACCATTTGTGGGATATAGCTCATCAGGGATCTCTGCTTTGGCCCAAGCAGGTGGCTATGGAGTCACAACGAACAATAGCAGGCTAGCGAGTTCCACACAGGTATGTGTCAGGTGTATTTATTGTACACATTTGCCGTACAATGTTACACGTGCCAAACATGAAATAAAATGTCTAAGGCCGTCTGGCCACTAACTAACAACAAGATACTAACTGCAAAATAAACCTACACAACAAGAAAGAAGTTTGTGCAACCTTACTGTGTCAGCTTCCCAGACCAGCAGATGAGAGACTGAGATCCCAGCAGTTCCTTGATTATATCAGCTGAATCAGACAGGAGTCAAAAGCTGGATTGAATGTGTGGAAGGGAAGCACCAGAGCTTTCAGGCTGATCACTAAAGAAACCAGGACCGGATTACAGAGAAATAAACAGCTTCACAATCAATACTGTGATACGTATGAAATGAAACTGGGAGAAACATATCTGTTTTCTAGTACTTCTCCCCTTGGCACCTCACAATATATATAATGAAATGTCTCTTCTGACCTTTTAGGGATTGACTTTAAAGGGACACTGTCACCTGAATTTGGAGGGAACAATCTTCAGCCATGGAGGCGGGGTTTTTGGGTTTTTGATTCACCCTTTCCTTACCCGCTGGCTGCAAGCTGGCTGCAATATTGGATTGAAGTTCATTCTCTGTCCTCCATAGTACACGCCTGCGCAAGGCAAGATTGCCTGGTGCAGGCATGTACTACGGAGGACAGAGAATGAACTTCAATCCAATATTGCAGCCAGCATGCAGCCAGCGGGTAAGGAAAGGGTGAATCAAACACCCGAAAACCCCGCCTCCATGGCTGAAAATTGTTCCCTCCAAATTCAGGTGACAGTGTCCCTTTAATAATGAAAAAGCTAAATGGAATGCATATGAAACCACTATTCTCAAAACTGGGATTTTCGGCCCAGCTTTCGGTCCTATCAGTGACTGACAGCTTTCTTTGTATACAGTTGTGGCCAAAAGTATTGACACCCCTGCAATTCTGTCAGATAATATTCAGTTTCTTCCTGAAAATGATTGCAAACACAAATTCTTTGTTATTATTATCTTCATTTAATTTGTCTTAAATGAAAAAAACACAAAAAGAATTGTCCTAAAGCCAAATTGGATATAATTCCACACCAAACATAAAAAAGGGGGTGGACAAAAGTATTGGCACTGTTCGAAAAATCATGTGATGCTTCTCTAATTTGTGTAATTAACAGCACCTGTAACTTACCTGTGGCACCTAACAGGTGTTGGCAATAACTAAATCACACTTGCAGCCAGTTGACATGGATTAAAGTTGACTCAACCTCTGTCCTGTGTCCTTGTGTGTACCACATTGAGCATGGAGAAAAGAAAGAAGACCAAAGAACTGTCTGAGGACTTGAAAAACCAAATGAGCAATCTCAAGGCTACAAGTCCATCTCCAAAGACCTGAATGTTCCTCTGTCTACCGTGCGCAGTCTCATCAAGAAGTTTAAAGCCCATGGCACTGTGGCTAACCTCCCTAGTTGTGAACGGAAAAGAAAAATTGACAAGAGATTTCAACGCAAGATTGTGCAGATGTTGGATAAAGAACCTCGACTAACATCCAAACAAGTTCAAGCTGCCTTGCAGTCCGAGGGTACAACATTGTCAACCCGTACTATCCGTCGGCGTCTGAATGAAAAGGGACTGTATGGTAGGAGACCCAGGAATGAGACAAAAGTAGAGCTTTTTGGGCAAAGGCATCAACATAGAGTTTACAGGAGAAAAAAGGCATTCAAAGAAAAGAACACGGTCCCTACAGTCAAACATGGCGGAGGTTCCCTGATGTTTTGGGGTTGCTTTGCTGCCTCTGGCACTGGACTGCTTGACCGTGTGCATGGCATTATGAAGTCTGAAGACTACCAACAAATTTTGCAGCATAATGTAGGGCCCAGTGTGAGAAAGCTGGGTCTCCCTCAGAGGTCATGGGTCTTCCAGCAGGACAATGACCCAAAACACACTTCAAAAAGCACTAGAAAATGGTGTGAGAGAAAGCACTGGAGACTTCTAAGGTGGCCAGCAATGAGTCCAGACCTGAATCCCATAGAAAACCTGTGGAGAGATCTAAAAATGGCAGTTTGGAGAAGGCACCCTTCAAATATCAGGGACCTGGAGCAGTTTGCCAAAGAAGAATGGTCTAAAATTCCAGCAGAGCATTGTAAGAAACTCATTGATGGTTACTGGAAGCGGTTGGTTGCAGTTATTTTGGCTAAAGGTTGTGCAACCAAGTATTAGGCTGAGGGTGCCAATACTTTTGTCTGGCCCATTTTTGGAGTTTTGTGTGAAATGATCAATGTTTTGCTTTTTGCTTCATTCTCTTTTGTGTTTTCTCATTTCAGACAAATTAAATGAAGATAATAATACCAAAGAATTTGTGTTTGCAATCATTTTCAGGAAGAAACTGAGTATTATCTGACAGAATTGCAGGGGTGTCAATACTTTTGGCCATGACTGTATATATATATATATATATATATATATATATATATATATATCATGAAATCACTGGTCTCAAAACTGGAAATTTCGGCCCAGCTTTTGGTCCTATCAGTGACTGACAGCTTTTTTTGTATAAGTGTGCATAGGGAGACAACTGTCAGTCACTGATACGACCGCCCACTGGACCAAAAATCCCAGAAAGAGCAGAGGATTAAATGCTTCAAACACAAGTTATACTGAATCGTCAATACTTATATATCATACTTTAAATATAATATCTTCATTGAAATTAAATCTACCGTATTTCTTTATTATCTCATGTGGAAACTTTTTACTGAGTTAATGTCAATCACTTTCAGGGTGATGGAGGCACAAGCCAAGAAAACGCCAAGGAATGTGTTCATTATATTGTCTTCCTGCTGTAGTAGCTAAATGTTATTAACCTGTTGTTCTATCTGGATGCGCTCTGTGAAAGTGGATAAGCCATTGCTGTATAGTAAGAGGAATCTCATTGTGCTGTAATCATAGGAGATGTCTGTGTATACAATTCTGAAAATGAAAAGTTGACTTTTGGTCATCTGCAATCATACCCCCTGAAAAGTGAACAAACTTCCCAGAAAGCCAGGAATCTGGTCATCATTTATTTAAGAGGACCTTTAACTGGATTTTTTTGTAAACTTAGTACCTCCTCCGATTAGTGCTGCTCCACTGATTCTGCAACAAGTGTCCTTTTTCTTCTGTGCCCTTCTGTTCCAAAGTTATACCCGGGCACATTTTCCCTTTAACCAACGGGGCGTATACAACAGAACTTCTCTTTGGACATTTGCCTTTGCTCCCCTGAGGCTGACCAATCAATACATTGCCACACCCACGCAGAACGTCTGTTGTATATGCCCAGATGGTTGTTCAGTGCAAGAGTATTGAGCGAGGTCAGACACAGTCTAGTCAGAATGTGGCCAAAAATATGCAAATTGCATACTCACAGTCACATGATGTGACCGCCCACTCCTGGCGCTAGAAAATCCTCATAGCGCTCATACTTGTAGCCTAAGGCTGGACAAGTCCTGTAAGATATGGAAATATGTCAGCAGGTTTTTGCTATGTAATCTGAAGACAGTATGAGGCAGGGGTTAAAATACAGGTTTCAGCGATGCCTCTGTTATCAAGCTAACAAGCTTCAAGGTTTTGTTTGTTTACAATGATTGTTTTAGCACCAAGAGCTTATCATAATAATAATAATAATAATTTTTATTTATATAGCGCCAACATATTCCGCAGCGCTTTACAAATTATAGAGGGGACTTGTACATACAATAGACATTACAGCATAACAGAAATACAGTTCAAAACAGATACCAAGAGGAGTGAGGGCCCTGCTCGTAAGCTTACAATCTATGAGGAAAAGGGGAGACACGAGAGGTGGATGGTAACAATTGCTATAGTTATTCGGACCAGCCATAGTGTAAGGCTTGGGTGTTCATGTAAAGCTGCATGAACCAGTTAATTAATTTTTTTTTTTTTTTTATAATATAGGCCACACAGGGATCGTTAGGTTAATGCATTGAGGCGGTAGGCCAGTCTGAACAAATGAGTTTTTAGGGCACGCTTAAAACTGTGGGGATTGGGGATTAATCGTATTATCCTAGGTAGTGCATTCCAAAGAATCGGCGCAGCACGTGTAAAGTCTTGGAGACGGGAGTGGGAGGTTCTGATTATTGAGGATGCTAACCTGAGGTCATCAGCGGAGCGGAGGGCACGGGTAGGGTGGTAGACTGAGACCAGAGAGGAGATGTAGGGTGGTGCTGAGCCATGGAGTGCTTTGTGGATGAGGGTAGTAGTTTTGTACTGGATTCTTGAGTGGATGGGTAACCAGTGTAATGACTGGCACAAGGTAGAGGCATCGGTGTAACGGTTAGTGAGGAATATGATCCTGGCAGCAGCATTCAGGACAGATTGGAGCGGGGAGAGTTTGGTAAGAGGGAGGCCGATTAGTAGAGAGTTACAATAGTCCAGACGAGAATGAATAAGTGAAACAGTAAGAGTTTTTGCAGAGTCGAAAGTAAGAAAAGGGCGAATTCTAGAAATGTTTTTGAGATGCAGGTAAGAAGAGCGAGCCAGTGATCGGATGTGGGGGGTGAATGAAAGGTCAGAATCAAGGATGACCCCAAGGCAGCGGGCATGTTGCTTTGGAGTAATGGTGGAACCGCAAACGGAGATGGCAATGTCAGGCAAAGGTAGGTTAGTAGAGGGAGAAAACACGAGGAGTTCAGTTTTTGACAGGTTTAGTTTCAGATAGAGGGAGGACATGATGCTAGAGACAGCGGTAAGACAATCACTGGTGTTTTCTAATAAGGCAGGCGTGAGATCAGGAGAAGAAGTGTATAGTTGGGTGTCGTCAGCATAGAGATGGTACTGGAAGCCAAATCTACTGATTGTTTGTCCAATAGGGGCAGTATACAAAGAGAAGAGGAGGGGGCCTAGGACTGATCCTTGAGGAACCCCAACAGTAAGGGGAAGGTGAGAGGAGGAGGAACCAGCGAAACATACAGTGAAGGATCGGTCAGAGAGATAGGAGGAGAACCAGGAGAGAACGGTGTCCTTGAGGCCGATGGAGCGGAGCATAGTGAGGAGGAGCTGATGATCCACAGTATCAAATGCTGCAGAGAGATCCAAGAGAATTAGCATGGAGTAGTGACCATTAGATTTAGCTGTTAGTAGGTCATTAGAGACTTTAGTGAGGGCAGTTTCAGTAGAGTGTAAAGAGCGGAAACCAGATTGAAGAGGGTCGAGAAGAGAGTTATCTGAGAGATAGCGGGTAAGACGGGAGTGGACCAGGCGTTCGAGGAGTTTAGAGATGAAGGGAAGATTAGAGACAGGTCTATAATTAGCGGCACAGTTTTGGTCGAGGGATGGTTTTTTAAGTAATGGATGTATGATGGCATGCTTAAATGAGGAGGGAAAAATACCGGAAGTGAGGGAAAGGTTGAATATTTTTGTTAGGTGAGAGGTGACAGCCGGGGAAAGGGACTGGAGGAAATGTGACGGAATGGGGTCACTGGTGCAAGTGGTCGGGCGAGAAGATGCAAGGAGCCTGCTTACTTCTTCTTCTGTAACTGGTTCAAAGTCAGAGAGTGAACTAGATGCAGTGGGGGAGGGAGGACAGTGCATGGTATGAAGAGATTGGGAGATGATTTCCTGTCGAATGTGGTCAATTTTTTCTTTGAAGTAATTGGCCAGATCGTCAGCACGGAGATCCGTGGTTGGGGCCTGCGCTCTTGGGTTGAGTAGGGACTGGAACGTGTCAAAGAGACGTTTAGGGTTATTGGACAGGGAGGTGATGAGGGTGTTGAAGTAGGTTTGTTTGGAGAGGTGAAGGGCAGAATTGTATGTCTTTAGCATGAACTTATAATGGATGAAATCTTCGGGTAGATTAGATTTTCTCCACAGACGTTCTGCGCACCTGGAGCACCGCTGCAGGAAACGTGTTTGCAGCGTGTGCCACGGTTGTTGCCGTCTGTGCCGAGTTGTTTTATGTATAGGAGGAGCAGCTTCATCCAGGGCACTTTGCAGGGTTTCATTGTAATGCTTCAGAGCAGAATCAGGACATGAGATGGAGGAGATTGGGGCCAATGAGGACTGCAAGTTCTTCATAAGTTCCTGGGTGTTAATGGCCTGTATGTTTCTATAAGTGTGGAAAGTGGGGGTGACCTGAGCGGGATGGCAGTTCTTGATAGAGAATGAAAGAAGGTGGTGGTCAGAGAGTGGGAGAGGGGAGTTTGTGAAATCATCCACTGAGCAAAGCCGGGAGAAGACCAAGTCAAGGGAGTTTCCATCTTCATGTGTTGGCGAGTTAGTATGCTGCGAGAGGCCGAAAGAGGAGGTTAGAGCCAAAAGGTGAGAAGCAGATGGGGAGAGGGGAGAGGCAATAGGGATGTTGAAATCACCCATGATAAGGGTGGGGGTGTCACAGGAAAGAAAGTGTGGAAGCCAGGTGGCAAAGTGATCCAGGAACTGATGAGAGGGGCCGGGAGGACGATACACCACCACCACTCGCATGGAGAAGGGGACGTAGAGTCTGACCACATGGACCTCAAAGGAAGGGAAGACAAGTGAGGGTACTTGGGGGATAACTTGGAAAGTACATTTTGGTGAAAGGAGCAGACCAACGCCTCCACCTGCTCTGTTGTCCGATCTTGGGGTATGAGAAAAGTGTAGTGCACCATATGAAAGAGCAGCAGCAGCGGTGGTGTCTGACTGCTGGATCCAGGTTTCAGTAAGAGCCAGGAGATTAAGAGAATTAGAAAGGAAGAAGTCATGGATGAAGGAGAGTTTATTACACACAGAGCGAGAATTCCAAAGGGCACAATTCAAAGAGACAGAAGGCATGCAGGGAATATTAATAAGGTTAGAGGGGTTTCTGGGTGTAGCAATTGGGAGGTTTGACTGGCTATAACATGGGGGGCCGGGGTTTGGAGAGATGTCTCCAGCAACTAGGAGGAGGAGGATCGAAAGAGTGAGCAGATGGTTAAGTGATTTGTGAGAGCGTCTCTTGTGTTGGATGGTGGGACTGAATGGATCTGCGCTGCTAAGCAATGTGAACAGAGCATGAGTGCTATACATAGGAGAGGCAAGGACAGAGGGGCCGATATGGATGGAGTGTAGAGAGTTAATGCAAGGGCGGTGAATGTGAGTGAATGCAGCAGCCAGGATATAGAATATGCAAATAAATATGGTGAGTATTTGTGTTGTTTCAAGTGAATAGGGAATAGATTTAGATTGTCTTACCTGTCTCCTGCCCTGTCTAACTGCCATGTTATAACTGCCGAGTACTTAGAAAAAAAAGTACTTTGAATAAAAAATACACGAATAACAGTGCACGAATGCACCCCTGCATGAATGCTTCCCCAAGCTAAGTCTACATTTATAGAAGGCTAGCCCTTAGATCTTCCTATTTTTTTTTTTTTTTTTTTTTTTTGTGTTAAAGCTCGTTAGCAATCAATCAAACTCAGTTGAGACAACAGGACACAATAAATGTAGTGATCAGATAAACAAATGTCCAGGTCTACATGGATCATAGACCACTTTGAAACAGTTATGTGATCTCTCTGAGTAAGGACATGCAAAGTCAGATTAAATATCTATAAACACAAAAAATGCATAATAGGATGACTAATATATATAGATATATGCAGGATTCAATGCCGAAGATGGAATGACTCAGATACCATTCAAGCTGCTTGCTGTCAGGGACTGGGGCAATAGACATGCAGGATATTTCAGCTCGGAGAATGAATGATATGTTTACCATCCAAGCTGCTTGCTGTCAGGGACTGGAGCAATAGACATGCAGGATATTTCAGCTCAGAGAATGAATGATCTGTTTACCATTCAAGCTGCTTGCTGTCAGGGACTGGAGCAATAGACATGCAGGATATCTGGGACCAGCTGGTCACATGAGCCTTGGTCCCACACACCCCCTCCTGTGATAAGTATGCCACTGTCTATGGATTTTGTACATGGAGTGCCTGGTGTGGGCAGCTTTCTCAGCTCTGTTGCATTGTTAAATGTAAAAACTCTGATTGTGTCAGAACGACTGCTCCCAATAATCTACATGATACATCATTGGATTCAGCTTCTCTTTGCACCACCATAGACTGGCTCTATATATTGTAATGCACTCCCCATAGGCAGACTCTAGTATAATTCACTCTTCATAGGCATACTCTATATAGTATAATGCACTCCCCATAGGCAGACTATATAATATAATGCACCCCCCATAGGCAGACTCTATATAGTATAAGGCAATCCCCATAGGCAGACTATATAGTATAATGCACTCTTGATAGGCAGACTCTATATAGTATAATGCACCCCCATAGGCAGACTATACAATATAATGCACTCCCCATATGTAGACTCTATACAGTATAATGCACCCCCATAGGCAGAGTCTATCCATGGGCCTCTATATACTTAAATGCACCCCCATAGGCCTCCATATAGTATAATGCACTCCCCATAAGCAAACTCTATATAGTATAATGCACCCCCATAGGCCTCTATAGTATAAAGCACCACTATAGGCAGACTCTATATAGTATAACGTACTCCCTATAAATAAATAAATACAATGCTCACCTCTCCTCTTTGTACCTCCCCCCACTGCTCCGCTCATCTATGGGCAGTGGGCGCCAAGTAATGACGTCATCACACCCGCTGTCAGTGTCTGCGTCAGTGACGTCAGACACAAAGGGGGAATGATGGGAGAGGGAGTGTGTTGCAGCCTGTCTTATCAGGGCTTTCAACTGTATCAGCATCCAGCCAATACAGTTGAACTTGCGATGGTGGGTGGGGGATCCGGTGCCGCCCCTGACCCGCCTCCCCCCTCCTGCTCAAGGGCCATAAAGTGGCCGGATGGCAGTGCAGGGAGATAGTCTCCCTGTTCTGCGCACGCCCATACAGCTAATAGTAGTGCAGATTGGAGAGGGTTCCTCAGAGCACGGAAACCTGGGCAACCGCCTCCTCTGACCCCATGGTAGCTACACTACTGCCCTATATGAAGTTTTCCCAAAAGTTTTTGGTTTTATTCCCTATATAGGTTGTCATTTGCCCAGTACCTGAGGGTACAAGTGTCCTTGCTGGATGTCCCCTGTCTGCAAAACCTAGATTTTTAGTTATTATCCAGGATATTACTTTAAGAGTCAAGTTTTTAACTAAAGTAAAGGTTAGTGGAGTTTCTCTCTGGAATTTCAGGGCAGGCGTGTCTCTAGGGCAAGGACTTCACGTACATGTATGATGCCCCCTCATTACACATGTGCTTTGCAGCAGCTGCTCTTTCCAATAATAGATTGTCTGTAACTAACTCTTTACAGACACAAACAGCTGTTTGTCAGCAGGCGGCTACTTCTCTTCTGAGCCCGGTGACAGGTTTGTGCGTGGTGTTTGACCTGCAGCTTATTGTCTGTAATCTGTTGCTATGTTCATTCTGGAGTTAACTGTTGACCGGCTACCAGAGTTCCAAATATGACTACCTTGATTGAATGAAAACATTAATTTCTTGGGAATGCAGCAACAGATCAAAGTTATAAGATGACAATGGATTTACAATTCAAACACCTGGATGACCATATGTGCCGTTTGGCAGGGTTGACCTTAAAGCAGTTGGTCACTATTTTATAAGTCCCTTTCATGTGAACTAACTTCCATAGATACGTTTTTTTTGTAATTATCTGTTTCTTCCAAATCCTGCTGTGACCTGGGCTGCTCTCCTGGTCACATGATCTCTAGCTGAGAGTCCTCTGACTTCCTGTGATATCACTTATGACCCTCCCTGACTTCTTGTGATGTCACATATGACCCTCCCTGACTTCCTGGCTCTGGAATCTGATGTGACACCACAGTCATGTGACTTTCATACTGCGTGGGCTGGCGGGGCTCTATTCCGCAGAGCTCACTCACTGCGTCTGTGCATACTAGTGCACACAGCTCTCCCAATTTCCTGCACATTTCTCTCTCAAGAGGTTTCTCTTGTACAGTATATGTACAGTATGTATACAATAGAGTGTATACTGTAGGTGTGTGTGTATATATATATACATATATATATGTATATATATATACACACACACACATACATATTCTGTAATATGATGGGTGAGAGAGGTATATGAGTATACAGTGTATACTATAGAGGGAGTACCGCACGGTGCATTTGTATGACACAGAGTATAAAACGAATGTGTGTATACGAGTATATGTAAATATATGTATATGTGCAGCGCCTCAGAGTCTTGGTCATTGCAGTAATGTCGCTCTGCCGCTAAGGGGAGTGATGTTATGTCTGATTGCACTAAAGGAGTTCACCTGACCAGGTATCACAGTCACACATTACACTTCACACTCCGGCCACCAGGGGGAGCAGAAGGCACTATGTATTAGGCCACTCCTCACACTTTGGTAAAACTGGGGGTTGGATAGGAAGTTAGAGAGAAGCTGGCTGGGAGATCTCCAGGGAGGACCTGTCAGGGGTGGGTTCCTGACAGGGGCCTAGCAGAAAGGACAGACAGTTACGGAGCCACGCCTGCACTACCTTGCGGCGGCATCCTAAGGAAGGACGCGAAGCGAAGGATATTGTGGAGAAGTGAGAAACGAAATCGCAGCACAAGGAGATATCCAGTAGGAGTCGTGCCCCGAGATCGGCAACATCCTACTGAGATGTGTAGCCGGAACGCTGAGGAAGTAACAGACTCCAAGCATTACTTCAAACAGCGGCAGGACAGTTAATTTTAGGTTGGCTGTCTACCTTACATCACCTAAGCAGACATAGGGGGCAAAGTTGGAGAGGGGCGTCTCTAGGGTCCCAGAATAGCTCCAAGCCTTCCCATCAAACGGGTGCGTCCTATCCAGACAATAACTTGGGGGATGGAGAGAAAATGAAAGAACAGATACGAAAGTTGTGAGGACTATCCCGAATGCTCAGCAGGGAAGGACTACAACACACAGGCGCTAGTTGGTAGGCACTGATTTCCACCTGCAAAGGTAACTCTGGATGTGCCTTGGGACCGGCCGGACTCAGCCAGCCCTGTTAGCAGTGCTCTGGATTGCGGATCCCGAAGTCTTCAGTAAAAGGTAAAGAGACTGCAACCCTGTGTCCTCGTGATTAACTGCGCCTCACATCATCGCCACCTACACTACTGGGAAGCCCTGGGGATATACTTCACCTGTGGGAAGGTATACCATCTAGCTGCCATTCCATCACCCCAGCGGACCCCTAAGCAGCGTCGGTCATCCTGACCAAATACCACAGGTGGCATCACAAACCCTTGACAAACTACCATCACCCCTTTTATTGGACGCCCCTTAGCAGTGTCACGGACCGGGTCCAGCCACCGTGACAACCCCAGCACCGAGACTGAGAGGACCGGTACCGAGTAACCCGTGGCCCTGCGTCTGGGGGCGCTCCATATGCCACACTCCCTGCTTTATGTAAATGCACCCTGCTGTATTCTCTCTATAATACACTATGGCTCCGATTCATCAAGACCGGCAGAAGAATTGTGTGGAGGGGGCCGTAGTGTGTATGCCCTCCTGATTCATTAAGAGACACACATAAAAATAGGAAAAAAACATAGAGAAACAACACACAATTAAATTAGTGCTCTAATTACTTACATAATTACTGTTATTGTTTGTTTTAGGTGATTAACTGCATATTTATATAAATCTCAATTACAAAGCGGTTTATAGACAAACAGTAAATGCAATGAACATCCAATAAACAAGCTCAGGGGGAACAATCTGACACAGAGGGAGGGAACATCTCACCTACGAGGGTCTAAAATCTACAATGAAATAAGGAATGTATAAGACATCAGGTGCTAGTAGAAACTGTCCATACAGTAGAAGGGTTATTGTAGTTTAAAGGCTTTTTTTTCAAGTGGTGGGTTTTCAGGTTGATTTTGAAGGTTTAGATGTAGGGAAAAAGTCTGACACATTGAAGGGGTTTTCTCATCTTCAGTAATGTGTAATATGCTTGTAAAACCATGCAACTTTGCAATTTACCGACTCTCAAAGAACCTCAATAATTGAATGACTTTTAAGTCTATAGTGTAGAGCTCGTTGCTTAAATGATATTCTTCAGTCATGTAGTGGCCAGTTACCCAAGCAAGGAGCATGTACAGCTTACAAGCTCTATGCTTTAGAATCTGTAAGAGCCACAATGGAGCTATCACTGAATCCAGACACTTTTCAGTTCCTCTAGGCTTCTCCCATAGCACAGAGGTGGACATTGAAAACATGAAAGCCATCCATGACAGTAAAACCAGATGTACATTATATTGTGGGGTGTACCATTCCATAGTAACATAAAATAAGTGAGAAAATGAGGGGAAAAGGAAAGTGAGGGGAAATGAAAAATAAGGAGAAGAGAAAGAAAGAAGGTAGGTGGGAAAGGGAAGAATGGCGGGAGGTGTAGGAACAAGGACTCATATCAATGGGCTCAATAAGGGTTAGATATTCATCAGAGGCTCTAAATTCCATCCAGTAAAACCAAGTCTTGTAGAAACCATCATAAGAGTTATTGACAGTACAGGGAAAACTAGAGGAAAACCGTTCGCGTGGATTCCTTTTTCCAAAGCAAAGAAATCACTCAATTCACCTTTTCACAAAAAGGAGTGAGATGTTTACAGGACAAAAAAATGCTAGTAGGTCTCCTTCCTCCTCCTCGCCTCTCCCATGCATGAGATTAGCTTCTGGGAAGACGGAGTGTAGGCAAGTTTGAACCCAATACCACCAAGACAATCGTTTCTAACCAGCTTAATGGTAGCGAGAGCAAATAGATGACTTGTGTGTTAAGGTGAAAATGCGCCTCCACTGATCCTTTGATAGGGATATGCCCAAATCGCCTTCCCATTGGGTTTGAAAATAGGTGTCAGGTTAGTCAAGGGTTTCAATCAGTAAGGAGTATGAGAAGGACAGAGTGTGTCTAAAAGTTGTTTAGTCATTATTGTAACAAGATCTGGGGGGGAGTGATTGGAAAAATGGGACAGCTGACCGAATCTCCAGATTCCCAATGAAGATGGAGTAGAGATGCTGAGGTGTTCCTTTTGAAGGCCAGTTTTGTCTAGCTAAAAAATGAGATATCCTAAAGTAGCCACTGTTTAGCCAAAAGACATCCAATCCCGGGAGAAAGAGGGGATTACCCAAAATGGGGTACACAGAGGAGGATTGTAGTATAATATATGTAAGCTGATCACAAGGTGGGTGCAATAGACGCAGGTAGCCCCAATTGTGGGGTATGTTTTAAATGATTTAATCAAGTCAAGCCAGGGAGCAGCAATCAGATGGATATTTGTAAAGCTTTCCTCAATCTTCCAGGATTCTAGAAAGGTGAGTGGTAATATAGAAAGATCTGAAATTGACCAAGGATATACCCCCCAGAGGACTTCAGAAGGTATAAAACAGCTCTTCTGATCCGGGGGGTGTTCACCTGAACATATAAGCTTGGTTTGCACCACTGCAAGACGCCTGAATGTTGAGGGAACGCCAGCCGGAAGGGCTTGTACTACATACAAGATCTGAGGGACAATGTTAGTTTTAAAGATTGCGCTTCTACCAAACCATGTAAAAGCATTCCTTGTCCATGTTGAGCAGTTCTCCTGCAATGATTGGGGTAATATAGTGGGGTTGAGCGAGTTTGTCAAGCTTATGCCTTTTGGTAGTAAGATTCCAATCCTACCTATTTTAGGGCTGAATTAGCCCATTTGAAATGAATGTGGCTTTCAAGAGCCTTATAGTGGAAGAAGGAATGTTAATACTCAAGGCCTCTGATTTTGAGAAGTTGATTTTAAAATTAGAAAGCTGAGTCTGCTTTCAGCATGGTAAAACACTCAGTTTGTGCCATTTGTCTGATCTGTCAGTATTCAAGAGCATACCTCCCCGAGAATATGTGAAGCTAGGGATAGATGCACTCCTGAAGCAAGAAGATGAGAAATCCCCTTGAAGGTAGTGAGTTTTAGAGCATGTGATACACGGAAGAATTCTCGAAAACGGAGTGAATAAAAAATGAAATGCTAATGTACATGTGCCGAAAATGTCATCAATAGAAATTACTATATTTCACATAAGACTTAGTATCTTTCATCCCCATTAATGTGAAAATAATACAAATATTACATTCCGTAATGGTGAAATGGAAAACAGGTACTTGGTGTGGCTAAGCCACAGGCTGAATTTTGCATAAAGTCCCAAACGACATGTCTCGGTGGAATTCCTTTTAAAATTGGCAGCAACATACAGATCCTTAGTATGGAGCCACAAGAACTTCATCCATTGTGTACAGGGTTTGTATGTATATTTTCCCCTACATTTTTTTGGTGGATTTGTATTCGTAAGGCAAAAATCTCTTATTGCCTTGATGGCATTCAAAGTTCTGCAACTAAGTTGTCAAATCTAGTCTTTCAATGCATAGGCCCAATTTGCGTAAGTGGCCTACTGATTGAGAAGAAGTAGAATGACTAGTCATCTTCAAAGCCAACTTCAGGAGAAGGATATGCTTTAATCAATGAGTGATCCTTGTTGGGGGAGGAGAATTTGTGAAATGTTTCCTTGTAATTGGTGCAATAGATAATACTCGTTGTTTGGCTTCAGTTGTCCTCTAGCATCACATTAATGTTGCCACCCTTCATTGAACCTTGAAAGGAAAAACATGGAACAAAGGCTCCATCTTCTCCATTGCTCCTAATCAAACTGTGTTTGATATACGGGGAATGAAGGAAAGGATGGCGGGCTGCGTGATTTACTTTCTTCAATTAATAAAAAATCTTATGAAGGCCATATTTCTAAGGAATTATTAATGTCTTACTGAAAATGTGAAATTTCCTAATTAACTATGCTTAGCTATGTGTAACGCTGTGCCTCCCCAGTCATCCATGTGTTAAGTGCAGCTAAGGAATAGAAATAAGGATTTTTCGACTATTACCTATGATATTGTATTGGCTAAATAATTTATGTTTCCGTTCAATAAAAGACTTTAATCAGTTCCAACACAAGTCCAATTTCACTTTAATTAACTGGACTTGTGAATTTGATGTATGGGGGGAAATCATTGTGAAAAGGATTTTTTAAGTCACTTTTTCTTCTGGCTTCGTTGCCGTTATTCAAGTTACGTTTATCAATGTTAGATTGAGTTTGAGTATCCTTACCTGTAACACTTCTGTCTTTGGCATTTTTTTCCACTTATTATGTCATTACCTTACTGAGGTGAAAATTGAAATTTTTGGAAAGTTACAGCTTAATAAATCATAAAAAAGCAAAACATCAAAAAAAAATTTGCTCAAAAATAGCATTCTATAAAATTTGCAACATTCTAATGCCAAAAAATTTAAAAAAAAAAAAGCCTTGATAAACAACCTCTGTGTGTGACTTTACAAGATTACCAGGTATAGCCATATTTTGAGCTTTGTGATTGTGTTTTACAGATATTAAAAAACACCCAAAGTGCTGATCTGCACGTGTCACAGAAACTTTCTGAGTCGTTCAAAGGCGCTGAAAAGGTCAACATGATATTTCCTTTAAATACTTAAAAAAAAAAAAAAAAAAGAGAGGGCGTAACACATATGCAGTAGGGAGGAAGTATTCAACTCACCTCTGGTAGTTGTGCATGCCAGGCGCAACGCTGATGCTAAGCGGTGAATGTCCAGTGGTCCTGAAGAACTGCAGCGCCTTCCGCCCGCTCCTGGTGTCCCACTCATGAGCCATAATGATGAAAGGTGGGCGCTGGAGATCCACAGGGCGCCACACTCTGAGTCCAGGAACCACCCAGGTCAGATAAGAAAAGTCGATTTGTCAACGATCCGTCCCCTTCATCAGGTGACTCCAAAATCAATGACTTTGCGCCAGGTATACAAATCAAAAAGGGACCCTGGGGATTCAAGCAGGTAGGAGGCGGTTTACAGAGATCCCAGATGAGCAGCCAAAGAATGCTGACATAGCCTGTAGACCAGGGTCCTCAGAATTTATTCAATCATCTCATCTCTACTTTAAGCTGTTTTCAAGCTTTGGGGACAATTTTTTTTTTACTAAAATGCATGCATTTGTGGCTTTCAACCTCGATGTGGTCTGTGGACATAAGTCAACTAAGAGGAGCTCAGTAGAAGACAAGATTTCTAATGTCTGATCATAAGAACGAGTTCACTGATAGATTCTTAGATAAAAGGAACCTTTCACATCCAGAAAAGCTATTTATCTACAGATATTGGATTAATTTACAGGTAAATAGCATTTATGTACTGTGCGACGGCTTATAGAGCAGCAGCTACAGGGAGAAAATAAAGTTTTATTTTCCCTGCAGCTGCTCGTTTCCAGTTATCTAGACAGGGTAAGGAGCTGTTACAGTCACCTTTCACTGTACAGTGAGAGCGGCTGTAATCACTTACTGGCACATTGAATGAAAGCCTGTTCTGCAGAGTGTGTGCAGAGCAGGCTGTTAATCAAAGTGCCGGGGAACGATTACAGCTGCGCTCACTGTACAGTGACAGATGACTGTAACAGCTCCCTGCTCCATCCAGATGACTGGAAATGAGCAGCTAAAGGGAGAATAAAACTTAATTTTCTCCCTGTAGTCACTGCTCCATAAGCCTCTAAACAGGGTTTAAATACTAAGTTTTCTATATCTGCTTTTAAATAGTTGGACTTAAAAGGTTATTTTCAACTCATTATGCAACTAGGAATAGACAATACAACACAGAGGCTATGGAAGGAAAATGGTGCAAACATTTTAACAAAATCAAATGTAAGAAAAAAATATTTTAGCCTTGAATAAATGCATTTATGAAATGTTTTTTTTTTCTAAAAATAGACAACCCCTTTTAATGCTTTAAACAAGATAGAAAGTTCTATCTGCCAGTCTATCAACAGCATTTTTTACAGTGGGGGAAATAATTATTTGATCCCTTGCTGATTTTGTAAGTTTGCCCACTGACAAAGATATGAACAGCCTATAATATAAAGGGTAGGTTATTTTTAACATTGAGAGATAAAATATCAAAAATAAAATCCAGAAAATCCCATTGCATCAATTATATACATTTATTTGTTGGATCTTATTTTTGATATTCTATCTATCAATGTTAAAATTATCCTACCCTTAAAATGATAGACCGTTCATGTCTTTGTCAGTGGGCAAACGTCCAAAATCAGCAAGGGATCAAATACTTATTTCCACCCACTGTATACTCACTAGCTCCCCCTTTTGGTGTCTTTTAGCAAGTCTAGGACTGAAACTTGGTATCAGAAAAATCAGAAAAACAGCTTGAAGGTGCATAAAGATATATTATGTAGGGGTTCACAGTTAGTATATTCTCAGCGCCATGTACAGTCCTGCTCTAAGCTTAGAACAACATGCTACAACTGTATCATATCTAAGTAATACTCCCTGAACTAAAGACTTGGCAAACCTTTACTTGACATTTAACACATGAAAAGCCACGGAAACCGTCAGTTCATGGTTTGCTGCATCATAGTATGTAACCTGTTAATGTTAAGTCAAACCCTTCTGAAGCTTTGCTGCCGTGCATCAATCAATGTGTCATCATGTTTGCTGGTATGAATGAATCTGGAGTCCTGCAAACTATTACTGTATATCTATTTTTCAGCTGAGAATTCAGAAACATTTTAAAAGAGACCTTTCATCATTTTGTTACATGCTAAACTAGACATACTATTACGATTCAGCTCAAGATCTGAATAAAACATATTTTTACAGCGATATTAGTTTGTCCACTTTACACTATAACCAAGCATGCATTAACAGAGATTCTTCACTGGGGGGAGGTTACTTTTGCCCCTGTATGAAGCTGACCATTCATAAGCAGGAGGCATCATGCAGGGGAAAAAAAGACAATGTCAAAACCTGCATTCTCTGTGTGATATGGTAGGGCACACAGATTTCACTGCCGGCGTTTATTGAGAGCAGAGCTGTGTGTCATTGCAACCAATGCTCGGCATCTATCACAGGTATCAGGGAATACTTCCGAAAGAATGGGACTGGTGTCCAATCCGGGTGATGAATTCCAAAAAAAGGTTCATTCCGCCATAGAAATACAACGTTTTGACCTATAAGATCTTTATCAAGTATGACGTCATAGGTCGAAACGTTGTATTTCTATGGCGGAATAAACCTTTTTTGGGGGGAATTCATCACCTGGATTGGACGCTGTTCCCATTCTTTCTGAAGTTTCTGATTTTCCAAGTGGGTTCCTTGGAGCTTGAACGGGCGTTCATACTTAGTGAGTGCTGTCAGCCTTTCTCTATGTGCTTAGTTATCAGGGAATAATCTGGGAATAATGTTCAAGATCCTGATGCAGAGCGCTGTATGTGAATAGTGCTGATTGCGCAAAACACCGCTTTTATCACAGATCTTCAGTCACTTCATCATGATTTGGCCGGTTTAGCAAATAAAATGTGGTAAAAGGTCTTCCTTAGTTCAATGACAGCAAAACATCCTGAAAATGGTAAAAAAATTTAAGCATTGAGTATTTCATAAAGTTTGAAACATTAAGTATTTCATAAAGTTATGTAAACTTCGGTGATTAAAATGTAACTACACTTTTCAAAGTGATTATGATCTGGAATCTCATTTGAGATTTTTCCCAAATTTATTGACACAAAGCATAAAGTGTAACAAATCTTAAAATGTTTTTAAAATGTTGCAGCCGCTCTTAAGTTGTGTTGTTTGGGGTTGGATGGGGTCCTGAGCCCTTCATTGATTTATGTCGCTACTAAGCGGAAGCATGTAAGACTAAACATTCAATTTAGCAAAATCTCAAGTGTGATTATGGTGGTTTTAGAAATTCAAAATTCCGTACAATGAATGAGTGGGTCAGGCGGCCATGAGAGATGGCGAGTTCTCCTTCAATGGAAGTCTTCACAGAGGCTGGACAGACATCTGTCTGAGATGGTTTAGTGCATCCTGCATTGAGCGGGGGGTTGGATACGATGACCCTGGAAGCCTCTTCCATCTCTAACATTCTAGGATTCTACATGTGTATGTAATTAGGACATAAGCATATAATATAAGTACCTTACCCAAGACTCACTTCTAGTAGTGTCCCCACACACAATAGACTAGTGAAGTCCAATGTGTTTGAGGCCTCGAGAAACACCCCTGACAGATGATCTTGGGGGAGAGAAGAGTCCATCCTGTTGAATTTCAACAGCTGATCCTTTTTGTTCTCTGGAAGATAGATGCTAACAGAGGAATCTGGCAGTAGCTCGCTCGCAGAGAACTCAGTTCTGCTCAGCATTTATGTGAATGGGGGAGTTGGAAGTAATAACTATCAATCGATCGATATTTTGGTCAACAACTATCCAATATGTATAGAGGCCTATAGCCAGACAAGAGAATTGCAACTTGTCACAATGATAATAGTTGATTGCAAAGGTTTTCTGAAGTTTTATCCGCGGCAATCAGAATAAACCCCAAACCTCTTAAGTTTAAAAGAAATCTTTTTGTTGTCCTTAAAGGGAATCTGTCAGCAGGTTTCCCCCCCGAATCTATTTATATGCATTTGTAGCTCTTTCAAAGACAAATTCAGTAATACCATTAAATGGCCAGTCTGTTACTCTGTTTCTGAGAAATCAGTGTTTGAATTGATATGCAAATGAATGGCTGAAGAGCCATTTGTAGATCTGAAGCCTCAGTCACTCCAGCTATATTCCTTGCCCAACGCCACCTCATCTTACTTGACTAAAAGCCAATATGCCTTGTGATTTCAGGCAAAGCAGATGTAATTCAAGCAGGAGGATCTGGAGCAGGGAGGGAATAGAGCTGGAGTGACAAAGGCTTCAGATATACAAGTAGCTCTTCAACCTCATTTAATATCAATTCAAATGGCAATTACTCAGTATCAGAGGAATGGACTGGCCATGTAAAGGTATTGCTGGACTTTACACTATAACCAAGCATGCATTAACAGAGCTACTTGCACATATATAGAGTTTGGAGTGTGAAATCCTGCTGACAGATTCCCTTTAAATATTTTTTCCTTTGAATAACAAGAAATAACATTCCAAGAAGTATCGTTTCTCCTTGCGGAGAGTGACATGATGAGCATGTCGAGGTGAGAAGACTTAAAGCCGCAATGCTCCTCTGGGAAATATGCAAATTGTCTCTTCAGAGAGGAAGAGAACTCGAACTCTAGTGCCACCTATTGGAAGTAGCAATCCTAACAGTCAATCTCGACCCTTTAACGAGCCTTGTCACATGACTTAGGATAATAGCCAAACCAAAGTCTCAATTTACAGACACTGTGCATCGGGGTACTGCCCCTCGTCAGTGCAAAGTGGAGATCTGGCTTGGCTGATTGAGAGGCGTCTGACCAGGATCCAAAAAGTATTGTTTCTCCTTGTGGAGAGTGACATGATAAGCATGTTGAGGTGAGGAGACTTAAAGCTGCAATGCTCCTCTGGGAAATATGCAAATTGTCTCTTCAGAGAGAAAGAGGACTAGAACTCTAGTGCCACCTATTGGAAGTAGCAATCCTAACAGTCAATGTTGACCCTTTTATTTCCCAGAGGAGCATTGCGGCTTTAAGTCTCCTCTCCTCACCTCAACATGCTTATCACGTCACTCTCCACAAGGAGAAATGAAGCTTCTTGGATCCCGGTCAGACGCCTCTCAATCAGCCAAGCTAGATCTCCACTTTGCACTGACGAAGGGCAGTACCCCGAAACACAGTGTCTGCAAATTGAGATTCTGGTTTGGCTATTATCCTAAGTCATGTGACAAGGCTCGTTAAAGGGTCAACATTGACTGTTGCTACTTCCAATAGGTGGCACTAGAGTTCTAGTCCTCTTCCTCTCTGAAGAGACAATTTGCAAGAAATAACATTAAAGTTGGCTGAAATCCAATCTTTGGAACCCAAATGGTCGTCCCAGAAGTCAGATCCCCATTGATAGGAAAGCGTCATTACCATCGTTAAGAGGTGCTGAAATCAGCATTTACCCCCAGTGATATCTATAAGTAACACTTTATTACTGAGATTAATGCTATTATACATAGTAAATTCAGCTGTATAAGTTTGGCATTAAAACTTTAGCACAGAAAATATAGTAAACCTCTATGCCAGGAACTACTCAGTGTGAAGTAATACATACTCTAACGTAACAGTCCATTAACTTTAATAGTGTCTTTCATTAGGTGTAGTTACTGCAAATATCACTGATCGTGGTTATTGGAGGGGAAGAATTCAATAAAGCTAGATCAAGTCTATTAAAGGCACAGTTACACAAAGCCAATATAAATCTATTGGAATTACCTTTTCAAAACTTGTTACCTGAAGCATTAGGTCCATTTTTTTTGCACATAAAACAACTAATTTGAGGCTTTGGGGAAACATTTGGGAGCTTATGTGTCATAGCAAAATTAGAGGATTGTCTTGTCAGTGTTTGCAACTTCACACTGGGCGTTTTTGCTTCATTTTTTTGCTGTGTTTTTTTGCTGCCTTTTAATGCTAATTTGCAGCTGCTTTTTATAATACCAGCAAAGCCTATGAGGTTGCAGAAATCTCATGCACATATGCTGTTTTTTTTGTCATCAGTATTTTCTCTTTTGCATGTTTTTTTGGACATAGAGCATGGCACTTTCAGCGTTTTTTCAGTTTCTTTACCCGTTGAATTGAATGGGTGCTGAAAAAACGCAGGTATCATTTTTTGCAGCGTTTTTTTGTGCTAAAATCTCTTTCAATTGAATAGGACTTTTTGTCAATACTAAACTTTGTCAGCATGCACAAGAGACAAATCTAGCATGCCCAAACCGCCGTAAAAAAAATGCATCAAAAGCTCTGCGAAAAACCAAGGAAAACATGCTTTTTTCTGCAGCTTCTTTCCTGCCTGGAAAAAAAAAAAGTGAAAAATCGCCTAGTGTGAACTTACCCTTACTCAACATTTTATCCCATACGGAAACAATGTCCACTGTAGATAAATAATGCCACCACCTGGCACGGGTACACATTTATCATAGGCCTTTTACCTGACAGTTGCTTCTATGAGATCTGGAAAAACCCGGTGGGTCAAAAATCAACTTATTCGATGGATTATGGAGCCCTGACTCGGAATAAGCAGCTGTACTGTAGCACGGACAGATGGTGTTGGTGCAGCAGAAACAGAGAGGTCCCAAAGGGACAAAGAGGCTGTAGAAAATGGACGGCAATCAGAGTAATTGTCCATTAGGAAGCCATAGACCCAGCATAGTAACATAGTAACAGCATTTCAATAACTCGCCTTTCTGCATCGTAATGTTATTTATTTAGAAGGTACATTGTGGCCAACTATGTATGATCTTTAATATTGCACCAATTTACTGTATGTTTTATTTTATGACTTTTATAGCAGATGGTCCGGGAACAATACACCACAACCACACAAGGAAATAGCCTAGAGCGTCCGGAGAGGCAGTATGTCTACAATATTGGGATTTATGGATGGAGAAAGCGCTGCCTTTACCTGTTCGTCCTTCTTCTCCTTATTATCTTAGTGGTGAATTTTGCTCTAACTATTTGGATTCTTAAAGTCATGTGGTTCTCACCGGTGAGTAAAGATCACATTTTATTATAATCTTATACAAACGTTGAAAATGAAGTATGATCCTTTCATATTAAAGGAGTGCTACCATTTCAGCGAGCAATGGCATATCACCGCCATGGGGGTCTATCTTCTGGGACCTCCATTGATCCTGAGAATAAAGGGGCTGCTGCTCTGATTGTTATTGTTTTGGTTGTGTCGGTCACTTGACTCTACATGATAACTACAGCTGTCCCTATTCACTTGAATGGGACTGCACTGTACAAAGGAAAACTTGGGGAGGGGTGTTGTGAATTCTGTGGCTGAATTCACTCCTGTGGTCACAAGTGGTACTGCAGCTTCTGAGCTTCCTCCCTCAGGTATTCTGGTGAGCTCGTTAACTGCTTCATTACTTAACTCCGCCTGATGCTGCTATCCTTGCTCCTTGTCAATGTTTCAGTGTTGGATCTGAGCTTCTCCTGATTGTTCCTGTGACCTGCTGCTCTGTATACTAAGTGCTTTTTGCTTTTTTGTTGCTTTTTTTCTGTCCAGCTTGTCTTTTGTTTTGCTGGAAGCTCTGAGACGCAAAGGGTGTACCGCCGTGCCGTTAGTTCGGCACGGTGGGTTTTTTTTTGCCCCCTTTGCGTGGTTTTGCTTTAGGGTTTTTTGTAGACTGCAAAGTTCGCTTTACTGTCCTCGCTCTGTCCTAGAATATCGGGCCCCACTTTGCTGAATCTATTTCATCCCTACGTTTTGTCTTTTCATCTTACTCACAGTCATTATATGTGGGGGGCTGCCTTTTCCTTTGGGGAATTTCTCTGGGGCAAGTCAGGCCTATTTTTCTATCTTCAGGCTAGCTAGTTTCTTAGGCTGTGCCGAGTTGCCTAGGTAGTTGTTAGGCGCAATCCACAGCCGCTTTTAGTTGTGTTTAGGAAAGGATCAGGTGTGCAGTCTACAGAGTTTCCACGTCTCAGAGCTCGTTCTTGTATTTTTGGGTATTTGTCAGATCACTGTGTGCGCTCTGATCGCTAAGCACACTGTGTTTCTGGATTGCCTTCATAACACCTGTCATTAGCAAACATAACAGTACAAGGAGCCAAACTAATGATTCTCAATAGAGGGAAAGAAAAAGTTCTGACATCATTTTTTTTTTTTTTCTGCTCTGTGTTCACTTTTTTTTTTTCCCCTAGACATTTGGGTGATTCTGGACACAGGTGTGGACATGGATATTCAGGGTCTGTGCTCTTCAATGGATAATCTCGTTATAAATGTACAAAAAATTCAAGATACTATTGATCAGAAATCTATGTTAGAACCAAGAATTCCTATTCCTGATTTGTTTTTTGGAGATAGAACTAAGTTTCTAAGTTTCAAAAATAATTGTAAGCTATTTCTGGCCTTGAAACCTCATTCTTCTGGTAATCCTATTCAACAGGTTTTGATTATTATTTCTTTTTTGCGCGGCGACCCTCAAGACTGGGCATTTTCTCTTGCGCCAGGAGACCCTGCATTGAGTAGTGTCGATGCGTTTTTCCTGGCGCTCGGATTGCTGTACGATGAGCCTAATTCAGTGGATCAGGCTGAGAAAAATTTGCTGGCTTTGTGCCAGGGTCAGGATGATATAGAAGTATATTGTCAGAAATTTAGGAAATGGTCAGTACTCACTCAGTGGAATGAATCTGCGCTGGCAGCTTTGTTCAGAAAGGGTCTCTCTGAGGCTCTTAAGGATGTCATGGTGGGATTTCCTATGCCTGCTGGTTTGAATGAGTCTTTGTCTTTGGCCATTCAGATCGGTCGACGCTTGCGCGAGCGTAAATCTGTGCACCATTTGGCGGTACTGCCTGAGGTTAAACCTGAGCCTATGCAGTGCGATAGGACTATGACTAGAGTTGAACGGCAGGAATACAGACGTCTGAATGGTCTGTGTTTCTACTGTGGTGATTCCACTCATGCTATTTCTGATTGTCCTAAGCGCACTAAGTGGTCCGCTAAGTCTGCCGTCATTGGTACTGTACAGTCCAAATTCCTTCTGTCCATTACCTTGATATGCTCTTTGTCGTCGTTTTCTGTCATGGCGTTTGTGGATTCGGGCGCTGCCCTGAATCTGATGGATTTGGATTATGCTAAACGTTGTGGGTTTTTCTTGGAGCCTTTGCGGTGTCCTATTCCATTGAGAGGAATTGATGCTACACCTTTGGCCAAGAATAAACCTCAATACTGGGCCCAGCTGACCATGTGCATGGCTCCTGCACATCAGGAAGTTATTCGCTTTCTGGTGTTGTATAATCTGCATGATGTGGTCGTGTTGGGGTTGCCATGGCTACAAACCCATAATCCAGTATTGGATTGGAATTCCATGTCGGTATCCAGCTGGGGTTGTCAGGGGGTACATGGTGATGTTCCATTTTTGTCGATTTCGTCATCCACCCCTTCTGAGGTCCCAGAGTTCTTGTCTGATTATCAGGATGTATTTGAAGAGCCCAAGTCCGATGCTCTACCTCCGCATAGGGATTGTGATTGTGCTATCAATTTGATTCCTGGTAGTAAATTCCCTAAAGGTCGATTATTTAATTTATCCGTGCCCGAACACGCCGCTATGCGCAGTTATGTGAAGGAATCCCTGGAGAAGGGACATATTCGCCCATCGTCATCACCACTGGGAGCAGGGTTCTTCTTTGTAGCCAAGAAGGATGGTTCGCTGAGACCGTGTATTGATTACCGCCTTCTTAATAAGATCACTGTTAAATTTCAGTATCCCTTGCCATTGTTATCTGACTTGTTTGCTCGGATTAAGGGGGCTAGTTGGTTCACTAAGATAGATCTTCGTGGTGCGTATAATCTGGTGAGAATCAGGCAAGGAGATGAATGGAAAACTGCATTCAATACGCCCGAGGGTCATTTTGAGTATCTAGTGATGCCGTTCGGACTTGCCAATGCTCCATCTGTGTTTCAGTCTTTTATGCATGACATCTTCCGTGAGTATCTGGATAAATTCCTGATTGTTTACTTGGATGACATTTTGATCTTCTCAGATGATTGGGAGTCTCATGTGAAGCAGGTCAGAATGGTTTTTCAGGTCCTGCGTGCTAACTCTTTGTTTGTGAAGGGATCAAAGTGTCTCTTCGGTGTGCAGAAAGTTTCATTTTTGGGGTTCATCTTTACCCCTTCTACTATCGAGATGGATCCAGTTAAGGTCCAAGCCATCCAGGATTGGATTCAGCCGACATCTCTGAAAAGTCTGTAAAAGTTCCTGGGCTTTGCTAATTTTTATCGTCGCTTCATCTGTAATTTTTCTAGCATTGCCAAACCATTGACCGATTTGACCAAGAAGGGTGCTGATTTGGTTAATTGGTCTTCTGCTGCTGTGGAAGCTTTTCAGGAGTTGAAGCGTCGTTTTTGTTCTGCCCCTGTGTTGTGTCAGCCAGATGTTTCTCTTCCGTTCCAGGTCGAGGTTGATGCTTCTGAGATTGGAGCAGGGGCGGTTTTGTCACAGAGAGGTTCTGATTGCTCAGTGATGAAACCATGTGCTTTCTTTTCCAGGAAGTTTTCGCCCGCTGAGCGTAATTATGATGTGGGCAATCGAGAGTTGCTGGCCATGAAGTGGGCATTCGAGGAGTGGCGTCATTGGCTTGAAGGAGCTAAACATCGCGTGGTGGTATTGACTGATCATAAGAACTTGACTTATCTCGAGTCTGCCAAGCGCTTGAATCCTAGACAGGCCCGTTGGTCGTTATTTTTTGCCCGCTTCGACTTTGTGATTTCGTACCTTCCGGGCTCTAAAAATGTGAAGGCGGATGCTCTGTCTAGGAGTTTTGTGCCCGACTCTCCGGGTTTATCTGAGCCAGCGGGTATCCTCAAGGAAGGAGTCATTGTGTCTGCCATCTCCCCTGATTTGCGGCGGGTGCTGCAAAAATTTCAGGCGAATAAACCTGATCGTTGTCCAGCAGAGAAACTGTTCGTCCCTGATAGGTGGACTAATAAACTTATCTCTGAACTTCATTGTTCGGTGTTGGCTGGTCATCCTGGAATCTTTGGTACCAGAGAGTTAGTGGCTAGATCCTTCTGGTGGCCATCTCTGTCACGGGATGTACGTACTTTTGTGCAGTCCTGTGGGATTTGTGCTAGGGCTAAGCCCTGCTGTTCTCGTGCCAGTGGGTTGCTTTTGCCCTTGCCGGTCCCAAAGAGGCCTTGGACACATATTTCGATGGATTTCATTTCTGACCTTCCCGTTTCTCAAAAGATGTCAGTCATTTGGGTGGTCTGTGATCGCTTTTCTAAAATGGTCCATCTGGTGCCCTTGGCTAAATTGCCTTCCTCCTCTGATTTGGTACCTTTGTTCTTTCAGCATGTGGTTCGGTTGCATGGCATTCCTGAGAATATTGTTTCTGACAGAGGTTCCCAGTTTGTTTCAAGGTTTTGGCGAGCCTTTTGTGGTAGGATGGGCATTGACCTATCCTTTTCCTCGGCTTTCCATCCTCAGACTAATGGCCAGACCGAACGAACCAATCAGACCTTGGAAACATATCTGAGATGTTTTGTTTCTGCAGATCAGGATGATTGGGTGTCCTTTTTGCCGTTGGCTGAGTTCGCCCTTAATAATCGGGCCAGCTCGGCTACCTTGGTTTCTCCATTTTTTTGCAATTCTGGGTTCCATCCTCGTTTCTCTTCAGGACAGGTTGAGTCTTCGGACTGTCCTGGTGTGGATTCTGTGGTGGATAGGTTGCAGCAGATCTGGACTCAGGTAGTGGCCAATTTGATCTTGTCCCAGGAGAAAGCTCAACTTTTCGCTAATCGCAGACGCCGTGTGGGTCCCCGACTTCGTGTTGGGGATCTGGTTTGGTTATCTTCTCGTCATATTCCTATGAAGGTTTCCTCTCCTAAATTTAAACCTCGTTTTATTGGTCCGTATAGGATTTCTGAGGTTCTCAATCCTGTGTCTTTTCGTTTGACCCTCCCAGACTCCTTTTCCATACATAATGTATTCCATAGGTCGTTGTTGCGGAGATACGTGGCACCTATGGTTCCATCTGTTGAGCCTCCTGCCCCGGTTTTGGTGGAGGGGGAATTGGAGTATATTGTGGAGAAGATTTTGGATTCTCGTGTTTCTAGACGGAAACTCCAGTATCTGGTTAAATGGAAGGGTTATGCTCAGGAAGATAATTCCTGGGTTTTTGCCTCTGATGTTCATGCTTCCGATCTTGTTCGTGCCTTTCATGCGGCTCATCCTGGTCGGCCTGGGGGCTCTGGTGAGGGTTCGGTGACCCCTCCTCAAGGGGGGGGTACTGTTGTGAATTCTTTGGCTGAATTCACTCCTGTGGTCACAAGTGGTACTGCAGCTTCTGAGCTTCCTCCCTCAGGTGTTCTGGTGAGCTCGTTAACTGCTTCATTACTTAACTCCGCCTGATGCTGCTATCCTTGCTCCTTGTCAATGTTTCAGTGTTGGATCTGAGCTTCTCCTGATTGTTCATGTGACCTGCTGCTCTGTATACTAAGTGCTTTTTGCTTTTTTGTTGCTTTTTTTCTGTCCAGCTTGTCTTTTGTTTTGCTGGAAGCTCTGAGACGCAAAGGGTGTACCGCCGTGCCGTTAGTTCGGCACGGTGGGGTTTTTTTTGCCCCCTTTGCGTGGTTTTGCTTTAGGGTTTTTTGTAGACTGCAAAGTTCGCTTTACTGTCCTCGCTCTGTCCTAGAATATCGGGCCCCACTTTGCTGAATCTATTTCATCCCTACGTTTTGTCTTTTCATCTTACTCACAGTCATTATATGTGGGGGGCTGCCTTTTCCTTTGGGGAATTTCTCTGGGGCAAGTCAGGCCTATTTTTCTATCTTCAGGCTAGCTAGTTTCTTAGGCTGTGCCGAGTTGCCTAGGTAGTTGTTAGGCGCAATCCACAGCCGCTTTTAGTTGTGTTTAGGAAAGGATCAGGTGTGCAGTCTACAGAGTTTCCACGTCTCAGAGCTCGTTCTTGTATTTTTGGGTATTTGTCAGATCACTGTGTGCGCTCTGATCGCTAAGCACACTGTGTTTCTGGATTGCCTTCATAACACCTGTCATTAGCAAACATAACAGAGGGGATAAAGTTCTGAATCAGTACTACAACCCCTTTATTCTCAAAATTAGTCAGACCCCCCCCATTTGATCATTAAGTGGTGGCAGATCTTAATGAAATGAAATCACTTACGGAGTTAGGAGACCTCAACAGAGGAGTCTGGCAGTGACCTATTCCCCTTTGCCCATTGAGAACACATGCACACTGGGCTGAGCTGAATGTGAATGAGAATGAAGATGTCTCGATGAATAGCTGTCAGCTAAGTGAGTAATCAGATGACAGCTATTGAACCGGAATAGCCGGCTTAGTGACAGAGCAGTATAAAATGAGGCAGGGACCATTATTCCAGGACTTGGTCAATTACTGGGCTTTTGACTGTAAGTTTTAGAATTCCATTTTTTATCTGCTGCATCTCTTCTAGTCTTCTCAATGACAAGCTCCTGTTATGCAGTCCTCTATATTCATGAGCTCTGGCCATCTCAGCCCAATATTGATCAATAGCTTTATGACTACACTTTGAAGAAAGCCATCAATCCATGGTGCAGGCAGTTTAGACAAAACTCAGGACTGAGAAGAATAGCAGAGCTGCAGCAGATAAAAAAGTACTTTTATAAAAACTACAGCAAGTAGCTAAGAGGTGAACCAGCGCTGGAATTAGGGCTTTTTGGCCCTATAATTCACCTACCATTAATAATGTGAGAACAAATAGAGAAAAGGCCCTTTAAGTCATTTTATGACTTGGCCTTTTGGCAAAGAGTAGAAAAAAATGATCTACAGTCTAAAAATTGCTATTATCAAACTTGTAAAATGTCATTTTTATATTACTAAAATTTTTATTTTAAGTATTTATGATCTTCAAACCCAGTAAAATATAAGCGTTCGTCTATTTTATGACATCTCCAAATTCATTTATTTTAATTGTGAGCCGCAACGTAATTGTTTTCATCCCACATTTGCCAGGGTTTTTTTACTGTTTAGTTAATGTTTTAATTTGTATTTCTCTTCGTTGCTGGTTACACAGTTAATCACATCGCTAAAGGTTTTTGCTGAAGCTATTATAATAAGTTCTAGAACCTAATGTTGTAATTAATCTTTTTTCAATTGATGTTAATTATTATGGATATCGGCCTGCTAATGTTCCATGATTCAATTTAAGTTCATTCGCATCTCTGCTTAGGTGTGTCTGCTAATTGTTCATTTTTAGATTCATGATTAAGAAGTCTGTGAAGGAGGAAAGCACATTTCTGCCAGCTTCCGTAGTGTAGGGTTCCAGAGTGGGGCAGTCGCGAGAAGCCAAAAAAAAACAGGTCAATGTCCGACACCTTACACAACGTAAAGCTGTGAACACTGAGTCCTTATAGCTCTATACTATGTATAGTGCTGCTATACGGCACTGCGTTATGAAGCAGGGTTTCCTGGGAAATAGTAGAAATATGATTTGGCATCTAATGTAATGGCATTTGTCTTGTTGGGTTCTCTATGGATGACAGAGAAAAAAAAACGTAAAAAATTAAGTTTTGTATCAGATTTTTTGTTGTTGTTTCTGTTGCCGTGTTTTTGTATACGAGGCTTATTTTCGGCCTCAACTGAGTCAAGAGTCATATTTAGCACTTTTTTCACCTTGTTATATTTATTTGGTTGTGGAACCAGTGGTTCATTGATTTCTCCAATGTTTCCCAGGAGAAATTTTTCAACAGGACAGCACCTGAGTTTCACTAAGACTATTAGCTACAGATGTTTACTCCACCACACTTTGTGTTGAGAGGGGTTAATCAGCCATTTTAAGGGCTGTGTTTTTGTGAACAACCATAGAGCGAGTAGGGGGTTTACCGCCGTATCTCCACACCACGGGTTGGCCCTCTGAGGCATTCAGCATTCGCTAGGCCTAGAGAGTGGAACTCCAGTGCTATATGTCCTGACAAGGAAGCTAAACCAGTGGATGTTGATTTTTCCTGAACGGGCGGATCTGTGCTGTATGTTATGTTTTGTTATTCCTTAGGCCAGACAGGTCTTGTTTATTTTTCCTAACTCTGCACTGTCTTATGTAGCACTACTAATAAAGGTACCTTCACACATAACGATTTCGTTAACGATATCATTGCTTTTTGTGACGTAGCAACGATCCCGTTAACAAAATCGTTATGCGTGACAGCGACCAACGATCAGGCCCCTGCTGGGAGATCGTTGGTCGCTGGGAATGATCAGGACCTTTTTTTGGTCGCTGATCACCCGCTGTCATCGCTGAATCGGCGTGTGTAACGCCGATCCAGTGAAGTGCTCACTGGTAACCAGGGTAAATATCGGGTTACTAAGCCCAGGGCCGAGCTTAGTAACCCGATATTTACCCTGGTTACCATTGTAAAAGTAAAACAAAAAAAAACAGTACATACTCACATTCCGATGTCTGTCACGTCCCCCGGCGTCAGCTTCCCGCACTGACTGTGTCTGCGTCGGCCGTAAAGCGGAGGACAGCGGTGACGTCACCACTTTGCTCTGCTTTACGTCCGGCCGGCGCTGACACAGTCAATGCGGGAAGCTGACGCCGGGGGACGTGACAGACATCGGAATGTGAGTATGTACTGGTTTTTTTTTTTACTTTTACAATGGTAACCAGGGTAAATATCGGGTTACTAAGCGTGGCCCTGCGCTTAGTAACCCGATATTTACCCTGGTTACCCGGGGACTTCGGCATCGTTGAAGACAGTTTCAACAATGCCAAATTCTTTCCCCTGATCGTTGGTCGCTGGAGAGAGCTGTCTGTGTGACAGCTCCCCAGCGACCACACTATGACTTACCAACGATCACGGCCAGGTCGTATCGCTGGTCGTGATCATTGGTAAATCGTTTAGTGTAACGGTACCTTAAGCCTGTGAGAGTCTTAAAGCGACAATCTTTCTTTGTCTACCTCCGTGTGCAGCCGAGTCTGGTACAGATGGGAGAGGACCCTGCCCTTGTGGGCTTACAGTCTACAGGGTAATGAGGTCGGAGACAATATGTATATATTCCCAGCATTGTCTGACTCCTGTAGTTGTAACTTCCACCTATTTGTTTCTGTGATGCCTTGTTATTGTAATTTGGCATTCTACTCCTGGCAATGAAAATAAAATGAAATAGATCAATCATTCATCTGTCAACGCAACCGACTGCACGGGAATTTCTCTCCACACGGCTAAACACCTGCATATTACACTATGTTCCAAACTGACTGCACAAATCCTCAAACATTTCATCTCGTCGCTTATTTATTTGTGTATTAAATCTGGATTGGATTTTACTGCAGGTTTAGATAACGCCTAGTTCACATGTATTGTCGGATCATCTAGTACTGAGCGCCACTTCTTATCTTCTATGTCAGGAGGCCGATGTACTCAGGCACGACTATGGCTGATATTCCAGGTTCGTGACGTCACTTTGTACATGGTGCATGATCCCGGTCTAGTTATACATTGTTACCGCAAACACTGTGGAAGTAATTTCTGCACTCATTCAACAAAGGGGCGTGCGTCAGAGGAAATGAGCATGATATAAAGGTAACAAGGATGTGGCTTAATATTCTACTACATGTCCCAAATTGCTCCAAAAATGTAATCTGATCCATTAGGTTATTGACTCTGTATTTATAGATTTCTTAGCCAGATTTGCTAATTACCGTATTTTTCAGATTATAAAACGCACTTTTATGATCCCCAAAATTAGGGGGAAAGTCTTATAAACCGAACACTGTTCTTACTGAGAGGTCAATGCTGCGGGCCCGGTGCTGGGGGTTTTGCGGTGGTGGTGCCGTGGTCCTGCGGTGTGCGGTGGCCAGCGGTGGTGGTACGGTGGTGAGCGGTAGCCCTGTGTCGGCAGCATATGACAGCCACCACCCCCGGTAAGCAATAAGACGCCTGGATTGTAAGAAGCACTACGATTTGATTACAGTTTTTTCCTATTTTTCTCCTCAAAATTTGGGGTGCGACTTATAATCCGTTACATCTTATAAACTGCAAAATACGGTATGTCCGATTTAGAGTTTGCGTAATATTATTCTTTTGCAAGTTGTAGAAATAAACCTACTTTTGTACAGACCGTGCCATGTGCTCACTCTGTTCATATGGGGTGACAAGTGATGGGTGTATGAAAAGAAAGAGTGTGATGAGTGACGGACAAGTGGGAAGTGCTTGTCATATGTGGGAGCCCGAGAGCAATTTGTGTACTGACGAAGTATGGGGAGAATGGTAAGTTAGGGCAGCGCATAGTATCGCTACATACACACATCTGTGTGAAATGACTTTTTATCAAATGGCACATGGACCATGCTAGCAGGTGCATAGGATGCAGTGACACCCAGGAGACAGAGCCAGGGTTATCAGGTATTTTTATATAGAACAATAGTAAGTCAAGCATTTACAAGAATAAAGGTAACAAAAGTTTAACTTATCAGTCTCTGGGCCTTGATGGAAGGTGGTTGGAAGATCCCTCGGCGCCGCAGGCGTTGCGAGATGTCTCCAATCTGGTCCCGCAGAAAAGTGATGCACTGTCTCCTCATGGTGATGAATCCTCCGGGTCCTTCAGCACGTGGTCTCCTGATACGGGCAAAAGATGTTGTAGAGGTGTAGGTCCACGGCACAGCAGAAATAGCAAACAGTTCAGTAAACAAGGCCGCAGAAGAAGTACACAGTCCAGCGGTCACAGCCTCAGGAGCAGGCTGGTTCTCAGTTGGCACCGCAGGGATATCGCTGAGCGGTGCCTCCGTAGTGGTAAGTGGAACAATGCTATGCTCTCTGTACCGGTCATGATACAGTGCAGAGCTCTCTCTGAGCTGTGTGTTGTCAGTCGGGTTGGACTTGCTAACCGGGTTTGAAGGCACGGATAGCTGGCTTGGGTCTGTCGAGAGGGAGTCAGCCGTCTCAGTGTTCACACTCTGGTTCCCCGCCAAAAGTCCCGTCTTCCCGCGCCCACCGCTCTTTAACTCAGACCTGCCCCCATCAGTTAGGTGTCCTGAACTGCTCTGGTCAGAAATCTCTTCCCACCCCCCCAGAATAATGGTGACAGCCCCGACAGTTCCAGCCAAACAAGCAAGAGGGACCGTTAGCCTGGCTCTCCTCCCTGCACAGACATATCATTGGTGCAACCTGTGTTGCCCAAGAGGTAAGGGAGACAAATTCTACTTCCAAAGCTCGTGGGCTGCAAAGGGCCCATATGTTGTTCTTGCACAGGGGCCCTTTTCTGTCTTTGTCTGCCAGTGCATGGACCTATAGAGTTACGGATCCAAGTGTGAGGTCTGTGAGATTCAGAACAGGTCCTATTCTGATCTGATTGATTGAGTCTGCTTAATGCTGATAAATAATCTGACAGCACACCGACACTTCACATGGATGCGTGAATGTATCATAGGGTGGAAAGCAGATGTGTCATGATCCCAATGGCAGGGGATCACAAAAATGACAAGCACAGATACAAACAAGCTCTAGGGCGATGGAACCTGAGCTGACCGCGACCCTAAACCTAACACACAAATAAAAGTAGCCGGGGAACGTGCCTACGATGATCCTAGACGTCTCGCTCCAGCCGAAGATCTAACTTCCCCTATCAGAAGAAACACAGACCTCTCTTGCCTCCAGAGAAATACCCCACAGCAAATAGCAGCCCCCCACATATAATGACGGTGAAATGAGAGGAAAGCACATACGTAGTATGAAAACAGTTTCAGCAAAATGAGGCCCGCTAAAGCTAGATAGCAGAGGATACAAAAGTGAACTGCGCGGTCAGCGAAAAACCCTTCAAAAAACCATCCTGAAATTACTTGAACTCATGTACCAACTCATGGTACATGAAAAGCAATTTCAGCCCACTAGAGCAACCAGCAGCAGAGAATCACATATCTGCAGGCTGGACTAAAAACCAAATTAAGGAAAACACAAAACAGGAAAATCCAAACTTAGCTTGTCCAGAAGGTTCTAGGAGCAGGGAGCAGAGGTAACAAGACACACTGGATACATTGATAACCGGCGAGGAAATGCCAGCAAAGCCAGGTTAAATAGGAAACTCCCATATGCTGATGGAACAGGTGGAACCCAGAAACCCAGGAAAGACAAGTCACCCAGTACCATCAGTAACCACCAGAGGGAGCCCAAAAACAGAACTCACAACAGTACCCCCCCCTTGAGGAGGGGTCACCGAACCCTCACGAGAACCACCAGGGCGACCAGGATGAGCCCTATGAAAAGCGCGAACCAAATCATCAGCATGAACATCCGAGGCAACCACCCAAGAATTATCCTCCTGACCATAACCCTTCCACTTGACCAAATACTGGAGTTTCCGTCTGGAAACACGAGAATCCAAGATCTTCTCCACAACATACTCCAATTCTCCCTCCACCAGCACAGGAGCAGGAGGCTCAAGCGAAGGAACAACAGGTACCTCATACTTCCGCAACAACGACCGATGGAACACATTATGAATAGCAAACGATGCCGGGAGATCCAAACGAAACGACACAGGGTTAAGAATTTCCAAGATCCTATAGGGACCGATGAACCGAGGCTTGAACTTAGGAGAAGAGACCTTCATAGGAACAAAACGAGAAGACAACCACACCAAGTCACCAACAAGAAGTCGAGGACCCACGCGGCGACGGCGATTAGCAAACTGCTGAGCCTTCTCCTGGGACAACTTCAAATTGTCCACCACATGACTCCAAATCCGATGCAACCTATCCACCACCATGTCCACTCCAGGACAATCAGAAGGTTCCACCTGACCAGAGGAAAAACGAGGATGAAACCCCGAATTACAAAAGAAAGGAGAAACCAAGGTAGCAGAACTAGCCCGATTATTAAGGGCAAACTCGGCCAGCGGCAAAAAGGTAACCCAGTCATCCTGATCAGCAGAAACAAAACACCTTAAATAAGTTTCCAAGGTCTGATTAGTTCGTTCAGTCTGGCCATTCGTCTGAGGATGGAATGCAGACGAAAAGGACAAATCAATGCCCATCTTAGCACAGAACGTCCGCCAAAATCTAGACACAAACTGGGATCCCCTGTCAGAAACGATATTCTCAGGAATCCCATGCAAACGAACCACATTCTGAAAAAACAGAGGGACCAACTCAGAGGAGGAAGGCAACTTAGGCAAGGGTACCAGATGAACCATTTTAGAAAAGCGATCACACACAACCCAGATGACGGACATTTTTTGAGAGACAGGGAGATCCGAAATAAAGTCCATGGAAATGTGCGTCCAAGGCCTCTTCGGGATAGGCAAAGGTGACAACAATCCACTGGCCCGAGAACAGCAAGGCTTAGCCCGAGCGCAAACCTCACAAGACTGCACAAAAGAACGCACATCCCTCGACAAGGAAGGCCACCAAAAAGACCTGGCCACCAAGTCTCTAGTACCAAATATTCCAGGATGACCTGCCAACGCAGAAGAATGGACCTCGGAGATGACTCTACTGGTCCAATTATCCGGAACAAACA
Organism: Ranitomeya imitator; assembly: GCF_032444005.1. Classification (NCBI taxonomy): domain Eukaryota; kingdom Metazoa; phylum Chordata; class Amphibia; order Anura; family Dendrobatidae; genus Ranitomeya; species Ranitomeya imitator. The sequence continues at coordinate 780,110,395 of NC_091284.1, forward strand.
GTCTCTCAGGCGGACAACGATCAGGTTTACCCGCCTGAAACTCCTGCAAAGCACGTCGCAAGTCTGGGGAGACAGCAGACAAAATCACCCCATCCCTAAGGATACCAGAGGGCTCAGAATTTCCAAGGGAGTCAGGCACAAAACTCCTAGAAAGAGCATCCGCCTTCACATTCTTTGAACCTGGCAGGTATGAAACCACAAAATTGAAACGAGAGAAAAACAGTGACCAACGAGCCTGTCTAGGATTCAGACGCCTGGCAGACTCAAGGTAAATCAAATTTTTGTGATCAGTCAAGACCACCACACGATGTCTAGCACCCTCTAGCCAATGACGCCACTCCTCAAATGCCCACTTCATGGCCAAAAGTTCCCGATTACCAACATCATAATTCCGCTCAGCCGGCGAAAACTTTCTAGAAAAAAACGCGCATGGCTTCATCACTGAGCCATCGGAGCTTCTCTGTGACAAAACTGCCCCCGCTCCCATCTCGGAAGCATCAACCTCAACCTGAAAAGGGAGCGAAACATCTGGCTGACGCAACACAGGAGCAGAAGAAAACCGGCGCTTAAGTTCCTGAAAGGCCTCCACAGCCGCAGGAGACCAATTAGCAACATCAGCACCCTTCTTAGTCAAATCCGTCAAAGGCTTAACAACACTAGAAAAATTAGTTATAAAACGACGATAGAAATTAGCAAAGCCCAAGAACTTCTGTAGACTCTTAAGAGATGTAGGCTGCGTCCAGTCACAAATAGCCTGAACCTTGACGGGATCCATCTCAATAGTAGAAGGGGAAAAAATATACCCCAAGAAAGAAATCTTCTGGACTCCAAAGAGACACTTTGAGCCCTTTACAAACAAGGAATTGGCCCGCAGGACCTGAAACACCTTCCTGACCTGCTGAACATGAGACTCCCAGTCATCAGAAAAAACCAAAATATCATCCAAATACACAATCATAAATTTATCCAGATATTCACGGAAAATATCGTGCATAAAGGACTGGAAGACTGAAGGAGCATTAGAAAGTCCAAAAGGCATTACCAAATACTCAAAATGGCCCTCAGGCGTATTAAATGCGGTTTTCCACTCATCACCTTGCTTTATTCGTATAAGATTATACGCACCCCGAAGATCAATCTTAGTGAACCATTTAGCCCCCTTAATGCGAGCAAACAAATCAGTCAACAATGGCAAAGGATACTGATATTTTACGGTAATCTTATTCAAAAGACGATAATCTATACAAGGCCTCAAGGAACCATCTTTTTTGGCCACGAAAAAAAAACCTGCTCCCAAAGGGGACAAAGATGGACGGATATGTCCCTTTTCCAAGGACTCCTTAACATAATCCCGCATAGCAGTATGCTCTGGCACTGACAGATTGAACAAACGACCTTTAGGAAATTTACTGCCTGGAATTAAATTTATAGCACAATCGCAATCCCTGTGAGGAGGAAGCGAACTGAGCTTAGGCTCCTCAAAAACATCCCGATAGTCAGACAAAAACACAGGAATCTCAGAAGGAGTAGATGAAGCGATAGAAATCGGAGGTGCATCATCATGAACCCCCTGACAACCCCAGCTTAACACAGACATTGATTTCCAGTCAAAGACTGGATTATGAGTTTGTAACCATGGCAGACCAAGTACTAGAACATCATGCAAATTATACAGTACCAGGAAGCGAATCACCTCCTGATGAACGGGAGTCATACGCATGGTCACTTGTGTCCAGTACTGAGGTTTATTCATAGCCAAAGGTGTAGAGTCAATTCCCTTCAGAGGAATAGGGACTTCCAGAGGCTCCAGACTAAACCCACAGCGATTGGCAAATGACCAATCCATAAGACTCAGGGCAGCGCCTGAATCCACATAGGCATCGACGGAAATGGATGATAATGAACAAATCAGAGTCACAGACAGAATGAACTTAGACTGTAAAGTACTAATGGCAACAGACTTATCAACCTTTTTTGTGCGTTTAGAGCATGCTGATATAACATGAGCTGAATCACCACAATAAAAGCACAACCCTTTTTTCCGCCTATACTTTTGCCGTTCACTTCTGGACTGAATTCTATCACATTGCATTATCTCAGGTGACGGTTCAGACGACACCGCCAAATGATGCACAGGTTTGCGCTCCCGTAAACGCCGATCAATCTGAATAGCCATAGTCATAGACTCATTCAGACCAGCAGGCGCAGGGAACCCCACCATAACATCTTTAATGGCCTCAGAAAGGCCATCTCTAAACTTTGCAGCCAGAGCGCACTCATTCCACTGAGTAAGTACCGACCACTTCCGAAATTTTTGACAATAAATTTCTGCTTCATCTTGCCCCTGAGAGAGGGCCAACAAAGCTTTTTCAGCCTGAATCTCTTGGTTAGGTTCCTCATAGAGCAAACCCAATGCCAGAAAAAACGCATCCGCATTAAGCAACGCAGGGTCCCCTGGTGCCAATGCAAATGCCCAATCCTGAGGGTCACCCCGCAGGAAAGATATAATTATCTTGACTTGCTGAGCAGGGTCTCCAGAGGAGCGAGATTTCAAAGAAAGAAACAACTTGCAATTGTTCCTAAAATTCAGAAAACGAGATCTATCTCCAGAAAAAAACTCTGGGACAGGAATTCTAGGTTCAGACATAGGAGCATGTACAACAAAATCCTGTATATCTTGAACCTTAGCGGCAAGATTATTCAGGCTGGAAGCCAAACTCTGGATGTCCATGATAAACAGCTGAGATCAGAGCCATTCAAAGATTAAGAGGAGGAGGAAGTAGCCAGGCTGCAATAAGGCTAGGCAGCAAACTCTGAGGGAAAGGGGAAAAAAAAAAAACTTCCTCAGACTACTTATCCTCCTACTTCAGCCAATACAATTAACACTTTGTGGGCCGGTTATACTGTCATGATCCCAATGGCAGGGGATCACAAAAATGACAAGCACAGATACAAACAAGCTCTAGGGCGATGGAACCTGAGCTGACCGCGACCCTAAACCTAACACACAAATAAAAGTAGCCGGGGAACGTGCCTACGATGATCCTAGACGTCTCGCTCCAGCCGAAGATCTAACTTCCCCTATCAGAAGAAACACAGACCTCTCTTGCCTCCAGAGAAATACCCCACAGCAAATAGCAGCCCCCCACATATAATGACGGTGAAATGAGAGGAAAGCACATACGTAGTATGAAAACAGTTTCAGCAAAATGAGGCCCGCTAAAGCTAGATAGCAGAGGATACAAAAGTGAACTGCGCGGTCAGCGAAAAACCCTTCAAAAAACCATCCTGAAATTACTTGAACTCATGTGCCAACTCATGGTACATGAAAAGCAATTTCAGCCCACTAGAGCAACCAGCAGAAGAGAATCACATATCTGCAGGCTGGACTAAAAACCAAATTAAGCAAAACACAAAACAGGAAAATCCAAACTTAGCTTGTCCAGAAGGTTCTAGGAGCAGGGAGCAGAGGTAACAAGACACACTGGATACATTGATAACCGGCGAGGAAATGCCAGCAAAGCCAGGTTAAATAGGAAACTCCCATATGCTGATGGAACAGGTGGAACCCAGAAACCCAGGAAAGACAAGTCACCCAGTACCATCAGTAACCACCAGAGGGAGCCCAAAAACAGAACTCACAACACAGATGCGAGTGATGTAATGTGTGCTTCTAGTTACAAGTTATTAGTTAGTTCTAGCTCAAATCCAAAGAAGTGATTTCATCCACTGAACTGTGGGGATTGTGCTAGTGTCAGCAACAGAGTGCCGCATGGGGCGCCCGATTACCCAGGGATGTGAGAAAGCAATCAGTACTGGGGCAGAAGCTAGAATAGTGTAGCAGGGTCCAAAGTACACTCTACAAATTTATCATTTTGATGCCACAAAAGTGGTGTAATTTAGGACAGAAATGTATGCTAGTCCCTGACTGGGATATATTTTTGGCAGTGGCGCACATCCGCTGAAAAACGAAATTCATTAGAGGTTCCACCTCTTAATTAATTTTTGGCACCTCTTACTCCAGTGCATTCTTCATAAAAGAGTTGGTCCAAAATTAATGTTAATTTTATTCTTATATGTATCATCACGGATAACAGCAGGAGGGAGGAGGGACTACACAAATTCAACCGCTGCCACCAGTTGTCACAGAGGGCACCGGGGGGTCTCACAGAATTTACCACTGTTACTACTTTGTCACAGAAGACATTGGGGAGATCACACAGGTCCACCCACTGTCACCAGTTTGTCAAGGGAACGCAACTCCGCTGCCTCCAATCGTCAGGGCAATTGCACAATTCACCGTCGAGGGATGGATGCAGCCGCAGTAGCTTCCACTACTAGGCCAATTATTGTGTGAGGGAAGTACTCCTCATACCTCCCCTTGGTGAGCTCATGTGGGGGCTGGTTGTGGGATGTGTTGGGTCTTTCAGAATTTTATGAGATCCCCAAGTTACAGGATATCCTTGCACTTCAAGGTCCCAGGCAGTAGATACTGTCGTCATGTTTATTATCGCGATGTGAGTTGATGCGTTATGTCCTTCCCTTCTCTACGACACCAAAAATATATCTCCCGTAATTATCAGATCGATGCAGAAATATTCATCACTGACCACTGTCTCTGAAGTGTCTCAGAAGAATTCTCTGTTCATAGGAAGATCTTTGGTTTGAAAGAGTACTTTCCTGTCTTTGTGTAAACGAATCTTAGACTTGGTGTCTTTTTCTCAGCAAATCTCCCTGCTGTAATTACCTGGCCACTTCAGGAGGTCCTTTCTTCAATGGATATGGAAGTGTCATCTCTCTCTCACTTCTTCTCTAGTCATAATTAGTACCATATGTTCAATGTGAGGGTGATATGTCCCTTCTCTGGAGATGTCTTATGGATTTTTACGTTTTCTCTAGGACATGAGTGACATTCCTGAGGGTCCAGTCCCAACAGACCTCTGGTCTTTCAGGTGATGACTAGGCCTCACACAGTGATGTGGGGCGCAACTGTGTGAGGCCTAACCAGATAAAGGATCGGAAGCGAAGACTGAAGGATCTACCTGGGAGCTTTGGCAATAGAACAGATGAGGGGCAAACCTCAGACAAGTTAGCATAATCTTTTTTTTTATTCGTTTATTAAACAACAACAATAACAAAAAAAAGAACAAATAGACATACATGGTTTGCATATATCCAGGTCAACACAAATACACTCATCATAATAATCCTAAAGAATGCAGTAAAAGTATATAATGAGTTTTCATTAATATAAATCCATGCATAGACCGGTTCATATAAACTCAAAATATTACAGTATGTCTAAAGTACTTAAAACCCTAAAACTAAAAAAAACGATTTATTGCCAAGACAATCCCCATGTTAGGTGTCGAGTTCCCACCTCTGCACAGGGGGAATCTCGATCCGTCTCCGCTGCGGTCTCCCATTCTTCTCCAGCCGCAGTGGAGTCTGCTCAGCGGAGACGTCCGTCCCAGCATCTTGCTCAGTCTCACTCTGTGCATAGGGTTACTGCTGCTTTTCCAGCTTCTGCCATTGAAGCCAGTGAAGGGCAGCGGTGAGCAGACGCTTTTGGGACTAAGTCCTGCTTTTCCCCTTCTGAGCATGCCCAGAGCAAGATCTCCCGTTGGAGATCGAGGGTCACATGCTCAGATACTGCAGCAGATCCCATTGGTCCTCCAGGAAGGTCCTAAAGGTGCTCAACTTCTGTGACAGCCTCCCATTGGTCCTTCTGGGAAGGTCCTGTACATGCTGCAGCTATAATAGGTTCGCATGACCACACAGCCATGCGCTAGTGTAAACTTGTAGAACCAATCGAGAAAAAGACATGTTGTATGGGAGATCAACAGGACTCAATAGTGACTAGATATAAAAGATATATATTTTATTTTAATTTTAATTAAGCAGTCTAATAAGCACAAAACACAATTAAAAACAATTAAAAGCACAAAAACATGCCCATAATGACAAGGAATACAAACATAGCCCACAGAAAGAAGTATATAATATATGGCACCTGAGGAGGCTGAGACAACAGTGAGGACGTACCCCCCAAAAAAAGGGGAATCAAAGTGGTACATACATATATCTAAAGAATATAAATATATAATACTTCAACCATACTAAATATCCGTCCTAGTAACAAGATAGACTAGCACCACATACAAAGATATGGAAGACTAATGACTAATAAACAATAAGGGCAAAGACTGCCAACATACTGTCCCCCAGAGAAAAAATTATTATTATTATTGTGTGTATATATAAGGACCACTATAGGTTAGGTAAGGTAGCCAAACCCAAGATAAGGATAATCTCATAGCAAGAAAAGCATGTGTATGCATACCAAAAAATGAGAAATATCCAAGGCCCAACAGGACAATGGCAAAAAAAGTAATCAGTCCAAGTCACAGGTCCAGTCCATGCTGTCAGTCAGGATACCAGTCTGCATGTCAGAGCCAATCTGTGGGGCTATGATGCCCTACGCGTGTCGCTGCATAGAAGCAGCTTCATCAGGGGCGAGTGTGTCGGCTTAGACCAAACTATACCTTATATAGTATTCCCGTAATGTCAGGATTTCTCTCAGCTGAGAGTGGAGCTTCGGGTCCGGGACCGGAAGTAATGGCGGCGTTATTGTGAGTACACTGCGCAGGCGCCAGGGCTTAAACATGTGGGCGGGTTAAACATGCAAAGGTTACCGTGACCATGACAACCCGATACAACGAGTCCAGGGGACAGAGTAGAGGCGGCGGTATAGCCAGGATACTGCGCAAGCGCTAGGAGACACAAAGCGTCACTGGTGTAGGCGGGCCATGTAGCCGAAGGTTTCCATGGTGAACCGAAACCATTTTTACCGGGTGCCAATGCACCTGGAAAGAAAAGAGTGGCAACCTGAAGTTCCCTTACAAGTAGAGAACAGTGGTAATAGCCATGGTAACCTGGTACGAGTATATACACAATAGTAATACACAAATAAAATGCTGAAACCCAAAATTACAGTATTGCCAAAGCTCAGCGCACGCGCCAGACAAGTGACTAACGTCACAGCTGCAGGCGGACCACACACACACAGGTTCCTGAAATAAACAGGAACCATGACGACCCGATGCAATAGATCTAAAAATAGTGGTAATACAATTACAGATAGGCTGCGCAGATACTAAGGGGCAACAGACGTGCCTGTCGTAAGTGGGCCATACAGCAGCACAAAAACATTGGAAAGAAGAAGCCATAGTTATCAGGCGATACATCGACAAAAATATTTAAATAAATAGACCAATGAAATATAGCGACCATCGATAATCTTAGATGGACCCTACATAAGGTTCTAATACAGCCTCTGACCCCCATAGGTATAACAGAAAAGAGAACAAAAGGAAAGTCGCTACAAAGATGCAAGGCCAAGTTGTATAGTGCTGACGCATGCACAAAGAAGGCAGGACAGTCTTAATCCGAAGGGTACTGCAAGTCAGGCAGTAATATACACACTCGAAAAGGGATATTTGGAGCCAAGAAGAGGAGCAGTAATATTATACACTGATAGAAAATAGTGGCCAAAGGAGGGCTATTTTGCCGGCTCCCTGGATAAGCATATGATTAGATAAAGTCCATATTATTGATTATTGAACACTGCGCCCCCATAGGGCACAGAGTCCGACAATCAAGATACACACAGTAACCAAAAGACTGGCAGCCGCCTGCGTCCTCAACAAGATAAGGGAGCATAAAGAAAAACACGTAATACTGTTATAAAGTGTTATTACATACAGGCAACGAAAGTCTAAAACCTGGGTACAACAACACTATAAACAGCTATGGCATCAAAAAACATAGTCGGTCGAAGAGCAAGAAATCCATAAATAAATAGATAAACAGACCATGATGGACTATACAATAAACATAGCTTAATACAACCTGAACTAATCAGGTACAAAGTACCAAGAGAAAACATAGGTATTATACCGAGTCAATAAGATCACAATTGTTTGTAGAAACCCGTAAATAACAAGTCCTCGTTTAAACCACTTGGGGTACAGCTCTGAAGTTTGTAGATCCATTTGGACTCGCAGCGAAGGAGGGCATTAGTGATGTTTCCGCCCCTGATGTTGGTGGATACAGTCTCCAAACCCATGACCTTGAAGCCAGCAGGACGCCCCTGATGTTTCTCCAAGAAGTGGGCCGCCACCGAGGACAATGTCTTATCCCTCCTTAGATCCCTTGAGGCAGTGGCAATATTGGACAGATGTTGCTGCATCCTTCTTCTAAGTTCTTGTGATGTTTGACCCACATATATCTTGGGGCATCCACAGAAGATGGCATAAACCAAATTTCGTGAGCGACAATTGAAGTATTCCCTAGGCTGTATCTGAAAAGGCAGGCAGGAGACAGAGTAACCATCACTGGCTATTAGGAATTGACATATATTACAATTGCCACAGGGGTAGGAACCAAAAACCCTGATGCCACGGTTCAGCCTAGTCAAGGGCCTGTAGTAGTGGCTATGGCATAAGTCATCTTTTAGATTTTTTGCCCTCCTGGCCACCAGGTTAGGGGTCTCCGAGATGAAGGGGACAATCTTCTTATCACTCAGAAGAATGTCCCAATTTCTTGATAAGATTCTTCTAATATCAGACCACTGATTATTAAATGTGGTAATTAGGGGTACAGTACGTAGAGGTTCACGTACCTTTTTCTCCAAGAGATTCGATCTATCCTGGCCACGGGCATGTTGGAAGGCTTTGGAGATCACTCCCTGTGGGTAGCCCCTCTGTTGGAACCGCTTTGTCAAATCCTTTGCTTGTCCGAGAAAATCGGTATTGGTACTGCAATTCCTCCTAAGGCGAAGGAATTGTCCCTTAGGGATGCCATTTTTTAGATGTTGCGGATGAAAGCTCCCATAATGTAGTAAGCTGTTAGTTGCAGTTATTTTCCGAAAGAGATTGCAGGTAATCTTCGAGTCCTCAATGGATAATGTGATGTCCAGGAAGTCCACCGAATTTGCTGAAATGACAGATGTTAATTTCACATTCAGGGAATTTGTATTAAGATCTTCAATGAAATTCTTGCAGTCCACCAAGGAACCTGTCCATAGGAAGAGAACATCGTCTATATATCTCTGCCAGATAAGGACTCCCTTGGCAAAGATATCCGAAATATAGACGAATGTCTCTTCCCACCATCCTAAAAACAAATTTGCATAGGATGGCGCGCAACGGGCACCCATAGCGGTGCCCGAAATCTGCCTGAAAAATTGCCTATCAAAAACAAAATAGTTTTTGTCCAAGATGAAAAATAGCAATTCCAAAAGAAAATCGTCATGTGCTCTATCCAATTTAACCTTTTTGTCCAAAAAATATTTAACAGCCAGCATACCTAGATTGTGTGATATGCTTGTATACAGGGCTTCAACATCTAAACACACCAAGTACGTGTCAGGCGGTAGCTCCCGATTTTCCAAAACCTGCATCAAGTGTGTCGAGTCCCTGGTATAAGATCTTAAGGCAAGGACAAAAGGTTGCAGAAAGTGATCCACGTATATGCACGGACGTTCAAAAATGCTACCAATCCCTGACACAATTGGCCTACCTGGTGGTTCTGCAACGGATTTGTGCACCTTCGGAAGTGCGTAGAAGGTAGGAACAACAGGGGACTGAGTTGTCAAGAAATCTGCTTCTTTTTTGGTTATAATATGTCCATCAAGTGCCTTAAGGACCAGAGCATCCAGTTTTTCCTTAAAAAAAGAAGTAGGGTCAGATGGTAGAAGCACATAACAATTCCTGTCGTGCAATTGACGCAAGATCTCCTTTGTGTACTGCTCATGAGGCCATAGCACGATATTCCCCCCCTTATCTGCTTCTCTAACTACAAATTCTTTGTTGTTTTTTAGATTTTGTAAGGCTTGTCTCTCCCCCTTACTGAAGTTGTTCTGTTTATTAGGATCCAATTTCAAGCAATGTATATCCCTACATACCTTATCAAAGAAGATTTGAATTGCAGGAAAAAGAGAGAAGGAAGGTGTGGCTTGGGAGGGAAGTCGTCTAGGAAATAGACATCTGGTCTCTGCCTGCTCATTTTCCTGTAACAGATCCAGTAGGTCCAAAAAGACTTGTTTTTCATTGTCTGGAAATGAATCTATCAAAGTTGGCTGATGATATAACAGTTTGAACGTGACCTGACGGCAAAACAAATAGACATCCTTCACAAGAACAAATTTATCGAGAGTGCTCATAGGTGAAAATGACAGGCCCTTGGTCAAAACTTGATATTCCAAATCAGACAAAGAGTAAGAAGAGAGGTTAATAACTTGTAGATTACCTTGATCAATCACATTCTCCTTAGGGATGGTTACCGCCTCTTGTTGTATCTGGTCTCCCTCCTGAATGTCGGTGACCAGTTCCTCCGTGTGCGGGTGTTCTTCCTGTAGGCGCCTGTGTTTCTTTCTTCTACCCCTCCTGCGGCGCCTTTGGCGTCGCTGGGGTCTGAGGACAAAAAATCACTCGAGGACGGTTCATTTAACGGGGTAGTGTCATTGACCCTACCAGGGTCCCTTGGTGGTTGACGTTTGTTGCCATGGTGCACCCATTTATAGGCCTTTCCTCTGTTGAAATCCATTTTATCCCTTTGGAATTTATGTCGTTTCTTAGCTATAATCTCTTTTTCAAATTGGTCAATTGTCAATTTCAGTTTCTCCTGAAATGGAGTAACCAAAGTGCTCTTGTCAAAATTACACAATTTGCTTTCACAGTTTTTGATGTCTTCCTTGATTTTTATCAGAAGTGCCTGATCGTGTTCAATCAACATCTCAATCAGAATTATCGAGCACCTAGCTAGACCACTTTCCCAAACAGTTTGAAAGTCAGAAGTTGCTTCCCAAGAGGGAAATATCTGTATCCGTAGACCACGGGGTATGATCCCCACCTTTTTATACTCCTCCAGACTCCTAATATTCCACCAGACCTTAGTTAAGGACTTATGTAAATTAGTAATGTCCATAGTCAATGATTGAAAAGACAAATCCCCACCTGGGCCAGCTGTGAGGCTACTAGTGTCATTGTCGAACAATCCCAAGGCCCTATTGCTCCAAGCAGTCTCTCTAGCTGAGAGATCCATGACAGAAGTAATTAAAATGTGAAGCCAATACAACAATCGGTTACTGGTGTGCCACACTCCTGAAAGACTGGGGTACCAGACACCCCCAACCAAAAACCATTTGTAAAGAAGACAATGGAGGGCACCACCCAAAAATATATAAATAACCAATAGGAAAAATCCTGAATCCCCCTCAACAAGTAAATAAACACCATAGAACCAATCGAGAAAAAGACATGTTGTATGGGAGATCAACAGGACTCAATAGTGACTAGATATAAAAGATATATATTTTATTTTAATTTTAATTAAGCAGTCTAATAAGCACAAAACACAATTAAAAACAATTAAAAGCACAAAAACATGCCCATAATGACAAGGAATACAAACATAGCCCACAGAAAGAAGTATATAATATATGGCACCTGAGGAGGCTGAGACAACAGTGAGGACGTACCCCCCAAAAAAAGGGGAATCAAAGTGGTACATACATATATCTAAAGAATATAAATATATAATACTTCAACCATACTAAATATCCGTCCTAGTAACAAGATAGACTAGCACCACATACAAAGATATGGAAGACTAATGACTAATAAACAATAAGGGCAAAGACTGCCAACATACTGTCCCCCAGAGAAAAAATTATTATTATTATTGTGTGTATATATAAGGACCACTATAGGTTAGGTAAGGTAGCCAAACCCAAGATAAGGATAATCTCATAGCAAGAAAAGCATGTGTATGCATACCAAAAAATGAGAAATATCCAAGGCCCAACAGGACAATGGCAAAAAAAGTAATCAGTCCAAGTCACAGGTCCAGTCCATGCTGTCAGTCAGGATACCAGTCTGCATGTCAGAGCCAATCTGTGGGGCTATGATGCCCTACGTGTGTCGCTGCATAGAAGCAGCTTCATCAGGGGCGAGTGTGTCGGCTTAGACCAAACTATACCTTATATAGTATTCCCGTAATGTCAGGATTTCTCTCAGCTGAGAGTGGAGCTTCGGGTCCGGGACCGGAAGTAATGGCGGCGTTATTGTGAGTACACTGCGCAGGCGCCAGGGCTTAAACATGTGGGCGGGTTAAACATGCAAAGGTTACCGTGACCATGACAACCCGATACAACGAGTCCAGGGGACAGAGTAGAGGCGGCGGTATAGCCAGGATACTGCGCAAGCGCTAGGAGACACAAAGCGTCACTGGTGTAGGCGGGCCATGTAGCCGAAGGTTTCCATGGTGAACCGAAACCATTTTTACCGGGTGCCAATGCACCTGGAAAGAAAAGAGTGGCAACCTGAAGTTCCCTTACAAGTAGAGAACAGTGGTAATAGCCATGGTAACCTGGTACGAGTATATACACAATAGTAATACACAAATAAAATGCTGAAACCCAAAATTACAGTATTGCCAAAGCTCAGCGCACGCGCCAGACAAGTGACTAACGTCACAGCTGCAGGCGGACCACACACACACAGGTTCCTGAAATAAACAGGAACCATGACGACCCGATGCAATAGATCTAAAAATAGTGGTAATACAATTACAGATAGGCTGCGCAGATACTAAGGGGCAACAGACGTGCCTGTCGTAAGTGGGCCATACAGCAGCACAAAAACATTGGAAAGAAGAAGCCATAGTTATCAGGCGATACATCGACAAAAATATTTAAATAAATAGACCAATGAAATATAGCGACCATCGATAATCTTAGATGGACCCTACATAAGGTTCTAATACAGCCTCTGACCCCCATAGGTATAACAGAAAAGAGAACAAAAGGAAAGTCGCTACAAAGATGCAAGGCCAAGTTGTATAGTGCTGACGCATGCACAAAGAAGGCAGGACAGTCTTAATCCGAAGGGTACTGCAAGTCAGGCAGTAATATACACACTCGAAAAGGGATATTTGGAGCCAAGAAGAGGAGCAGTAATATTATACACTGATAGAAAATAGTGGCCAAAGGAGGGCTATTTTGCCGGCTCCCTGGATAAGCATATGATTAGATAAAGTCCATATTATTGATTATTGAACACTGCGCCCCCATAGGGCACAGAGTCCGACAATCAAGATACACACAGTAACCAAAAGACTGGCAGCCGCCTGCGTCCTCAACAAGATAAGGGAGCATAAAGAAAAACACGTAATACTGTTATAAAGTGTTATTACATACAGGCAACGAAAGTCTAAAACCTGGGTACAACAACACTATAAACAGCTATGGCATCAAAAAACATAGTCGGTCGAAGAGCAAGAAATCCATAAATAAATAGATAAACAGACCATGATGGACTATACAATAAACATAGCTTAATACAACCTGAACTAATCAGGTACAAAGTACCAAGAGAAAACATAGGTATTATACCGAGTCAATAAGATCACAATTGTTTGTAGAAACCCGTAAATAACAAGTCCTCGTTTAAACCACTTGGGGTACAGCTCTGAAGTTTGTAGATCCATTTGGACTCGCAGCGAAGGAGGGCATTAGTGATGTTTCCGCCCCTGATGTTGGTGGATACAGTCTCCAAACCCATGACCTTGAAGCCAGCAGGACGCCCCTGATGTTTCTCCAAGAAGTGGGCCGCCACCGAGGACAATGTCTTATCCCTCCTTAGATCCCTTGAGGCAGTGGCAATATTGGACAGATGTTGCTGCATCCTTCTTCTAAGTTCTTGTGATGTTTGACCCACATATATCTTGGGGCATCCACAGAAGATGGCATAAACCAAATTTCGTGAGCGACAATTGAAGTATTCCCTAGGCTGTATCTGAAAAGGCAGGCAGGAGACAGAGTAACCATCACTGGCTATTAGGAATTGACATATATTACAATTGCCACAGGGGTAGGAACCAAAAACCCTGATGCCACGGTTCAGCCTAGTCAAGGGCCTGTAGTAGTGGCTATGGCATAAGTCATCTTTTAGATTTTTTGCCCTCCTGGCCACCAGGTTAGGGGTCTCCGAGATGAAGGGGACAATCTTCTTATCACTCAGAAGAATGTCCCAATTTCTTGATAAGATTCTTCTAATATCAGACCACTGATTATTAAATGTGGTAATTAGGGGTACAGTACGTAGAGGTTCACGTACCTTTTTCTCCAAGAGATTCGATCTATCCTGGCCACGGGCATGTTGGAAGGCTTTGGAGATCACTCCCTGTGGGTAGCCCCTCTGTTGGAACCGCTTTGTCAAATCCTTTGCTTGTCCGAGAAAATCGGTATTGGTACTGCAATTCCTCCTAAGGCGAAGGAATTGTCCCTTAGGGATGCCATTTTTTGTCCTCAGACCCCAGCGACGCCGAAGGCGCCGCAGGAGGGGTAGAAGAAAGAAACACAGGCGCCTACAGGAAGAACACCCGCACACGGAGGAACTGGTCACCGACATTCAGGAGGGAGACCAGATACAACAAGAGGCGGTAACCATCCCTAAGGAGAATGTGATTGATCAAGGTAATCTACAAGTTATTAACCTCTCTTCTTACTCTTTGTCTGATTTGGAATATCAAGTTTTGACCAAGGGCCTGTCATTTTCACCTATGAGCACTCTCGATAAATTTGTTCTTGTGAAGGATGTCTATTTGTTTTGCCGTCAGGTCACGTTCAAACTGTTATATCATCAGCCAACTTTGATAGATTCATTTCCAGACAATGAAAAACAAGTCTTTTTGGACCTACTGGATCTGTTACAGGAAAATGAGCAGGCAGAGACCAGATGTCTATTTCCTAGACGACTTCCCTCCCAAGCCACACCTTCCTTCTCTCTTTTTCCT